>NC_134588.1:612185-1214370 GCF_037038515.1 Microtus pennsylvanicus
ATAGTGCTTACAGTTCCTGTTTCAGACCGTCAAATTTTAAATATTAGCAGTGACCACTTATTTGTGCACTTGCTTTTCTTATTGTTTTGATGTAGCAGAATATGTCTTTTCAAATTATGAAAAAAATAAACCTAATCATAACTATATGTTGTTTGTTATTGTCATTTAAATTGTGAATTAATCACTAATTTGATCAGTTATATTAAAGTTAAAAGTTATATATATGTAAAAGTTGTCAAAAATGATTCTATTTTGTCATTGAACATAGACTATCATAGCAAAAGATTAAAATTAAGGATAGAAAATATTGTATCTTCCTTATCATTGATTTTATAGAGAATTATAAAAATGTGACCTTCTTATCTTTTTCTGAGGCTCAAAGCATATGCTTGTCTTATTAAATTTGAATATAACTATTATATTTTGTAATCTTTTAGATTAGAGTATTATTTTATCTTGTTTGTTCAAGTTCATATGATTATGTTTATTTACATTAAAATAATCAGATGACCTTGGTTTTAGATTTTAAATTTTCTGACTGATTAAATAGCAAATGATAGTTATTATGACCCTTTGTGGCAGACAGAATATGCAAACTTTTTAATGTCATGGAGATTTGGTGACACTTTGCTGAAGAAGGATGCTTAAAAGAAATCCACACTAGCTCAGAATTGAGAATTAGACAGTTATTTATTTAGGGGTAGACTCACAAGTCAGAATCCTCTGCTTGAATGGAGATCAGAAATCAATCCTGCAGCTGATAAAGAGTGACCCTGGATGCATGCTTTACATTGGCATATATAGTATAATAGGTCATGACCCAGTGGGCAAGTAACCACTGGCTATAACACTTCCTACAGCACCTCCCCTTTTGTTTAAATAAGAGAGTTCTAAGCTTAATGCAAAATTATATACAATAAGAACAAACATATTAAATAATTATCCTATCCTAACTAATTTAAGTCTTGTATAATGAATAACTTGCCAAACTCATGAGAGGAAAATAACTACAACTATCTAGTCTTCAACCCTATCAGTGATCCAAGAATGGAAATAATATTACTTGAGTAAGTAGGAAGTACAATCAAACAACTCCTAAAATGTGCAACAAATGACAGAGACAGCTGGCTACCTGGGCAGTCACCCAAAGTCTCATTTGCAACATTGAAGTAACCAACTTTGGCTAAGGCCTAGAATAATTGACAGATCAGTTTCAGAGCCATGAAATTTTTCAAAACAGTCTTACCTTGTCTTTTTCCTTGTATCCTGCTTATCCATTTCTGTATACCATGTACCTTGTCAGTGATTGAGGCATGGGAGTTCCTTGCCCAAAGGCCAGTTTTGCCAAGAAGAAAACAAGCTCCAAGTGGAGTGTTTTTGGTATTGATCATTCTCTCAGAATAGATTGGTACTGTCAGCAGCAATTGTGTCTCACTTCAACAAAACCCTAAATTTTTTAAATGGCATATTCTATAGCTTTTGAAAGTTGTTGAAGATTAACTATCTATGCAGAATACAATCTCTATGTATCTGAAGAACCTGATTAGTTTAATTATATGTATGACAAACATTGATCTATAATTCTTAATACCTGAATAACTTAAAGACTATGAATTCATATTGAAATATTATAAAATAAACAACTCTGCAACAAAAGAGGACAATGATCTCAAAATGTAAACAATGTATAAGTATCTTGATCATAGGTAGAAATGTACATTGCCATATGATAAATAAATATCAATATATAAAAAAGTTTTAAGCATAGGTAGAAGCATGTATGCATACAATATTCAATATAATTTTACTTTGTATCAGTATATAAGAATCTATACCAATGTAATTGCCTATAAATAATAACTCACAAGTATTCACTCTATTACTTACTATTACTATTAGTGTGAGTAGTTCATACTAATCTATTATCCCATCCAATTTTCCCCCATTTTTTTTGAAGAGTTCCCTGAGCCTATAAAAATTTTCTCCAACCTCAAACCCTATACCAAGTATAATCAACCCCTAAATGATGGCCATAACTCTGAGGACAAAGTTTGTTGGGAGAGGGGATGTCATCTTCTAGAATTACCTCCAGCTGTCATGGAGGTGTTGTTCTTTCAATGGGATCCTGTGAAAATAAAATGATGGTTAATATTTAAATTGCAAATAGTCTCTGAGTATTTGGTAATTTTTTTCTGAACTTCCTATTTGGACATCTGGTCAGAATGTTTTCAAAATGCACCCTTTTAGCTAACCAAGGTGAAACCATATTGAGCAGCTGGTACCCAGGACTGGACTTACAGTAGTGCTATTAGCATAATGACATCATATAAACCAGGTGGAGTTGTTGTTGTGGAGCCCCATCTTCTTCCTGGAAACTTCAAAGATTACTGTAGGAAAATATATTGTTCATTGTGGAAAATTTAAACATTATTTATATAGGCATATACAGACAAATATATTCAATGTGAGGTACAATGGTGACAAAACTATATGAAAAAAAGTAAATTTTTTTCTATTTTTTTTCTTTCTGCTCCAAACCCAATGGCTCTTGACATGAGACAGAAACTCTTAATTTTTATTTTAACAACATACTTGGATTTAGAGAATGACAGAGCCATTGTCCAACTCCAAAATTAGCTCTTTATATTCATAAATATATATATATATACATAAATATATATAAATGTATATAATTTATCACCTGAACTTACGAGTCATATTTGTTTTTCTTGATGATTCTTGTTTGATAGTTATTTTTCCTTCTGTCAACATCCAAACATCCAGGGTCTCTTGAATTTTTGAAGAGGAGTATTTTCTTGCAAAGACAAGAACAGAACACTGCCCCAATTCTATATGCTTTCCTTATCACCTGTATGGCTGTCATCATTGTGAATAAACTGTCATTTCTCTTTTTCAGAAGGTTTAAACTTTTCAAACCGAATCTTTATTAATTTTTATGGTATCCTGTTGAAGGAGCTGCGGTGGGCTGCGTTCCCACCCAGCTCCGCATGGCTAGCTTTACCCAAAATAATTACACAGAAACTGTATTCTTTTAAACACCGCTTGGCCCATTTCTATCTAGCCTCTTCTAGGCTAGCTCTTGCACCTGGACTAGCCCATTTCTAATAATCTGCTGCAGCCCACGAGCTGGCTTACCAGGAAAGATCTTAACCTGTGCCTGTCTGGAGTGGGAGAATCATGGCGACTCCCTAACTCAGCTTCTTTCTCCCAGCCTTCTGTTCTGTTTACTCCTTCCACCTATGTTTTAACCTATGAGGGCCAAGCAGTTTCTTTATTGCTTAACCAATGAAATCAACAAATTGATATATGACACTCCCACATCACTTCCCCTTTTGCTGTTTAAACAAAAAAGGAAGGCTTTAACTTTAACATAGCAAAACTACATATAACAAAACAGTTATCAAGCAAGAATTACAGTTACAATATTTATATCTATTTTATCTTTTATCATAACAATGGAAAACTATAACTGCCTATTCATTCTTCAACTCCATCAAAGACTCCAGAAGGATATAATACTACCTAAGTAAACAAGAAATAAGAAAACTCTAGAAATGACAGAGACATCTCGCTGCCTGGACAGTCACCCAAAGTTCTTTTGTACCGTTGGGGCATCCATCCTCAGCCTTCAGGCCCATAGTATCCAGCAGACATTTCCATGAAGCAGGAAATTTTAAAGACAGTTCAGTCACTTTCTGCTGTGTCCTGCAGAATGTCTCGCAGACTCTCATGAATCAGGAACCCCGAAACAACATCTCACCTTTAGGCAAGTTCAGCAGTCTTCTCTCTGTGGGTTCTTTGTGTCCAGTTTATGCATTAGTCCAGGCAAGAGCAGTATCTTGCCCAAATGACTATCAAACTCCATAAGGATCCTCTTCGATGCCCATCTTCCTCTTGAAGTAGATTGGTGCCACCAGGAGCAGACATGTCTCATTGTCATGAAAATTCCTAAGTTATTAAAATATTTTAAATGCCATATTCTGCAGTCTTTGAGAGATATGAAGAATGCCTATCTGAAATATATCTCTATATATCTAGAAAATCTAAGTAACATGACTACAAACTTGACTATTATTTATGATTATCCATCAACAACCTATATTTCCTAATTATACATTACATTTTAAAAATGAACTACACAATCACAACACCTTATTCAAGATCAGAAATACTTATACATATAACAAAATTGACCTTAAAATCCATACCAATGCAAATTATTTAGACCTATATCATTTCCCCCTTTAAATGTAAAAGAACATTTATAAACAATATTTTGGGAACATGGGTGCAGTTTTTTCTCTCCAAACTGCTTCCTGCTGAATGGGGGCGCTGTATCTAAAATCAGATCATTTAGGGTGTAACCTGTGTGCCAGGTTTATCTCAGTTGGCAGTTGAGTGAAGTAATTTTTGGAGGGTGTTCACAGGAACTTTTCGGGAGGTCGTGGTCTATCGTACCATATCAGGAATAGAAGAAATCCACAGGGTCTGGTCCTCTGTGAAAACTAAAGAAGACCCTAAAGAAGCATCATATCCTTAGACCCAAATTCTGAAGTCATATCCTCATGATATCCTTTCTGGTTCCACTTTGCAGCCCATATAATGAAATGTCTCTCTGTACTTAGCTTCTTTAGAGTCAAAAATTTTAAAGAAAACACAATGTACATAATCCAGACTCTCTGTGAATTTTCCATATTTACATGGCTTATTTTTCTTTATTTCTTTTATTCTCTTAACTATCTGTATGCTGTCTCTTTAACTTTATTCTCTATATTCTTTTTCTTCTCTCTCTCAAGCCTACGTACATTCATCCAACAGTGTGACTCATTTAGTGGTCTGAATCTGTCCTATTGTGAATCTGCAATTTTTTACTATCTAGGAGCACTTTTGATTTGCGCCTTTAAATCACTAGGCGCTTAAGAATCTAAGCTGTGACATTCCTAGGTCAAAAAGAGGTACTGCCTGCTGACCCTGCCCAGTCCAACATGGCGGAGCCGCTCGTGCCTCTGATCCTTGCACATTGCACCACTAGCATGGAGGAGCTGCTTGTGCCTCTGAGCTGCGGCATGCAATGTCCCCCTTTTAGGCACATAGCAGTCTAGTTGCCATCAAACAAATCGTAGCAGTTTACTCCAAATGCTCCATTCAAAAGCTCTGTCTCCCGCAGGAGTCAGACAGAGATTGCAATGGCGGCACATCCCAGAAAGCCAGCATTTTGAAACAGCCAGTTTTTTCCTGCTGCTGAGTCAGGAAATTTTAAAAATGGAGGACCATTTTGTGCTAGCTCTGGGGCCGCCAGGTAGGAGCGGCACTCAGCACTTTAATTCTGAGACTGAGCATGCAACACAGAAATTCTTTTCATCCAAGTTACAGCCAAATCTGACACTCAGAGCACTGCGCAGTCCTAATCCGCCATGCTCTCCCGCCTGCCTAAGCCTGATTCAGCCGTCTGCCCAGGTGCAGGTGGGGAGTTCTGAGCCATCAGCACAGTCTCAGAGCACTCTCCTTCTGATCCCAAGTGGGAACACAAACATCCAGTCCCATAAGATCCATTGAAATGCTATAAAGCCAGAGTTCACGCTGGCAGCACAGCCCAAGAAGCTGTGCTATAAAATGACGCAGCATTTTTTCTGCTGCTGTTGCCGAATCAGGAAATCTCTATACAGCACACCACCAACAAACACCAAAAATCTGTGTTAAACTCTCTCTCCCTCATTTTTAAGCCTTCTCAGGTTTTTAAGTGGATTTAGTCCATCACGTCGGGCGCCACTCTGTTGAAGGAGCTGCGGTGGGCTGCGTTCCCACCCAGCTCTGCATGGCTAGCTTTACCCGAAATAATTACACAGAAACTGTATTCTTTTAAACACCGCTTGGCCCATTTCTATCTAGCCTCTTCTAGGCTAGCTCTTGAACCTGGACTAGCCTATTTCTAATAATCTGCTGCAGCCCACGAGCTGGCTCACCAGGAATGATCTTAACCTGCATCTGTTTGGAGTGGGAGAGTCATGGCGACTCCCTGACTCAGCTTCTTTCTCCCAGCCTTCTGTTCTGTTTACTCCTCCCACCTATGTTTTAACCTATGAGGGCCAAGCAGTTTCTTTATTGTTTAACCAATGAAATCAACAGATTGATATATGACACTCCCCCATCAGTATCCATAGTTTTTCTTTTCCTGTGAAAACAAGAGCAAAACTTTTCCCCTAATATAGCACATCTCCTGGCTTTCATTGTTAGATCAGCCATCTGAAATAAACCATCTGATTTAATTCAGAAGTCTTTTCTATTATTCAATGTCTTTTTGCAGCTGTTGTCCCTTTCTCAATTGCTTTAAGAAAATCCAAGGTTAATAAAGCATTATGTAATCTATTTCTGGGGATATGTTCCACCCCTTTCTCTTTGTTTAACATGTCCTTTATAGTTTGATTTGAAGCTTTTATAACTGCCTGACCTGTAGGATTGTGTGACACACATGTAATATGCTTAATATTATAGTAAGGAAAAAGCTGTTTCATTTTCCTAGAGACATATGCTGGACCATTATCTGTCTGTCTTTATTTGTGCAGTTTTACCTATAATGATAAATATGTGATTACTGAATCATCCTTTTCTAAGATTAAAGCAGTTGCCCACTGAAAGCCCAAATAAGTGTCAATAGTGTGGTGTACATATTTTAATTTTCCAAATTCTGTAAAGTGGAGCACATCCATCTGCCAGATTTCATTCCTTTGAGAGACCTTTGGGTTAGTCCCTGCATATACCAGAGTTTGGTTATAGAAAGAGAAGGAAAGCATCTCTTCCTAATTACCTTAACTTGTTTTCATGTAGTAGAAAACTCTTTCTTTAAAACTTTGTTATTTACATGATGTTTTTTTTATGAAACTCTAAAGCCTGCAACATGCTTCCAATCAATAATTGATCAATTTCTGCATTACCTTGTGCTAGAGGACCTGGAAGTCCCATATGGGATTGGATGTGTGTTCTGTATATAGGACAAAACCTAATTCCTGATTATGTCTTGCACCTGGATAAATTATGAAGTCAATTCTTTATCATCTGGTATAAATTCAGTGGTTCAACAAGCAGGATAACTCTTTATGCATATTGTGAATCAGTAACTATACTAAGAGGTTCTTTACAATCTCTTTCTTAGCACTATGAAGATAGCATATAATTCTGTCTTCTGAACAGAATTATAAGGGTTTTGGTCCAACTTACTTAATTCTTCTGATTTGTAATTACCTTCCCTGATTTATTTGCATCAGTATAAAATATATGGGTTCCAGTTATTGGAGCATCACATAAAATTTGAAAAAGAATCAAAGAAGTTCTCTTTATAACGATAAATCTATTGCTTTTGGGATAATTGCTATCAATTCCTCCAAAACATTAGCACAAGCACTTTGACATGGGTCATTGTCTTCACATAACGTTTTATTTCATCAGCAGTGAAAGGCACTATCATCTCCACTGGGTCTATACCTGCTAATTGACAAAGTCTCAATTTTTCTTTTATAATTAACTCAGAGAATTTTCCACATAAATTTTTAATTTTTTTTATATGGTTTATGTGACAATAGATCTATTCTAAGATAAAATCATCTCTCTGCATTAAATTCCTGTAGAAGAAATTCTGGAAGGCAATACAACTAGAATACAATTAAGACTTGATTTCACCCTATCCACATGTTCCTCCTATAATTTTATCAATTACTTTTCTGGTTCAGCTTTAATTTCTCTGGGACTATTCAAGTCTTTATCACCATGTAAGGTTTTATTCAAATAAATTGTTACATCAGGTATTATCCCAAAAGCCAGTCATAGACTGGAAATGTCTCCTAACAATTTTTGAAAGTCTTTAAGAGCCCACAACTTATTTTTCCTAATTAGTGCCTTTTGTGTCCTAATTTTATGCAAACATATTTTACAACCTAGATAAGTGACAGAATCTCCTTTCTGTACTTTTTCAAGAGCAATTTGTAATCCCCATTTTGACAAAACATTCTTTACTCTTTCAAACATTTTTTTCTAAAGTATCCATATTTGAGTTGGATAGTAAAATGTCATCCACGTAATGGTAAATTATAGACTTAGGACATTGCTTATATATTATTTACAATGGCTGACTTACAAAGTTTTGGCACAGTGTGGGGCTTTTGAACATTCCTTGTGGAAGTATAGTCCATTGATATATCCTAGTAGGCTAAGAATTATTATAAAAAGGCATTGTGAAGGCAAATTTTTTCTCTATCCTTTCCTTGTAAAGGTATAGTGATGAAACAATCTTTCAAATCTATAACTATAAGAGGCCGTCCTTTCAGTAATAGAGAATGCAGAGGAATTCCTGATTGTAGAGGGCCAATAAGTTGAATTACTTTATTGATGACTCTTAGATCTGTCACCTTTCTCCATTTAGCAGATTTACTTTTTACAAAAAATACAGGAGAATTACGAGGGCTGGTTGATTCTTAAATATAGTAAACATCTAGTTGCTCTTGGTGTATCAGCTGTTCTAAAACCTGAAACTTATCTTCAGCTAGAGGCAGTGCTTACCCCATATAGGCTTCTTGTCAGGTTCCATGGCCCCAAGATAGAAACTATTTTCCCCTAATTAGATCAGTACAGAGGCATGGGAAATAATGAGACACAGTTCACATGGTAATCTCAGAAGGGCCTCTAAGGCTTCATCCATTCCTGAAGATCTATCTGCATTTATTATTCAAAACACCTTTTATCCCCCAGGTAAACCAAGGTGGATACTCATGAATATTTTCTTCCTGAAGAACCACGAAGGACACCTACACCTTAAGTCACCAGCTTTAGAATCAACACCTCTCCCCAGGCGATTTACATAATAACAAAAGAGAAGGAGCCATATATCCTGAGTCTTTGTCAGGTGGCTAGCTTGTTCGACAGGATTATAGCTGCACTGGAAATTAAGCATAGCCAGAGAGCCTGGCTGCAAATATCTTTTATAAAATATGGGCCCACCATCCACTCTCTTTTATTAAATTTTAATAACCCCTGTGCTTCTGCAACAGGACAGATATATCATGCCTGCTTGGGCAAAGGCTTCTTCCTTTACCCATTTTTTTTCTGTCTTTGGAGCAGGCATTGTCACACACAAGTTTCTGTCTTAGGCATCTGGGGAGACAAAGCTTTAAACCCGTCATTGAATGTTGGTCTCTGTAAAGAAAAGAGATTATTAGAGAGAAATATACTTTCAGGCCATGTCTGAATAGCTATATTCATAACACTTTATGAATAATTATGTTCCCAAAGGCTATAGTCTCCTATTTAAAGGAGAAGAGAATCGCCTGAGTTGAAAATGTTTCCTCTGCTGGTTCAGAGCACCAGCAGATCTAAAATTCTCAGCATATGCATCAACTCCAAACACTTACAGTGCCACAACCTCTTTTTAGTAATTGTCAAAATTATAAATTTTTGTATCATCAGTCAATATCAACTCTCTAATAATCTTTTTTTTTGTATCATGATTTTATATTTTGTTGGTCATACCAACTTTTAAAATTTTTTTATTTTGGTCAGTACCATTGTTTTTAGAACCATTGGTCAATACCAAATTCTTTTTATCATCTTATATGTAGTTGTAAATATCAGGTCATTACCAGTAAGAGTACAATACCATTTGCTGTTATTAAATACCACTTTTAGTCTCTGAGCAGCTATTAAGCCCTTAGTCTGTCCCCTTCTTAAGTGAAGAGGGGTTTTGAGTCTTTTTTTCCTGAGGGGAAATCTTAGGTCTTAGTTTTTAGGTTTAATATTTTATTTAAAACGAGTTTTGTGTCCCAGAAATTGAGAACACTTAAAGGTTTAGTCTGTATCTTAGTTCTAAATCAAACAGATTTTAAACCACAGCAAGCTGTAGACATCTTAGTTAGCGCATCTCAGTAGGGTCTCTTTGTTCAAAGTCTTTGGAGGCAGAATGGAATCCTTCAGTGTACCGTGGCAGTAGCTGCAGGTCCACAACAGGCACTCCTCTCTGTGGGGGCTAGGAAAGCTGGATCACTGGTGTCTCTTTGAGCTCTTTTTATTTTATTTATTTATTTACTTGTTTGTTTGTTTATTTATTGCTGGATCATTATTTAGCTAAGCTGTTTTTAAGTATGCTGTCCTTTTGTTGAATGTACTGAATCAGTCATTCTGGAAGCCATCTTGTTTGGTTTTTATCCTGGGAAAAAACACTGATATGTCCTCGACCCCATATTATTATGGGATCTGGCCCTTTTTATATTCTAGTGTAAGGGTCCCTGCACTTTGCTTTAGCAAAGGTGGTCTTTGTACTATTATGTCACAATTTGTCTGCAGCTGATTGCTCATAGACATCTGTATTTAGAAAGTTTAGCCTAAACAATGCATGATTTAAGGCATTGTGTGGTATCTGAGGATACAACTCCCTTGTCTTTATTTTTTGGAGTTGTGTTTTCAAGGAGCTATGTGCATGCTTCACAATTCCTTGTCCTTGAGGATTATATGGAATACCAGTCTTATGAACAATATTTCACTGAGTACAAAATTTTTGAAAAGCTTTGTTAACATATCCGGATGCACTGTCCTTTTTTATTACTTTTAAGGTTTTTGTGCATGAAAAGCATTTCAAGCAATGAGTTATTATATTCTTGGTGGCTTTTCCAGTTTATGTTGTGGCCATCATGAATCCTAAATATGTATCAATTGTCCCATGTGCATATCTCAATTTTTTAAACTCAGTAACATGGGTTACATCCATCTGCCATATACGATTAGGAAACAGTACTTAGGGATTTACCCCCAAATGAGGCACAGGTAGATGTTGTAGGCATCTTTTACATTGTTTAACAATTTGATGAGCAGCTTTTGTGGCCAGCTTAAATCATTTTTATTTTATTTTATTGTGGTAAGCATGTGATTGTTGAATAAGTTTAAACTGAGACAGAACGGTTATTTTTGTAAGTTTGTCAGCTAGAACATTACCTTTATCTAATGGACCAGGAAGACTTAAATGTGCTTTGATATGTCCCACAAAACATGGTATTTTTTATGTTGTATTGCTTTCTGAATCTGTTGAAACAATATCTTAACTTGTTTATTGTTAGTTTTTATATATGGCACTGTTTCCAACACTTGAAACACATTATAAATAAATGACTATTAGTATATAGATTAAAAGTCTTATTAGCAAAATTTTTAAACACTAGAGCTACAGCTCACAGCTCAACTATTTGAGCTGAAACTGGTTTTGTCTGTACCATGTGTTTTTTTGTCATTGACTACATAAGCAGCTTTTCCATTAGATGAGCCATCAGTGAATATCAACAAAGCATCCTTTATGGGAACCTTTGCTACTCTTAAAAAAAAATGAATGAATGTTGTTGAGATAAACTGCAGTAACTAATCAGCTGGGAAAAGGTTATTAATCTGACCTTGCAACTGAGCAAATGCAATTGCTCAAAAATCACTATTTTTAAATAACTATTTAATTTGCTGTTTAGTGTAAGAAACATTGATTACAGCTGGTTCTTTGCCAAAATATTTCCTAGATATTATCCTGCTCTTTTGTGCCAAGCATGCTACTGCTTTAAAATAAGGATTTAATACTTTAACTGGTAAAAATGGAAGGTATAGTCACAGAAGTGATCCATTCTGTCATAAAACTGCTGTAGGAGCTAGACTTGTAGGTAAAATACATGCCTGCCATGTTTGACTGTAATCGATATAGCACACATGCTATTCCTGTATAGTCTACTCTGTCTGTGAGAGAGTCTGTCTTACAGCTTTTAAAAGCTGTGTCCTGGAATTTGGATCACTGTCTCCTTTACGGATTTTACTTAGAGGCTCGAGGTCTCCTGTAGGAAACCTTAAATAAGGCCTTAGCCATTGTATATTTTTTAATAATCTTTGAAAGTCATTAAGAGTTTTTAAGTCATCCTTTCTAAATTTTATAATAACAAAAATTGGAAAATTCCATGGTAAATTAGAGGGTGAAATATGTTCACTATCCAGCTGTTCCTGCACTAACTGTTGGGCAGCTTGTAGTTTTTCTTGTGTTAGAGGCCACCGACTCACCTATAAGGTTCATCCCTTTTCCATATTACTGGGTCAGTATGGAGTGCAGGTCTTTCATTGACCTCTCCTAAAAATACCCTAATCCTACTTGAGGAGGTCTACTGTCTGTACAACAGGATCAACATTTTTTCTATTATCCTTGCCTAGACCTTGATTAAGTAATAATCCTTGTTGACACATCTGATTATAACAGCCATGGTGGGAGAATATAAATATACTCCCATTCTGGACATAATATCTCGGCCCCATAAATTCACAGGTAAATAAAGAATAATATACAGCTTAAAAGTCCTTCATGGCCTTCCTCATCTTTCCAATGTAGTTCATTACTACTCTGTTTAGGATTTCTAGTCTGACCAATTACTTATAGCTGTATAATTGTCTCCATTTTTGGCTACTTAGCAGGCCCATTGTTGGCTGTTATAACTGAAATATCTGTACCAGTATCTATTAGACCAGAAAATCTTTTTCCATTTATAAACAAAGTGAGCTCTTGTCTCTGAGGACCTATTGTCTGTACCCAAAATGTATCAAATGAACCAAATTTGTCATTTTCTCTCTCTCTCTTTTTTTTACTTTGATTATTTCTCTGTACAGCCAGAAGTAATATTAATTGTGCAAGCATCTGATCTGCTTTTACTACAGAAACTCCATTTGGTGAATGAATTAACATCTTGATCTCTCCCTCAAAGTCAGCATCTATAACTCCAGGAGCCACAAAGATTTCTTACATAGTTGAGCTACTCTTCCCTAGCAGTAGTCCTACAGAGCCTCTTGGTAAAGGCCCATAGATCCCTGTGGGGAGAGCTTGCATCCCTATCTCAGGTGTTAGAACCATGTATATGATGAACTGAGGTCAAGCCCTGTGCTACCTGAGGTGGTTCTATTAAGGTGTCCTATAGATTTTCTTGTTTGGGTGCAGATTGCTGGATTGCCACATAAATTTTCCTCAGAACCTGAGGTTGGCCTCTGAATTTGTTTCCCAAAAGGGGATTTCCTAGATCATCTCTTTTTGATCTGCACTTTCTAGTCCAATGTCCCCCTCTCCTGTATCTCCTGCACAATCCCAGTTCTTTTCTAGTCCTAGCGCTTACTCTCCTGTCAGCACATAGTCTGACCTGATGTCCCATAAGACCACATCTAAAACAGCCTCCAGGCGTTTTTATAACTTGTGTTCTCCCTGGGACTATGTCTCCTTGCTAGTATAAGACATCATTAATTGTCTTTCCCTGTAAGGCAGCATCTAATGTCATTCCTTGTGTATATGATTGGCCAATATCCAAGTAAATTCAGACATAATCTGCAACATTACCATGTTTCTTAAAAGGTCTTATAGCTGACTTGCATATAACATTGGTGTTTTCAAATGCTAATCTGTCCTGCTTCTGAGTTTCCAATCAACCTATTAGATGCCTGTGTTAGTCCGGAAACAAAGTCCTGAAATAACTCATCTGGTCCCTGTTTTATACTAAATAACTCCTCGGTCTGTTCTTGTGAAGATGGAAGCTTATTCCAGGCCTTCTTGGCCACTGCATTGATGTGTACATATGTTACCATATCATATTCTAACTGCTAATTTGCTCACATGTAGGGTCCTTCACCTGCCAGCATCTCATATGAAATAGGAATTGGCTGAGTTTGGTTTCTCTCAGCTGTGGCCTGACATTGTTTTGTAAATTTGGTTTAACACAATAGATAATCTCCTCCTGACAGGCAAGCCTTGGCTATCTGCTTCCAATCCACTGGTGGCAGAGCTTCTACAGCTATATTCTCTATCAGTGTCTGAGTAAAAGATGCCATGGCACCATATTGAGCGCAAGCAGTTTTTAATTCTTTGAGTAACCAAAATGATATAAGAGTATGTATTCTAAGCAGATTTCCTTGCACATCTCTCTACTCCATTATTGTGAACAATTAAAATCCTTGCATCTTTTCCCCTCTGCTAGCAGCTTCTCTGATACAAGCTTGTAGAGGAAATTTACTGCTATTGTTATGCATCTGCTTCACTTTTAATATACTCTGAACTGTCTGTGGATCTAAGCCTGTCGTTGCTGTGGGAAGACTATCATTCCTCTGACAAGAGTCGTGTATCTGCATAGTTCCTAATCTGTGCGATAGCAAGGTTACCATCATTCTCAAGCCTGCTGTTTGCTAGTGAGAGAGATGAAGACTCCCTTTCATGGCCTGAATCATTAGTCTCTGACCTGTTGTAACTGTTCTGTTCTAAAAGAGTATCTAGCAACTCCTCAGATGGTGTGGATGGAACTATGTCCTGTTGGTCAGGATTTAAGTCCAACCTTTCCTGTATTAGCATCCAGAAATAAGGAATATCTTCAGGGATGCTTTCTGGTTCATAATTACAATAATGTTGTTGGATTCTCATTTCCACTTCTTTCCATATGGTTTTGTCTAAGGTCCTATGCTGGAAAAACTGAGGGCATATCTCCTCTATAAATTTTAAAAATTCTTGTATCTGATGCTGCTGTACTCTTTCTCTTCCGTCTTTTAATATATCTTTAATCAACTGCATAGTCACTTGATTGTTTTTTTCTTGTCCCATATTTTTATATTTACAAATTTTACTCCTGATATTACTGTCCCATTTTGTTATCTAATAGCACATTACTCACATATCCACTGATTTTTTTCTCACGACTTCCTCACATCTGGTCACTTCTTTCTTGCTTTTTGTGGTTTGCAGATCAACCTCATGTTTTCCTCAGTACTTCTGTTCCTTTCTCTGTTTTTTTCTCAGGGTTCAGTGGTCAGCCTCACATTGGGCATCATTATGTCAGGGTCTGTGACCCCAAGATAGAAACTATTTTCCCCTAACTAGACCAGTACAGAGGCACAGGAAATAATGAGACACAGTTCACATGGCAATCTCAGAAGGACTTCTCAGGCTTCATCCATTCCTGAAGATCTACCTGCATTTATTATTCAAAACACCTTTTATCCTCCAGGAAAACCAAGGTGGATACTCATTAATATTTTCTTCCTGGGGGACCACAGTACTAATAAAAACACCTACACCTTAAGTCACCAGTTTTGGAATCAACACTTCTCCCCAGGTGAGCTATATAATAACAAAAGAGAAGGAGCCATACATCTTGAGACTTTGTCAAGTGGTTAGCTTGTTTGACAGGAATGCAGCTGCCTTGGAAATTAAGCATGACCAGAGAGCCTGGCTGCAAATATCTTGTATAAAATATGGTTTCACAGCTTCTCAGTTAACCATTTTAAATGTAGGGCTGTTTATAACTTTAAAGGCTTACTAGTTGCTTTATTTTCATATACAGCCTGAATGACTGGTGACCTTTATGGATAGTAACTTATAATATCCTTTCCAGAATTATGAGTTCCTGTGAGTGCAGGAATGTTAATCTGGGTATACTATTGCTGCAGAAGGTCAAAACCCCATAAATTTACTGCAATATTAGCCACATATGGCATCAGATTCCCACTTTAACCTTCTGGCCCAATAAAGTCAACCCATTTTATAATTTGTTTAGTTTGAGATATGGTTCCATTTCTAGTAATTAAACATCTGCCTCTTGAAGAGACCGATTTGGATGCCAAGATTCTGGAGTAATGACACTCACATTTGCACCTGTGTCCAACAAACCTACAATTACAATGCCATTTATACACACTCTTAGTTTTAGTTTTAATCATTTATAGAAGTCTGCCAGAATGTTTCCTGTTTCCTATTGAAATTTTTTACTTATTCTCCATGTTTTTGCCATCATCTATAACAATAAGGTCTTTTACAGAGCTCTGGGATTTTTTTTTTTTAATTTTCGTGGTTAGACATAGCCTCCATAGTTACTGGAGAGGCCCCCTCAAGGAGTTTCCCAATGGTATTGGGTTTTCTTGTCTGTTTTTGATTGATCTGAATTCATTGGTACAATGTCAGCCTTTGACACACCTTCTCCATATACCTGAAGGCTGAGTCCTCCTATTTTTGCCATTCCCAGAAGAGATATTTTTCCTAGGAATTACTTGTCTACAATCCCTTCTCAGATGTCCCATTCTACCACAATTTAAACATTTGACATTTTGATGTCTCCTCATTCCTTTGGAAATTGCTTCTCTTACCCAAGAATCAATATTATAGTCAAATGTCTCTGTGTTTATTGTATGCAGTATTCATTCATTCATAGGTGCTGATCTAACCTTTAAAGGCCCAACTAACTTTTTGCATTCTAAATTGGCATTTTCCAAAGCCAGAGATTCAATAAGTACTCATCTAGCATTTGGGTCTTTTGTTCTATTTGTACAGCCTTAGTTAATCTCTGACCCTGTTTAACCGTGGTGTATCATTCAATTCTTTTTCCCTATTCTTGAATCCTGTCCCAAACATTTAAGGCTGCTTTGTGGCATAGGGATAAGATTTGTTCATCATAAAGAGCTTAAGCCCGTGGGTCAGCATAAGGGCCTTCACCAAGAATTTGATCCTGGGAAGTCTCAAGGCCTTTTGCTTTTCCCTGTTGTTCCAAAATTCTTGCCTCTTGTCTGAAATAAATTCTCAACCTTAATTGAGGCCATTCATACAGGACTGTTGAAACTAACTTAATCCAATCATGTGGTGAGGTTTTAATGCTAGAAGATCATGTTTTTATCATCTCCTTAACAGATGTGGACTGCAAACCATAAGTTACAACAGCATGCTTAATTTCTTTTAGACCATTCCTTTCTATATGTATCCATCTACCTTCTTTGGATCCTTTTGGGCCTGTAGAACTTGATGCTTTGTCAGAGTAGGTTACAGGGAAAAAAAACTAAAACCTTGGGTAAGTCATCTCTGGCAGCTACTGCTGATGTTGAATCCTGAACTTGTGCCTTCTCTCCCTGTTCATCAGCTCCAATAATTTCCTCAGTTATTTCAAATCTTTACACTATTGTCTTCTGTAAAGCCTGAGTCTCCTGGCCTATATACATTTGTAAAGATTTCATTGAGGCAGCAAGCCTCTTGTCCTCATTTTGCACATGTGATTCTAAGAGATTAAATTTCTCTTTTAAAGATAGTCTTTCCTTGGACATTACTTGAATAGCATGCAGATTGTCATATTGGAGAGATACTCTATCTGCTAACTTATCATAACTTTTTATCAAATTTTGATTGTCAAAATCAACAGCATGAATATTTTTAGATAACTTCTTATTACCCTTAGACATGGATTCAATATTTCTGTCAAATAAATGTTATCATTTTAATGGTATTAATTCTGTCTACTAGCTGTTCATTATTAGTCTGTAAAAAGTGTATCATTCCTAAAATTGCCATATTATTTCTTAATGGTAGAATATCAAGAAGAAAACTGAGTCCCAATCCCCAATAAATAAGCCTTGCACAATACATTCCATAGTATTAGCAAAAAAAGTTACTAAAAGTTAATGTAGTCTGCCATATTGATTTATTAATTACCTGTTGTGTGATCTGGAAAACTGTAATCCTTATTGTCCAATAGATGTTGTGGTTGCAGAGTTGTGACTAGAAGCAAGGCAACTGATGTCAACAGGATTGGTCCTACGCTGCTTTCATTTCTGAGCCACTTTAGTTTTCCACCTTTGTACTGGTTAAATACTAAGAAACATGCCTTGCTTGACAAATTAAAAGCAATTAAATTAATTCCATTCACGGAGCAAGAAAACCAGAACTCATGGGCAGGGAGTAGAAATCTGGAGCTGCACAAGTCACCACTTGGCAAGGAACCATGCCAGGGAATGCAGCAATCATACATATGCTTGGGAAATTTACAAGTTGCCACAAACAATAAACTCTGCTCTTGTGGAGGTTCTACAAAAAATAGCTTAGGTAAAAGAAAGCCAAGTGGGCAGGGTTAGGATACAGTCTGGACCATGGACTAACTAGACCATTAGTCCTTTAGTCTTTCCACCCATTTAAGCATGGAGTCCAGATCCACATGGGTGCCAAATGAAGGACACTTAAAAGAAATCCCACACTAGCTCAGAATTGAGAAATAGATGGTTATTTATTTAGGGGTAGACTCACAAATCAGAATGCTCTGCTAAAATCGAGATCAGAAACAAAATCCCATAGCTGGAAAAGACCCCAGATGCATGCTCTACATTGGCATATATAGTATAAGAGGCCATGCCCCAGTGGGTGGGTAACCACTGGCTGTAAGATTTCCTACAACAGTCTGAATAGCTATTGTGAAAAATAACGTAACTAAGCTAAACAGAAAAATTAAAAATTGAAAAAAAATTTCTCTGTGAAATAATTTTCAGGTTGTAAGGGTTGAAATTTGTCAAAACTCTAGAAGTAAATTATTTCAAGCTTTTGTCACACCTGAGGAGAATAAAATAAAGAATTTGCCTTCTTCCAAAAAATGTGCTAAAAATAAATGATTAGAAGAAACTTTAAAAAGTGTAGAGTGTATTTTATGTATATTTGTTTATTTGTGGTACATGTATAAGTAAGTGTGGGTGCATACATACTCATATATTGTTGTGTATTTGGAGGTCAAAGGTAACTTGAGGGTGTTGATTCTTTCTTACTACTAAGTGAGGTCGAAAGAGAGATGTCAGGTCTTCAAAACAGTGGATTGATTATGTATCTACTAAACAATGTAACTGACCCTATAATCAGTATTTGAAGTCTCAAAATGCTCTAATCTTTATAAATTAAGAGAGAATAAAACTAACAAAAACATATTTCATAAAAATATACTAGATTATTGAACTAGTACTTTTAATAATTTTTTTTCATCTAAGGGTGGTTGATAATGAGGGGAAAGAGCTAGTCAAATTGTTTTTTATGTCTTTTTTAATTTAAGGATTAGATCAATGTAAAAGTAAATTTTAGTGATTTAATTAATATACTTTCTGTGTGCTTATGTAAAAGTAAGTTTAGTAAACTATAATAAACATTAATATAAATCATTAATTTGTAAGCCACTGCCCATTAAATTAATTAATTCAAAATTTATATATTTGAAATATTTACTATTTATTCTTTATCAATAAAAACCCAGAAATCAGATAATAAGAACCTGGTTCATAGTGAAATAGTGGAGAAGCAACCAGTGATTCTAATGTCTCCTTTTTCTATTCAAAATGACTGAGAAAATTTAAGCCCTTCTAAATGCTCTCAGTCTTCCAAACCATATGTCTATTGAAATATAACTATATTTGGATTTAAAAGCAAGTGTAAAATGGCCACAGATTTGATTATTATAGATGGCTAACTGCTAACATACATTTTTTAATCAACTTAAACCGTGTGAGAAGAGCCTTTAAGTATGAGAATTTTACTTGACATTTTAAAATGAGCTGCATATATACAATGATTTAAACAAGAGTAGAAACATATATACAGTATATTAAAACAAAAATAAGCAAAAATTTTTATTATTACAAAAATACCATAAATAAAAGTAGAAGCATATGTAAACCTATTTACAGTATAAAATAAACTAAAATTTGTATCAGCATATAAAATACCAAAAATGAGAGTAGAAGCAAATATACTGTATATAGTATAACCAATTTTTTTTATTACATACAAAAGTCCATACCAGTATAAAATATTCAAGACTAGCCATTGCTTTATAAGTTTGAATACAGATTAATAATCTACCCATTTATCCTTTCATCACTATATTCCCCTATTTCTTTTCAGAATGAGTTCCCTGAGTCTAATCTCCTCTGAAAGTTTTCTTACTGATATGACCAATAACAACTTTTAAACAACCCCCAAAACATAATAATTATCTATAATCTACAGGTCAGTAGATTATTTTTTTAAAAAAAACCAACCTTTCCACTTCTTGAAAATGTGAATGTCATCTTTTTATAATTATTTCCTGTTGTCTGAGCATGAAAATTTCTTAAGGAGACCCTAATTTGAGTCAATGGTCAATTCCTTGAAGACATAGGTGATCCCCTGTTTCTGTGTGATGGGAAAGTGCAGGGCTTATCTGAAATACTGGCTGGAGTAGTCTAAGAAGCTGAACCATCTCAGATAATTGTCTTCACATTTTCTTGAGCAGTTTTCAGTCTGAACATGATCTTTGAATGACATTTTCAGGTTAATGATATTAACATTTTGAGTGTAATATGCAGCAGATCTTAGAGAAGTTAGAACACTAAAATCTGTTAAATACATCCTTGATATGCAAGTTTAATTCTGAGCTATCTAATTCAGACTCAAGCATAAAATTATGTACCTGAAGTCAGATAAAGCCTATTTCTAGAATTAGTTAGTACTCTGTATGACCATTAATATTTCAAAAGAGAGTTTAAATATACAAGTTATAAATTTTGAAATGTTTACATCTTTTTAGCAATGAGGTGAGCAGGCCTGCTTTTCATGCCACCCAGCTCCCACATGGCTAGCTTAGCCCCAGAATAATTACATGGAAACTGTATTCATTTGAACCCTTCCTGGCCCATTAGCTCTAGCCTCTGACTGGTTAATTCTCACATCTTGGTTAACCCATTTCTCTTAATGTGTGTAGCACCACGAGGCGGTGGCTTACCGATTAAGATCCTAACCTACAACCATCTCAGGTCAGAGAATCATGGCGTCTGCCTCACTTCCCTTCTTCCCAGCATTCTGTTCTGTCTACTCCACCTATCTAAATTCTGCCCTATCAAAAAGCCAAAACAGTTTCTTTATTAACCAATGAAAGTAACACATAGACAGATGACCCTCCTACATCACATCTTAAGACAGGTTTTAAGGAGTCAAAATAAATTCAAGATTATGAGATTGGGATAAATAGAATAGAATCTTTGTTTTGCTTTTGATCTTGTCCAATTCCAGCTGACTCTTCTTACATGAGATAGAGATTTTGAACTTTCCATCAATAATCATGTTTCCATTTATTGAACGAGAGAGACACAACTGAACACAAGCTTTAATTCTTAGTTAGATTGAAATTACAGAAAGATAATTTATTTTATATTTAGAGAACAACAGAAACAAACATTTGGGAAGATGTATAAAATTTTATCCTTTTAGAAATGTGATATATCTTTAGGCCAACCCCTTTTTCTTTGAACATTTTCTCTGGATGATTCATCCTTTGTCTTCAGATGTCTCATTTGTCCAGTAATTCTCAGATTACTTATTTGGATTCTTTTATTCTCTTAGCAAGACAGAAACAAACCACACTTCAATCCTAATTATGGGGAGTTTCCAATTTTGGCAGGTTATATCTGATTAAATGAAAGGCGTTTGTTAGTTTTATACATTTAGAGTAAATGGCCAGGAGGTTTAATGAACTATCACCTCTCCTAATCAGAAGGTCTCTCCTATTTTACTCTAATCTTTATCAGTTCTGCTGGTATTCATAGCTTTTCTTTTCCCATAGAAACAAATCAATCCCTCTTTCTCAATGTAACACATATCAAGCTCTTCATTGTGAAATCAATACAAGTTTAAAGTATACATGGTGATTTAATTTGGCAATTTTTCCCTACTATCCAATGTCTCTCCTCACTTGTCATTCCTTTCTCATTATCATTATAATAATTAAAGTTAGTAAAACATTGTGCATTCTATCTCTGGAGAAAATTATTATAATTTTCTGTTTATTAATCATATTTTAAATTATGATTAGATCTTTATATAAATTCTTATCAAGTCAATTGTGTAGTATACCTGAAACATATTTTATAGTGAAATATGCAAAAAGACTGTTTCATTTTACTAGATTCATATGCTGTAACATTGTCATTTTTAGTTTGTACAAGTATCCCCATGTTGGCCATAACTACACATAATTCTATAATAACAGAATTAGATTTTTATTACTTTATTAATAATACCATTCAAAATTTCCACTTCCTCCCCTCCTCACATTTCTCTCCAACTCTCCCACTTACCCTTCCCTCCTCCTTCCCCAGTCCTAAAAGAGGGCAGGGTACCCTGCCCTGTGGGAAGTCCAAGGTCCCCCCCTCTCCATCCAGGCCTAGGAAGACATGCAACCAAATATACTACAATCCCAAAAAGCCAGTACATGAAGAAGAGACAAATCCCAGTGCCATTATCATTGGCTTACCAGTCTTCCCCAATTGTCAGCCACATTCAGAGGGTCAGTATGATGCCATGCTCATTCAGTCCCAGTACAGCTGGATTTGGTGAACTCCCATTAGATCAGGCACATTGTCTCAGTGGGTTGACCAACCTTTTGTGGTCCTGACTTCCATACTCATATTCTTCCTCCTTCTGCTCTTAAACTGGACCTGGGGAACTCAGTCCAATGCTTCAAAGTGGGTCTCTGTTTCTATCTCCATCTGTCGCAAGGCGAAGATTCTATGGTAATATTCAAGATAATCATCAGGAAGATGCATATATTTTAATTTTCCAAACTCTATAAAATGAAACACATCTATTTACCAAATGTCATTTCTATTAGAACAATTTAAGTTACTCCCTGCAGGTTTGTTAATACAAACTGCAATTAGCACATTTCCTTGGCTTATTATTAAGTGATTAAAAAAATCTTTTCTACATAATTTTAAAATAATATTATGTTTCTTAGGAAATTATGAGACCAGAAGCACATTTTCTACAAATATCTGATCAACTTTATCATTATGCTATACTAGACAGCCTATTGAATCTGTATAGAATCTGATAAGTGTTACATAAATGGGGTAATTTTCATTTCTGATTATTTCATATAACTGAATATATTGTAAAATTAATTCTGAATCAACTTCAGAATAACTCTAGTGGTTTCAATATGTAAAACAATTATATATGTTGAGAAAAGAGGTTGGGTAAAATCTAGTGATACCATGAGAATGAAATATAATTCTTTTGAAAAGAATTATCAGAGTTGTGAGCCACGTTTTCCTAAATTTCCTGACTTATGACCTATTTTTCCTGAACTCTTTGCATCAATATGAAATGTGGGGGGTTCCAGCAATTATTGTTCCTCATGGTATGTGAAGAAGAATCCAAACATTTTTATATAAATATGTCTTTTAATTTTGCAATACTTGTTGCTAATATTTAACAAGAAGTTACTGCAAGCTGTGTGACAATATTTGTTTTCTGTCTGAAGGCAATTTCAACATTTGTAAATGGCACTACAATTTCTGCTAACTCTATTTCTGCCAATTGATGATGTCTTTATTTGACTTTCAGAATCAATTTGGAAGCATTTATTTAGAGCTTTTTGATATTATTACTATGCTTTTATGACAAAAATAACTGTTCAAAGATATTATCAACTCTGTGCATAAGAATTTCTGTGGGGAATGTATGGAAGGTAAAATAACCAGAATACAAACAAACTCTAGATCCAAAGGATCCAGATGTGTATTCTGTAGCTTATTTTCTACCAAAGTCAATCATTTCTGAGATTTTATTGGACTATTTAGACCCTTCTCTCCTTTTAATATTTGAAATAAATTACTTAATTCTTGAGTAGTTAACACATTTACAGTTAATATTTCCCAGAAAATCTTAAAGTCATTAATACTTCAAAATAGATCTCTCAAGCTTTGCACTCTCTGTGGTTAAATCCTTTTAAAACTATCTTATTTCCTAGGTAGTTCATATAATTAATTCTTAATTCTATTTCTAGAATCAATTTGTAATCCCCAATAAATTAAAAGTTCTTTGACTCTTCTATCATGTATGTAAGGTATATGAGTTTTATCTCTAGAAAGAAATCATCCATATGGTTATACATTGAAGAGACTGTTTGCAAATTATTTTCAATGATAGTCCAAAATAATGACAAAACCTCGGCCTGCTTAACATCTCTTTAAGAAGAACTTTCCAATGATACCTCT
The DNA here is from genome assembly GCF_037038515.1 of Microtus pennsylvanicus. Taxonomy (NCBI): domain Eukaryota; kingdom Metazoa; phylum Chordata; class Mammalia; order Rodentia; family Cricetidae; genus Microtus; species Microtus pennsylvanicus. Next base: position 636,051 of record NC_134588.1, read on the forward strand.
TAATAGGCTAGAAATTACTGTAAGTAGGCATTCTGAGGTCAACTTTTTCTCTAACCTGTTCACGTAAAGTTAAAAAAACATTGTTCTAAGTCAATCAACACAATAGATTATACTTTAAGTAATAAAGATTGCAAGGGAATTCCAACATGTAATGAGACCATTTTCTGAATCTCCTTATTTATGTGGTTCTTAGTTCTGTTAACATTATCAATTTTCCATTTTTTTTGAAATGACAAATAGACTAGTCAAGGAACTAGTCTATTCCTCAATATATTGAATATTTATCTGCTCCTGTTTCAACTGTTATGATTTGCATAATTTTTCTGTGGTCAAAGACTGTTTCTCAACCAGACAGGCTTCTCAGTTAGCCATTTTAAATGGTAATGATACCTTTGAAAACTCAGCAGCTACTTTGCCCTGCTTATTTACAACCTGAAATGTTGGTCATTTTTCTTTCTTTTTTTTAAAGATTTATTTATTATGTATACAGCATTTTGCCTGCATGTATGCCTGCACACCAGAAGAGGGCACCATATTTTATCATAGATGGTTGTGAGCCACCATGTGGTTGCTGGAAATTGAACTCAGGACCTCAGGAAGAGCAGACAGTGCTCTTAACCTCTGAGCCATCTCTCCAGCCCAATCATTTTTCTTGATAGTACCTTTTAATATTTTTCTCAGAAGTACGTATTAGTTTATGGTTTCTGAGATTGAAGAAATGTTAATTTGGGCTTTTCATTTATGTAACAAATCATGTCTTCATAAATTTATTGCTATTTAAGCAACTGATGTGCTTAATTTCCCTACCTATTCTTCTAGCCTTATAAGGTCAATTCTTTTTGCATGTTATTTTACCTGAGACAAAGTTTCTCTCCCCAGAAACAGAATATTTATCTCCTGAAGAGACCAAATTTTTGCTAAGATACTGATGATATTGTTTTTACAATTGAAACTATTTCTATTAAACTATCAATTTCAATGCAATTTATTTGTATTGTTAGCTTTGATCTTTGATTATTTATAACACCTTGCAAAAATATTTTTTTCCATTCTTTCCTTAATAATTTGTTTTATCTAATAAAACTGTTATATTATCTAGACCAGTATGGCTTTTAACAACAGGCATTAAGTTTTTTTTTAATTATTCTGAGGAGGGACTCCCCAGTGCTGATAGGAACTTATTAACTAAATTTGAAATTATAGCATGCAAGAGGCTAACTAAAACATTTCCCTGTGTCAAACTATTACCTTGTCTGTCCCTTTTTTATCTTCATTAATTAGTTCAATGACACTCTTTGTCACACCTTCTGCTTATTCCAGAAGGCTGTAGATTATCTCTAGAATAAATATTGTTTCTAGGAACCCCTTGCCTATAATCCCTTTTCAGAGTCTCTCTGTATATCCTCAGTCCACCAAAATTTCTATGGCTAATTTTGTTCATCTAGTGATTATCTCTTCCCTCTGATTTAAAGTAAACTTTATTTTTAGTCTCAGTCATATCAGAATGCAATTAAAATACTCCAAAACACATACTTATTAAGTATTGTTATAAAGAATAATTGTATACCTTGACATATAATAATGATATTATTATATTTATTCTGATCATGGGAATTATCTAATATTTATTTAATAACATAACTTGAACAGCAAGACAAGCCTCCATTTTGTAATCTTTACTTTCACTTTACATCTGAACAACAAATTTTGGGTATTTAAGAAGGACATGGCTTGAAGCATTCTTTATAATGTACATTTTATCAGTTATGGCTTAATTTTAGTGTTTCAGAGAGTTGTTTCACTATGATCATATAAAGCATTTTTAGTTATTTAAGGACCTCAGGAAATAACTTAATTCTGAGTTTGTTCCTAGTGCCAGTATGAATATAAGAGAAATTTACAAAAGTAGAAATTTCTATTCTTAGTAAAATTCACTGGACTGATACAAACAAATCTTCTAGCTCCTGAGTGGAAGCACAGTGATCATAGAACATTTTTTCTTATCTACTTTCACTTATCAAGGGCAAAAACCAGAACCTATAGAAGAAAACAATAAGTGGTGCTAGCACTGAGCATTGATTTCTGATAAGTATATGAAATGCATAGTTCCCATACTTAGGTTTCCTTAAGGAAATATATCAATATACAGAAAGCCTCTAATCCAATTTATTGCATGACTTTTAATAGAGATATAATTAATTTCATTCTCTATGTTTAATTTGCAGACAATGTCCAACAGATTTCTTCAATTCCTGTGTATGTACAAGTTTTTAATATTAATGATCATGCTCCTGAGTTCTATCAATACTATGAGACTTATGTTTGTGAAAATGCTGAATTTGGTGAGGTAAGATAAGAAATCACAATAAATCACCAAATAATGAGCAACAGCATATTTTATATTTTCTAAATATATATTAATTGGTAGTATAAGGCACCATACTCTATATTACATAAAGTAAATAATTTGAGTTATATTTGTTTTATTACAAATGTACGTATATTCTATGCAATTTTATTTTCCTTTTTGGAAATTCTATAGAATATAACACTATATTTTATGCCTCTTCTATGATAGTTTACTTCATAAAACCTTAGATTATTATCATGAACCAAACAATTTATTTTAAGACAGGCAGATATAACTGTTTGATCAGTTTGCTTAGTCATCCTTTTATTCTCAAGTTAAAAATGTTTCATTCTATTATCTTAAAATATTTTATTTAAAGAAATTAACACAATATTGTAAATAAAGTGAAATATGCCACATATAATTGTTACAGAAAAACTGGTTTATAAAGATGGCCTTAATTATGCATATTTTTATATATATGTATGTATATATGTATATATTGCTATATTATATGTACCTATATAGTTATTTGTTACATATAATATATGATTAATATTGTATATTAGTATATATACTTATCATGCATAACTAGTAGGTATACACATCTTTTTTTTTTTGGTTTTTTGAGACAGGGTTTCTCTGTAGCTTTGGTGCCTGTGCAAGAACTACCTCTTGTAGACCAGGCTGGCCTCGAACTCCCAGAGATCTGCCTGCCTCTGCCTCCCGATATATCTTAATACACACATAAACATAGGATAGTTGAATCCAACAAGAATGTTTTCACCCAAACTTACTAGTGAGATAACTAAGGGGCAAAAATATTACTTTGCTTTCTTTCTAGAGTTCTATTTCTCAGGATACCATACTAGAAAATGTGTGATGAATATAAAGAAGAAAGGAGGGATGCATTGGCATGGCAAATTTTTAATATTTAAATGTTTTAATTAAATTCTAGTGATCAAAAGTCAGGAAAATAATGTGTACAAAAAGGTATGGTGATGGCCAGAATAAAAAGTATGATTTTTGTAGCACATGATACATGATTTGAACTGGAGAAAAGAAAATGGATTTATACCCTGCACACACATGATGCATGAACATCAACATCAACAAGTATTAAAAGACAATGAGTTTGTTAGAAATTTTGGCCTAGAAGTTATCAGAGAATGATAGAGACCAGTAGAGACAGAGAATAAGAATTATGGAGAAATAACTGTAGCCAAGAAAATGACTTACTATGCTTTACATGAAAGAAGAAAGCAAAGAATAGATACACAGAAATTTGATTTATGATTTTGTGTTTAAAGTTTAATACAAAATTATTAAATTCTATGATTATGTCATTTAATCATAAATCATACTTTTTGCAATTTATATTTTATGAATGTTGAATTAAGAACCCTTTCTGATATAAAACTAGCAGTGCAATAAGATAAAAACAGTTGTTAAGTAATTCATACATTATTTTCAAAAGTATTAAGTTTTTGTGGTGGGAAGAAGAAACAAAGAGACCAATGAAATGTGGTCAATGACATTAGGAAGGATGTGAATAGAATATTTAGGGGAAATCCTAAATATTAGAATGTGACTTTTTTAATGAACTCCTGAAGTGGAAAGAGAAAAGAGTGAATGTATCAAACTTTACATTATCCAGGGGACTGGTAGGGTATCTGCCCTTCATTTGACACTGGTAGTGGCTAGAGCAAATAAGCTGTTAGAGCAGGGGACTGCCTCATATGTGTAGACAACGACCAATTCTAAATAGAATGGTTCATGGATTTCAGGGAAATAGTACAATCCAAGTCATGGTAGTTTATGAGATAAAGACTAGAATTTACATTTTTTTCTCTCAGAATAAAGTCTTAATTTAGTGGAGAGTTTAAACAAGAATAAATGGAAAGATTTTATATGGTTTTCTGGATACATACTTACATATTGACATACAGTGGAGCTCTTCTGTAGGAAGACACACCCTCCAGTTATCATAGTACAAAGCAAGGGACAATGAGTTCTCACAATGTGAAAGTATTGAAGATAGTGGTTGAAGCCACAGTATCTTTCATATAACATTAGAGTACAGATGTTGTAAAAGAATGGAATCATGATAAAACTAGAAAAGGTGACTTATGAATAAATTCCAATGGATCAGTCATTATATCTGAAAATAAAAAGATGTTTTGCCTTGTTAAAATAATATTTGGGAGAAGAAAAGTGAAGAAATGAACAGTTCATCTGTAAACTTTAAAATTGTTATGTAGACTCATGGACATCAATATAGCATTAAAAGGAAAAGCCCCTTATTGACAAAATAAACTTGAATATAACAGTCACCTGTGAGATATGATAAGCAACCACAATTAGAGACTGAGACAAAGAAGAAAATATTTTAAAACCTTAGGTAAATAGAAAATGTTATTATCTAGAAAGGAAATATAATTTAAATTTCCTGCTCATAGATTGGAGAGTGATGTGGGATGTCCTTCTGTATATGTGTTGTTTTTATTAGTTCATGAATAAAGATTTATTGACCTACAGCAGGGCAGAAAAAAAACCAGTCAGGAAATCCTAATAAAGATATATATATTAAAAAAAAGATTAGTTGGAGTCAAGGAGATGACATGTGACTGCTGAAGGAAAAGGATACCAAAATTTAGAGGAAGGCCATAGTCTCATGGTGATACACAGATTAATAGAAATGGGTTAATTTAAGATGTAAAAGTTAGCTAAGAGCAGGGTGGTGGTGATGCATGCCTTTAATCCAACACTTGGGAGGCAGAGGCAGGCAGATCTCTTTAAGTTTGAGGCCAGCCTGGTCTACAAGAGCTAGATCCAGGACAGCCTCCAAAACTACAGAGAAACCCTGTCTCAAAAAGCAAACAAAAAACCAAAATATACCTAAGCTATTGAACAAAACAGCTTTAATCATCAGGCAATAAAAGCAACACATTTAGAGAAGGACGTACCATATCAGGGAAGAGCAGAAAATTTCCTTTTGAGTTGAAATTTCAAATTTTACAAGTTTCAAAAATTATATTGAATAAAAAATGTTATAAAATTGTAGTATATATGTTATTAACAGTGGATACTGTCTAATAAGGAAATGAAGAATATGGAGCTGGCTAGATAGTTTTTTATGAGTGTATAATAGAGTTATACCAAAGACAAACAAAATACATGAGCATATGTGTGTACAAAATATGTGTAAGCACATTCACCTCAAAATATATGTCATGACACATGCATACTCCACATAAATAATATTGTGAAGATTATTTTGCTTAAAAGCAGCCATTGTTATTGATCAAATAAAGGAATTATTGTAAAGAAAACTAAGAAGGTGAGACAACTTGTTGGGGGCACTTAAGTCTTTTACACCCATACATCTCACAAACTCGAATGCATAAATGTGAGCTGACAAGGAAAATAGAAATAGGCATGCTGACACAGAGAGGGGAGTGTCTCTCAGAACTGAACCCTGCAGAAAGGACTAGAGTTAATAAAGAAATGCTGGGAGTGGGAAAATAGTTGTCTTCAGTGAAGAGCATTCCACTCTACTACGTAATTCTGTAGTTGTTACCAAAAGACATTGTACTTAAGTATTCCCAAACTAGTACATATCAAAATATATGTCTGCAACAGCAAAGATTGAAAGTGAAAGCCATAAATTTGTAGTTATATAGAAGAGTTTGGAGGAAGGAAATAATAAAAATATGTATATATTATAACTTTTTGTACCATTTGTTGAAATAGGAGCAGCGGGGCTGCGTCCCCGGCACCCGGCCGCCCCCATGGCTAGCTTTACCCGAAATAATTACATGGAAACTGTATTCTTTTAAACACTGCTTGGCCCTTTAGCTCTAGCCCTTACTGGCTAATTCTGATATACCAATCAACCCATCTTTAATAATCTGTGAGCACCGGTCTTACAGGGAAGATTCTAACCTACGTCCATCCTAGGTCGGAGCTTCATCGGGTGCGTCTGCCTGGGAGCTGGGAGCATGGCGTCTCTCTGAGGTGTCTGCTCCCGAGAGGAGAGCTGTGGACTCTGAGCTCACTTCCTCTTCCTCCCAGCGTTCTGTTCTGTTTACTCCTCCCACCTATCTTCTAACCAATGAAGGCTAAGCAGTTTCTTTTTATTTAACCAATGACCTTCCTCCATCAACCATTGGCTTCTTGGCCCTTTCACTTGTTTTTTTTTTCCTCCCACTGTCCACCTATCATAGCTCAGTTTGGTCAAGTCCCCTCTGTGTTCTACCAGGTGCCCATGCCTCTGGCTATTCTCTTCTTGTTATCTACAATAAACGGTCTCTTCCACCATTCCCAGAAGCTGTCATATCTTTTCTTTCCTTTTTATGTTTTTTATTTTCATTGTTTTTAAAAATTTCTAAAGTTGCATATTAACTCATATGTGTTGGCCAAATTTATGAAGTATAAACTCTTGAACAACAGTAACTTAGCATTTTCTTGTAATAAACTAGTTTCAAAGCTCACTGATAATAAGTGATTTGCAGGATGATCACCAGAATTTTTACCTTATTTGTGTGATTATATTGTTCAAACATTAATTTTTGATGTCAGGAAATTTAACTGATGGGGGTTTGAATAAGAATGATATCATTTTAATGCTTTGTTCTCATGTGCTGAATTGTTGCAAAATATTAGGAAGTGTTGTGTACTTTGAGTAGATGTATCCTTCTTGAAGAATATGTGTCACTAGAAATAACGAGGTAAGAACAAGTAAAACTTAGTCATGCTTTCTGTCTGCCTGTGGATTGGAATATAGTTCTCTGTTCCTTCTCCAGCACCATTCTTGCCTACCTGCTTCCATTCTGCCTGCAATGCTGGGAATGTTCTAAACTTCTGAAGCTGTAAGCAAGCCCCTCAGAAACGTTTTCCTCTAAAGTATTGTCTTGATCATGGTGTTTGTTCACAGCAGCAGAAGAGTAATTAAAACACCTCCTTCATCTGCTCAGTCTCAAACTTTACTAGTGTGATAAATATTTCCAGAGTCCCAAAACTGTCACATGTTCTTCTGCTTTTCATATTGATCATCTAAATGCTCTAAACTTTGTGAAATGATTTTTATGGTCAGATTTCTTTTTACTGGCATTGTAAGTATAAAACAAATAAATACATATAAATTTGAATTATAAACTACACTCAGCTTATTTTGTCTTAGAAAATTGGAATAGTGGCTGCTTGGAATAAAATTTTAAAAGCACCCAAACGTATACTTTTTTCTTGTTATAGCATTCATCATAGAGGGTTTTGAATTACAAAAAGTTTTGCAGACTCATTAAATATAAGAAATTATGGAAGAACTTTGGTAGTGAAATCACATCTGTGTTCAATATATTGACTATATGAAGGATACAAACATGGTATCACTCGTTGAATATTTTAGATTCAAAGTCATTGAAAATAGAATCATTTTTAGTATCAAATCAGGCCACATTAAATTTCCTTTTTTGAATTGCATCTAAGTGTGTCATTCAAACATATATATTACATTTTATGTGCAGCACATCAATATACATATAGACTAGTATATAAAATAATTATAAAATTAATAATGAATACCCATTTCTATAATAGGCAGAGTAGCTCTAAAAGACACTCAAAGTACAATGTATAGTGAATTCTTATTTTGATTGATTACAACATTCACGTGAAATGTAATATAAGTATTTATAAAATTAAATCACTAACAATTTATTTCAAAAATTACTTTGAATATTAGCTATGATAATATATATCAGTGAATAAATTATAGGTGAGTTTGTATTAAAGTTGTTTATTTTCAAATTGTGTAAGTTGACAGAATGTATTTTCATTCTGGAATTCACAGATAATTAGAGATAGAAAATCCAATGTATTATGTAAAAGGAACTTAGACAAAATCATACACATCGAACAAAAAAATACCAAAAACAGAGCTATCCAAATTAGCTATTATCTTGGAAAATTCCTATCACTTTTTTCCTAAGTTCATTATTAGTTTATCCTTACTTTTAAATCTTTTAATTCATTAATGATTTCATTAATTTTAAAGACCTCAGTAGGCCGGAGTTAGCGAAATATAATAGTTTAGATAAGTAATCAACTCTAAGTATACATAGTTTTAGATTTATTTGCACAATGAAATACATGATTTCTATTGCTGAATTTTAAGGAAATAAATATTATTAAATAATTAATTAATATTAACATCCATTTCTTAAAGATTTGTTTTTACTTAAAATGTATATGTACTTAAGGTTGAATGCATTATTTTAATAATACCTCTTTGATAGATTAAGAATTGATTATGTCTATGGGTTCTTTATTAAAATTAATAGAAGTAGTTTGTTTTACTTCAAATCCAGCTATGAATCAAATATAAGTTCATCTATATTTTTTAAACTGATCTATTCCATTTGTTTCTAATATAAACACTGTATTTTGGCTAATTTTAATTAAGCATTTTAGAAAACACAACAAAACCAAAGTATTTCATCTTCTGAAGCCTTCCTTTATTAAAGGAATTTTTTTCAATAAAGTTTACATTTATCACAGAACTTCAAATGAAATGATTAACTATATTCATGTTACCAAGGTAAATGTGACAGTTATGATTTGTTACAAATACTTCCTTAGTTAGACAAATAAATCCAAAACTGTGTGATCAGTAACAATCTAAAACATTACCTTATACTGTCTGATGTGGGAATCCCCTCTGTGTGCTGTGAATACCATTAATGAATAAAGAAACTGCTTTGGACTTATATCAAGGTAGCATGTATGTAGGCAAGGAAAGCTAGGCTGAATGTGAGAGAAGAGAGGGTGAAGTCAGAGAGAAGTCATGGAGCCTTTGCTGGAGACAGATATGCTGAAAATTTGCTTGTAGGCCATGACCTTGTGATGAGGCACAGATTAATGGAGATGGGTTAAATTAATATGTAAAATTGAGCCAATAAGAAGCTACAGCTAATGGGCCAACAGTGATTTAATGAATACAGTTTCTGTATGGTTATTTCTGGGCTAAGCTAGCTGGGTGGCCAGGAACCAACAAGCTGTCTCCCGCTACAACTAACCTCACCAGAAAAAGTTTTCTTGGTGAGGCCACAGCATAACTGTAGTGATGTAAAAAAGTGTTTTAAAAACATGTTCAGGTGAACCTATAAAGGAATCTTAAAAACTTTATGTTCAAACACAGCCCAGTGTCTGACTTTAGATAACTTGTATGTGGCATAATATGGATCAAGAATACTATAATCTTAAAATCCTGCCCTCACTCATCAAGATAAAAAAACCATAAACTATTTTAAAATAAAAATACTGTCTTGAAATCATGTGATACTTTCTTATTACTACAATCATAAGATGAATAAAACTTTTCTTTCTGTATTTTCTTTTAAAAATTTAGGATTTAGTTAAAATCAAACATTTTTGTGAAAACATAAGTCAATATGGATATGTAATGTACAGATTGTTTCTGTTTTATAAGTCTGTCCTGAATTCATGTAGGAAAATAACTGTTCATTGAAGTATAACTTTTCAATTTGGATATTTCATCTTACAGTCAAGTGAAGATTTAATTGAAACACTATTAAAGACATTTTGATTTTAGAAAATATAAAATACTAACTACTGCAATCAATTTAATTTAATCTTGAGAATTAATTACTATCTTACTGTGTGATAATGTCTAGTTCATCTTTTCCCTCATTAAAATGATCAGACTTATGACTTAACATAAAAGAATTAATTGAGAACTGATTTGATTTCATCTGCATTTCTTTACAATTTTATGATAATTGCTCTAAATATGTGAATAACTAGAAAGTCAACACCATCATGACTTAATCTACAAATAATAATGACTGCATAGCAGATGAAGATCAGGAATAAAAATTGAAGTATTTAAGAAATATAAAAATTTTGCTAAAGTAATTTTAAGAAATATTATATATAATAAGAGCATTGACCAATTTATTTTTCCCAATAATCACAATCAAATTTCTTAATAATTTTCTAGATAATTCAGACCATAAGTGCAATAGACAGAGATGAATCCATTGAACATCATCATTTTTACTTCAATCACTCTGTGGAAGACAGAAATAATTCAAGTTTTATACTAAGAGACAATCAAGGTAACTGTTCATCTATAAGTGTGTTTAGTGGAATCTATTATCTTTTACACCAATGGATTTGGTGAACTGATTATTTAACAGTCTTGCAATATGAAAAATGGAACAAGACCAATGGCTAAAATGGAAAATAATGCAAATTCAAGTTTTAAGGCCAGTGATTCTGTTACTCCTCATATTTCTTCAAATTAGAAGCACATTTAGAAGTCATTAGTGAGGGATTATATATTTAATTTTTTGTGTACTATACATATGTAAGTCTATGAGTTTGTTTTATAGCATCTTGATATTAAATTTTAAATAGAATGCTATTCTTGGTTATGGGATACTATAAAGACTTACAGGCTACCAAATATCCTCATGGTGGTGACATCACAGCTCTTTAACCATCGTGGACTCTTTCCATTATCAGTGTAATGATGAAGAGCAAATAACCTATATTTAAAGTTACATTGAGTGTGCCTTAACTTAATTATGAATATCTTAGAACACTAATTAACTTACACAAACATAGTGTTTAAATCTGTTCACTATCTTAGAACAAAAAGACTTTATTATTTAAAGAATAATTATTCTGAAGTTAGGATTTTGTTTCAAAAGGCAGACTTTCTTTTACTTCTCTTTAAAGACAATAACTTCTAAAATTATATTTTTCCTTCTTTTTTTTATTAAATTTTTTATTAAAAAATTCCTGCCACCTCCCAGCCTCCCTTTTCCCTCCCCTCCCCCACTCCCCACACCCTGCTCTCCTCCCTCTCCCTCTCCAGTCCAAAGAGCAGTCAGGGTTCCCTGCCCTGTGGGAAGTCCAAGGTCCTCCCCCCCTCCATCCAGGTCTAGGAAGGTGAGCATCCAAACAGGCTAGGCTCCCACAAAGCCAGTACATGCAGTAGGACCAAAACACAGTGCCATTGTTCTTGGCTTCTCAGCAGCCCTCATTGTCCACCATATTCAGAGAGTCCGGTTTTATCCCATGCATTTTCAGTCAGAGTCCAGCTGGCCTTGGTGAGCTCCCAATAATTCAACCCCACTGTCTCAGTGGGTGGGTGCCCCCCTCACGGTCTTGACTTCCTTGCTCATGTTCTCCCTCCTTCTGTTCCTCATTTGGACCTTGGGAGCTCAGTTCATTGTCCCAATGTCTTTATCTCCATCTATCGCCAGATGAAGGTTCCATGGTGCTATGTAAGATATTCATTAGTATGGCTATAGGGTAGGGCCATTTCAGGCTCTCTCTCCTCAGCTGCCCAAGGACCTAGTTGGGTACATCTCTCTGGACCCCTGGAAACACCTCTAGAGTAAGGCTCTTGCCAAACCTAAAATGGATCCTGTAATTAAGATATATACTTCCCTGCTCCCATATCCATTTTTCCATTATTCCTATCATCCCATTCCCCCAAGCACTCCCCATCCTCCCCTTCTCACTTATCTCTCCCCATCTCCCTTTTCCCCATTCCACCCCACCCCCCAGTTCCCAATTTTTGCCCATCAATCGTGTCTACTTCCAATATCCAGGAGGATAACTGTATGTTTTTCTTTGGGTTCACCTTCTTATTTAGCTTCTCTGGGATCATGAATTATAGTCTCAATGTCCTAAATTTATGGCTAAAAACAAATTATAAGTGAGTCCATCCCATGTTCATCTTTTTGGGCCTTGGTTAACTCACTCAGGATAGTGTTTTCTATTTCCATCCATTTGCATGCAAAATTCAAGATGTCATTGTTTTTTACCACTGAGTAGTAATCTAATATGTATATATTCCACACTTTCTTCATCCATTCTTCCATTGAAGGGCATCTAGGTTGTTTCCAGGTTCTGGCTATTACAAACAATGCTACTATGAACATAGTTGAACAATGCTTTTGTAATATGATAGGGCATCTCTTGGGTATATTCCCAAGAGTGGTATTGCTGGGTCCTGGGGTGGTTGATCCCGAATTTCCTGAGAAACCGCCACACTGATTTCCAAAGTGGTTGCACAAGTTTGCATACCCACCAGCAATGGATGAGTGTACCCTTTACTCCACATCCTTTCCAGCAAAGGCTATCATTGGTGTTTTTGATTTTAGCCATTCTGACAGGTGTAAGGTGGTATCTCAAAGTTGTTTTGATTTGCATTTCCCTGATGGCTAAGGAGGTTGAGCATGACCTTAAGTGTCTTTTGGCCATTTGAAACTTCTTCTGTTGAGAATTCTCTGTTCATTTCAGTACCCCATTTTTTAATTGGGTTAATTAGCATTTTAGAGTCTAGTTTCTTGAGTTCTTTATATTTTTTGGAGATGAGACCTTTGTCTGTTGCGGGGTTGGTGAAGATCTTCTCCAAGTCAGTGGGTTGCCTTTTTGTCTTAGTGACAGTGTCCTTTGCTTTACAGAAACTTGTCAGTTTCATGAGGTCCCATTGATTCAATGTTGCCCTTAATGTCTGTGCTACTGGGGTTATATGTAGGAAGTGGTCTCCTGTGCCCATGTGTTGTAGAGTACTTCCCACTCTCTTCTATCAGGTTCAGTGTGTTCAGATTGATATTGAGGTCTTTAATCCATTTGGACATGAGTGTTGTGCATGGTGATAGATATGAATTTATTTTCATTCTTCTATATGTTGACAACCAGTTATGCCAGCACCATTTGTTGAAGATGCTCTCTTTCTTCCATTGTATACTTTTAGCTCCTTTATTAAAAATCAGGTGTTCATAGGTTTGTGGGTTAAAATTCGGGTTTTCTTCTAGATTCCATTGATTGACTTCTCTGTTTTTATGCCAATACCAAGCTGTTTTCAATACTGAAGCTCTGTAATAGAGTTTTAAATCAGGAATGGTAATGACTCTAGAAATTCCTTTATTGTATAGGATTGCTTTGCCTATCCTGGGTTTTTGTATTTCCATATAAAGTTGATTATTGTCCTCTCAAGTCTGTGAAGAATTTTGACGGGATTTTGATGAGAATATCATTGAATCTATAGATTGCTTTTGGGAGAATTGCCATTTTTACTATGTTGATCCTCCCAATCCAAGAGCAAGAGAGATCCTTCCATTTTCTGGTATCCTCTTCAATTTCTTTATTCAAAGATTTAAAGTTCTTGTCAAATAGATCTTTCACTTCCTTGGTCAGAGTTACCCCATGATATTTTATGCTATTTGTGGCTATCGTGAAAGGCGATGCTTCTCTCAATTCCCTCTCTGAATCCTTATCCTTAGTGTATAGGAGGGCAACTGATTTTTCGGAGTTGATCTTGTATCCTGCCATGCTACTAAATGTGTTTATCAGTTGTAGGAGTTCTTTGGTAGAATTTTTGGCATCACTTATGTATACTATCATATCATCTGCAAATAACGAAAGTATAACTTCTTCCTTTCCAATTCGAATGCCCTTATGTTTCTTATTGCTATTGGTAGAACTTCAAGCACTATATTGAGGAGGTATGGAGAGAGTGGACAGCCTTGTGTTCCTGATTTTAGGGGAATGGCTTTGAGTTTCTCTCCATTTATTTTGATGTTAGCTGTCGGCTTGCTGTAAATAGCTTTTATTATATTTAGATATGACCCTTGTATCTCTAATCTCTCCAAGACCTTTATCATAAAGGGATTTTGAATTTTGTCAAATGCTTTTACAGTATCTAATGAAATGATCATATGTTTTTTTTTCTTTCAGTTTATTTATATGATGGATTACATTGATAGATTTGTGTATGTTGAACCAGCCCTGCATCTCTGGGATGAAGCCTACTTGATCATAATGGATAATTTTTCTAATGTGTTCTTGGATTCGGTTTGCCAGTATTTTATTGAGAATTTTTGCTTTGATGTTCATGAGTGAGATAGGCCTGTAATTCTCTTTCTTGGTTGGGTCTTTGTGTCATTTTTGGTATCAGGGTAACTGTAGCTTCATAAAAGGTATTTGGCAATGACTCTTCTGTTTCTATATTGTGAAATACATTAGGGAGTGTAGGTATTAGCTCTTCTTGGAACTTTTGGAAGAATTCTGCATTGTAGCCATCTGGTCCTGGGCTTTTTTTGGAAGGGAGGTGTTTGATAACAGTTTCTAATTCTTTGCGACTAACAGGTCTATTTAGATTGTTCACCTGGTCTTGGTTTAACTTTGTTGCATGGTACTTATCTTAAAAAATGTCCATTTCTTTTGCATTTTCCAGTTTTGTGGCATACAGGCTTTTGTAGTAAGATCTAATGATTCCCTGAATTTCCTCTGTGTCTGTGGTTATGTCCCCCTTTTCATTTCTGATCTTATTAATTTCCATATTCTCTCTCTGCCATTTGATTAGTTTGGATAGGGGTTTGTCAATCTTGTTGATTTTCTCCAAGAACCAAATTTTTGTTTCATTGTTTCTTTGAATTGTTTTCTGTGTTTCTATTTTGTTGATTTCAGCCATCAGTTTGATTATTTCCAGTCTTCTCCTTCTGAGTGAGTCTGCTTCTTTTTTACTAGAGATTTTAGGTGTGCTGTTAATTCTCCAATGTGTGCTTTCTCCGTTTTTTTTTTTTAATGTGGGCACTTAGTTCTATGAACTTTCATCTTAGCACTGCTTTCATAGTGTCCCATCGGTTTGAGTATGTTGTCCCTTTAGTTTCATTAAATTCAAGGAAGACTTTAATTTCTTTCTTTATTTTTTCCTTGACGCAGGTGTGGTTCAGTAGCTGACTGTTCAATTTCCATGAATCCGTCGGCTTTCTGGGAGTAGCCTCATTGTTGAATTCTAATTTTAATCTGTGGTGATCCAATAAAACACAGGTGGTCACTAAAATTTTTTTGTGTCTGTGGAGGTTTGCTTTGTTACCAAGTATGTGGTCAATTTTCAAGAAGGTTCCGTGAGTTGTAGAGAAGGTATATTCTTTCCTATTGGGTGGAATGTTCTATAGATGTCTGTTAAGTCCATTTGATTCATTACCTCCATTAATTCTCTTATTTCTCTCTTAGGTTTCTGTCTGATTGACTTGTCCATTGGTGAGAGAGGTGTGTTGAAGTCTCCTAATATTAGTGTGTGTGGTTTGATGTCTGCCTTGAGTTCTAGTAAAGTTTATTTTACATAAGTGGGTGCTTTTATATTAGCGGCATAGATATTCAGGATTGAGACTTCATTGTTCCTGTTATGAGTATAAAATGACCATCTCTATCTCTTCTGATTGATTTTAGTTTGAAGTCAGATTTCTTAGAAATTAGTATGGCCACACCCGTTTGTTTCTTAGGTCCATTTGCTTGAAAGACCTTTTCCCAACCCTTTACTCTGAGTAGATGTCTATCTTTGTGGTTGAGGTGTGTTTCTTGTAAACAGCAGAATGTTGGATCCTGTTTTTGTGTCCAATCTCTTAGCCTGTGCCTTTTTTTTTCTTTTTTGGTTTTTCGAGACAGGGTTTCTCTGTGGTTTTGGAGCCTGTCCTGGAATTAGATCTTGTAGACCAGTCTAGTCTCGAACTCACAGAGATCCACCTGCCTTTGGCTCCTGAGTGCTGGGATTAACGGCGTGCGCCACCACCGCCCGGCAGCCTGTGCCTTTTTATAGATGAATTGAGTCCATTGATATTAAGTGATATTAATGACCAGTGATTGTTGACTCCAGTTGTTATTGTTTTTTGGTAGTAGAGTTTGTGTGTTTCCCTTCATTGAGTTGTGCTGGTGAAGAGTCTCTAGTTGTCTGAGTTATTATAGGCAGTGTTGACAATGTTGGATCCTCTGGGTTGTGATTTTCCTTCTATTACTTTCTGTAAGGTTGGGTTTCTGGCTACATATTGTTTAAATTTGTTCTTATCCTGAATTATTTTGTTTTCTCCATTGATAGTAAATGAAAGCTTGGCTGGGTATAGTAGTCTGGGCTTGCATCCATGGTCTCTTAGTCTCTGAAGTACCTCTATCCAGGACCTTCTGGTTTTCATAGTTTCCATAGAGAAGTCTGGTGTAAGTCTGATAGGTTGACCTTTATAAGTAATTTGACCTTTTTCTTTTGCAGCTCTTAATATTCTTTCTTTAATCTGTACGTTTTGTGTTGTGATTATTATATGGCGAGGGGATGTTTTATTTTGATTCAGTCTATTTAGTGTTCTGTATGCTTCTTGAATATTCATAGGAATATCTTTCTTTATGTTGGGAATGTTTTCTTCCATAATTTTGTTAATTAAATTTTCTGGGCCTTTGAGCTGTAATTCTTCTCCTTCTTCTATCCCTATTATTCTTAGGTTTGGTCTTTTTATTGTGTCCCATATTTCCTGAATGTTTTGTGATGAGAATTACTTGGATTTGCTCTTTTCTTTGATCAGTGTGTTTATTTTCTCAATGGTGTCTTCAGAGTATGACATTCTTTCTTCTATCTCTTGTATTCTAATAGTTAAGCTTGTTTCTGTAGACTCTGTTTGTTGACCTAGATTTTCCATATTCAGTCAGCCCTCCGTTTGTGTTTTCTTCCTTGCCTCCATTTCAGTTTTTAATTCTTGAACTGTTTCCATTACTTGTTTGATTGTTTTTTCTTGGTTTCCCAGGGTATCATTTTTGTATTTATTCATTTCTTCAAACTTTTTGTTATACTTCTCATCCATTTCTATAAGGGCATTTTTTACATGCTGTATATCCTTTTCATAAAGTCAATTTTTCCCTTCTTCTGTATTAGGGTGTTCAAGACCTTCTGTTGTCAGATCCCTGGGCTCTGGTGTTTTCATGTTGTTTTTCAGATTGTTGGAGGAATTCTTGCCTTGGCGCCTGTCCATCTCTTACTTCAAATGCTATCCGATGGATCTTATGGAGCAGGATCAGGTTCCCTTGCTGGCCAGGGACCTTGCTGACAAAGGGCCTACCTTGCTGCAGGCAGGCTATTGAAGCAAAGCAATTCCCACTGGCCCTGTTGCCCTCAGCACCCTGTCCCAACACCCAAACAGGCTGAGCTGGCAGATCCCATGGCCCTGCGGAATGGAGGAAGAAGGGAGGAGGTTCCTGGGTGCAAACTGGGATGGATTAGGGAGAGAGAGGCCCCAGCAGAGGGAAGAAGCCCCTGCTGAATGACCGGGGAGTGAATGGGGTCCCTAAAATTATATTGTTCAGCTTTTTCACTAATCTGAAAAATATTTTGCCCATCATATACATAAATATTTAAATTTTTCTTTTACTGAAAATGTATGGCTTAGGAAGAGACTTGGAATGAAATGAATGCTGAAGAGTCTTATGCCTCTCAAATTGATTTTGTGGATACAAATATCATTTATAGTAATGGAAATGGGCTCTGGTTTGTTTCTGTTGCTGTGGTCAAACACTAGCTAAAACCAACTTGGTAAGGAAATGACTTATTTGCCTTACAATTCATTTGCTAGAAGCAAGAACTTGAAGCAGAAACCACAGAGGCATACTGTCATGTTTTTCTCTGGCTTGTGGAAATCTCCTTTTCTTATTTTTGTTTGATTTTGTAATTTTGTTTTGTTTTGTTTTCTCCCTTTTTTATAAAATTCTAGGCCCATTTCTCTGAGTGTGGCATTAAAGTCTGGGCCCTCCTACGTGTGCTTGAATTCAAGAAAATATCTCACAGACATGCCCATAGTTGAGGCTAATTAAGGCATTCCCTGAATGAGAGTACTTTTTCTCCTCATAAAAGTTTGAGAGAAGAAAATGGTGAAAATATAATTCTAATTATTTAAGATTTAGAATCAAGATTAACATAAATGGAAGTACTCATGATTCTTTTTCACTTATTCTTTCAAGTATTTATGAAACAATTCCCAGATGTTTGCCATATTATCATTTTGATTAATTAATTTAGTTACAAGTAGTGAACATATGTAAGGAATTTTATATGAAATATAATTTGGTAATGTCAAAGTAAAAGAATATTCTAATCAAATTTCTCTCCAAAATAGAATTATGCCCTTTTCTAACTAGAATGTATATTATTTAAAAGCACAAGCTGTAGTAGTTAGGTTACTGAATATCTTACAAATATCTAGTAATTTTGTAATTATTTTGTTTTTAAGTTGTGCTGGACACTGCTAAAATAAAGCTTTAATCTATTGCTGAATAGCCCTTCCAGTACTGAAATCAGTATACAGAAACATTATTTTCTTTATGCACTGATCATTTATATTTCTCAAAACCTTTTAAATCTGGTTCAAATAAGTCTTCTTATTATGTAATTAATTTTTAGAATATTTTAAAATGATTTGGGGCTGGATATTTTAATATAATATTTTTTATTTAGACAGATATTATTATATTGAAATGTTTTTGCCACTAGTACTTATATTGTTCATATGTGGTTTATATTGTTGAAAAAATTGTGAACTTGAATTTCTGTTTTAGATAACACAGCTGTAATTCTGACTAATAGAATGGGTTTTAGCCTTAAAGACGAGCCTGTCCTCTCCATGATCATCTTAATTTCTGATAATGGAATCCCATCTCTTACAAGCACAAACACCCTCACTATACAAGTCTGTGACTGTGGAGAAAGTGCAAGCACAGAGATGTGCACTAAAAGGGGACTTCTGCTAATCATGAAATTCAAAACTGAAGTAATAATTGCTATCCTGGTATGCATTATGGTAATATTTGGTAAGTATTATTGGATGCTAAAAACTTTCATTTGTAAAAGGAACACCATGAATTTGTTAAAGAGATAGTTATAAAATATTTTCTACATATTTTTATATTTTCTAAACACGTTTAAGTTTAAAACTAAATAAAATTTGTTTTGGGTTCTTTTTATTTATTGTGCAATTTGATATTTCACTAGAACTTGTTAAAATGGATGATTATCTCTATCTGATATAATTGAATAAACCAAAAGTACTTATCAATCAGACAAATGAAGAAATTTAAACTCACTGTAAGAAATACCTATTTTCTCAAGGGTCATGTAGCAATTAAGAATTTCTTGAAATTTTGTGACTTGGGAATACCAGTAATCAAATCTACTACATCTGAACAGGACACTATAAACAGTATTCTGAAGAGCCCATTTCTTTTTTTTTATTTTTATTTTTATTTTTTTTAATTTATTTATTTATTAAGGATTTCTGCCTCCTCCCCGCAACCGCCTCCCATTTCCCTCCCCCTCCCCCGATCAAGTCCCCCTCCCTCATCTGCTCGAAGAGCAATCAGGGTTCCCTGACCTGTGGGAAGCCCAAGGACCGCCCACCTCTATCCAGGTCTCCTAAGGTGAGCATCCAAACTGCCTAGGCTCCCCCAAAGCCAGTACGTGCAGTAGGATCAAAAACCCACTGCGATTGTTCTTGAGTTCTCAGTATTCCTCACCCACACACTGAGACAATGTTCTATCGGGAACTCACCAAGGCCAGCTGGCCTGGGTCTGAAAAAGCATGGGATAAATCCGGACCAGCTGAACATAAAGAGCCCATTTCTAATCATGTGTTAAATTGATATTTCTAATGGTCACTGCTGTATAATAGGTCACAAGGACTTATCTCTGCTGTTTTACAAGGCTTATTTGGTTCTTCATCATACTGTGGTCATCCTTCACTTGTCTTTGAGTAGCTGCCTTTTGTCAATTGACCTAACCATTTCCAGGATCCTTCATTTTACTACAAATGGCAGAATGACTTGTGAAAACAAGGAAATAAAATCTATTATTTTTCATTTTATGAGATAATAATACAAATAAAACATTTTATTGACTTTTATTCCATCCTTCATGTCTTTCCATTTACACTTTCTTGCTTTTGTTCAAATTATGACCTCTTTTATGTTAATATTCTTATATATTTATATACATATATATCATCTGAAACATAAATATAACCTGCTCAATCTGTATAATATTACATGCATGTGTACTTTTTTGGGAAACTAGTTGGTATTTGATATCCAAGTGGTGTAGATCTTCAACATTAGAATGATTAAATATTACTATTCAGTTTAAAAATAACTGAAATTGTACATTAATTAATTTGATTTAATAACTATACAACGATTATGTGTGTAACAAAATTTCAAAGTATTGCCTGTCTTATTTTTGTAAGGTATATTTCTTTGTTTGGTTTTTCAGAGATATTCCTTGCTTTTTGTAATCTTCTATCAAAAAAAAAAAAACTATTTTACTCCATTAAAAAAAGGCAAGCTCTAGATCATAAATTTAAAGAAGTTGTATTGTTCAATTAAAAACTAAGGGGATCATTTGTGGTTTTAAAAAGGATAATGTGAAATGTAAAGTCTATATGTAAAGCATGGAATAGAAAGAAATCTCAGTCAATTCACTCTAATTTTATGTATTGGTTTATTATTGTTGCTTTGGTGAGCAGATATATAGCACTCATTTGTTTCTTTTTCACAGTCTAACATTATAACTTTATAAAATATGGCAAATATATAAATTTCTTGATCCATTTTTATTTTGCATATTATTTTTAGAGATGTTTATAAAAACAGAAAAATCCTAATATTCTTTGTGAAGTAAGATGTATTCGGTTATAATTCAACAATATTACTAACCCAAACCTGGACTCTACTTCAACCACAGAAAGGTTCATGTCCAAAGACATCATATATATTTTGTTGATGGGAAGTGTGGGTAACCCTAAAATTTTTGGCAAAATTTTATGAATTTTTTAATTAAATTAAGAAAATTATTTATTGGAGGAAATTTTTATTCGACTTATTTTAGTATCAGAATTGAAATTATATGACTTTTTAAAAATTTCAATATTAATATGATTCACATATTCATTTTTTACATTTGATCTTCATTTTAAAGCATATTTATGATCATCATTTATAATTTAATATTATCATAAGCACATGAGTATTTTAACCACTTAAAATACTTCTAAATATACAATCCAATGACAAGGGTTCAAAACTTATTCTTCCTATCTCAACATTTGCATAATATAAAGCCTTATAAGATAATTCATGTTTTAGAGGGATTTCACATTTTCTAAAGGATAGTGTTTCAGTGTGTCATTGCTGGTTTCAGTTAGCAAAATAAAATGAAAACAGATGAGATTGAAAATTCATATCGGTTTGACATTCTGCATCAAAATTTTTAAAGAGTGTGGTTGTCAAATGTTTTATTGTCAGCAAATTAAAAAGTACAATTTGGAATAAATGTTTCTTAGTATAATTGAATGATAATTCCCGAAGGAAAACTGATTTTAATGAAACTCAACTCATAATACATGTCATTTCTTCCTAGTAGTTGGGTTCTCCAGATAGGCTATGTGTACTATCTAAAGGGCTAGGGAAGTGTCTGGCCTGGTATTGGTCAAACAAATATATATATAAACATTAGGACTTTTAACAATCTAGGAATATGGTTATGGGATCTTGGGGCAATATACTGAGACTGTAAGAGCCACTTAAACTACTAACTGAATCTGGTTTTTTTCCTGTCATAGAAGGTTGATATGGCCTGGACCAACAGATAATACAGGATGTTAATGATCACAAATTCCTAGTTTTCCGGAAGAAGGAGCATGGTTTACATCCTGTCCTTTGAGAAGAACATCCCATAAGCTTATCATTCTTGGATTTTTTTCTGGATGTGTGTTCACAAGTACCTTTGTGCTGTGCTCCCAACAAGTAGTATTCCACTTTTAACATACACACACACACACACACACACACACACACACACACACACACACCATAATATTTTTTATTTAAAAAAAAAATCATCTTCTTTCATTTTACATACTAACCCAAGTTCTCATTCTTTCCCTTCATTCCATCCCCTCCTTATAAATCCCCACTACACCCCCAATCCACTCCTCAGAAAGAGTTAGGCATATTGCTTTGGGGAAGGTCCAAGGCCTTCAATATTATATCTAGGCTTCACAATATATCCATCCAAAGCGAAAGTTTATAAAAAGGCCAGTACTAGCTGTAGGAATAAATCCTGGTGCAACTGCCAGAGACCTCACAGTCTGCACCAGTCATACAACTTTCACCCACATTCAGAGGGGCTCTTTTGGATCTATGATGCTTTCTTCCCTTTCTGGCTACAGTTGGGGAGCTCCCATTAGATCAGATAAACGGTTTCAGTGGGTGTACTCATTATGATCTGGACTTCTTTTGCTCATATTCTCACTCCTCCCACTCTTCAACTGGACTTGGGAGCTCAGTCCAGTGCTCTGAAGTGAATCTCTGCCTCTGTTTCCATCAGTTGCTAAATGAATATTTTATGGTGACATTTAAGATATTCACCAGTATGACTACAGAGCAAGTCCTGTTTAGGCATGCTCTCAACTATTATGTTGGTCATACTTTTGGATTCCTGGGAATTTCTCTAGAGCCATGTTTCTTGCTAGCCCCATAATACTCCCTTGACCAATATAACTCTTTCTCTGCTCACATCTGTGTCCTTCCTCTATCTCATGTATTTCCTTTCTTCAAGTTCTCCTCTCCCCTTCTGCTCTCCCTACTCCTCCCATCTCCATGCTCCCAATATTGTCAAGCAATCTTGTCTGTTTCCCCTTCCCAGGTGGATCTCTACAGGATTTTCTTAGAGTTCACCTTGTTACTTAGCTTCTCTAGGATTATGAACTATATTCTCAATATCCTTTGCTTTACAGGTAGTATCCACTTCTGAGTAAATACATACCATATTCATATTTTTTGGTCTGGGTTACCTCACTCAGGATGGTTTCTTCTAGTCCCATCCATTTGCATGCAAATTTCAAGATGTCATTGTTTTTTAAAGCTGAGAAATATTCTAATGTGTAAAAGTGCCACATTTTCTTTATTTATTCTTAAGTTGAGGGGCATGTAGGTTGTGGCTATTTAAAATACTGCTGTCATGAACATAGTTGAACAAATGTCCTTGTAGTATGATAGAGCACCTTTTGTATATATGTCCAAGAGTGGTATTGCTTGATCCTGAGGCAGATTAATTGCCAATTTTCTGAGAAAGCACCATATCGATTTCCAAAGTAATTGAATTCCCACGTTTGCATTCCCACCAGAAATGAATGAATGTTTCCCTAACTCCACATCATCTCCAACATAAGCTATAATTACTTATCTATGGTGACAATGACTAGAATGCACCGAAAATTTATTAGACTTTGACCATATTGATGTTTCAGTACTCAAAATCAATTATTGCTCTTACGGACTTCCAGTTTCTAGTACAATCCCTAACCCCATTGATGAGAGCTACCTGAAATTCTGGCACCACAAACATCTGATTCACTCTTCTGACTGTCTCAGATACATATACAGAGTCCTACAAAGATGGAGGCAAAACATTCATACATATAAAAAATAAATAAATTTATATAATCTATGATATTAGGTATCAACTGATAAAGTAATGTCATGTATAATTAATCAGATTAGTGTTTCCTTTTAAATTTAAAAGATTTAGTGAAGTCTTGGTATTATACGTTTTCAAGCTTTTGGTAAAATTCTCCTATAAAAATATATTCTTTTTTTATAGTAGATTTATCAATCTAGTCTCTTTACTTCTTATTTAGCCTGAAGATTTCTCATTTCTTCTCAACATGGCCTCAGTAGGTTATATGTTCTAAAATTTCATTCATTTGTTCCATGTTGTCTAATTTTTCGATATGTAATTATTCAGAGTGAGATCTTACAATTCCATGTTTTTTTTATCAGCTACAAATTCTTCTTTTTCTGTTTTATTTGGGTCATGTCTCCAGTTTTTAGAAGAAATATTCTCCCTCCCTACTCCTCTCACCCCCATGATCCCAATATTGTCAAGCAATCTTGTCTGTTTCCTCTTCCCAGGTGGATCTCTACAGGATTTTCTTAGGGTTCACCTTGTTACTTAGCTTCTCTAGGATCATAAACTATATTCTCAATATCTTTTGCTTTACAGGTAGTATCCACTTCTGAGTAAGTACATATCATGTTCATATTTTCTGGTCTGGGATATATATATATATGTAATTTTAGTAAGATCACCTCTTATTTATTTCAAATACTATAAAAGAAAGTTCTAAGGAGACACATAAAATTGAAAGCTAAGAAAAAAATTGAAATTGATTATTGTTGAGACACACACTATATTTAGTTATTCTTATTTTAAACTAAAACATATTTTGACCTTGTTCCATTTCTACCTGCTTTTATTTTTTTTCTCCATATAGCTACTAATCACTGTATGTTTCAGATACCTGAGTTAATTTGGATTTTCTAAAATTGCTGTTATATCACCTAACTCATATGAAAATGCCATATGGATTGTTTTACACATGGGTGTCTTCTTTCATACAGGAGATATGATGCCATATACATATACTTTCTGTTTCTCACTTGTCATAAGTCATTAATAATAAATTGTTTTCATAACTATGAGATCTACCAGTAAATATTAAGTTTTTATAACAAGGTCTGGTATATAAAAAAATTTAAGTATATACATATATACATATATTTTGTAGTGTACTCATACTATAAGTAAAATATACAAAATAATCTATAAACACTTAAAAAATATCTATACCATGAGTTTTCCTCAAAGAATATCAAATGATTCCTTTTCTGAACATCAGTTATCATGGATCATTGGTGAGTAAACATATTCAGATTTCAAAATATTTTATTATTGTACTTTGTTCTGTATAACATTAGAAGAATTAAATTACATTTTGAATTTTAAATTAAGTAAGAGAAAAAACAGTTCACTTTACTTTCTTTACTCATTCCTCTAAACCATCACACAGAATTATGACTCCAGATAACATTTTCCATGACCTACTACTTTCCTTAGAGTCATCAAGTTTGCAATGACTTCCTGAACTTCGGTTAAGGCAAAGAACTGCAAAATTTACACTATGCTATATGAACTAATTTATATTCATATGTCTTTCACCAGGGTTTATCTTTTTGATGCTGGCTTTGAAACAACGAAGAAATCAAATCCTATTTCCAAAGAAAAATGAAGAATTTGGAGAGAATATATTTTGCTATGATGATGAAGGCGGTGGGGAAGAAGACTCAGAAGCCTTTGATATTTCAGAGTTGAGAAGCAGCATAATCATGAGAGAAAGAAAGCCACGGAAAAGAAAGAGCATGGAGATCAGGAGCCTCTATAGGCAGTCTCTGCTGGTGGGCCCAGAAAGTGCTATATTCCGACAATTCATTCTAGAGAAGTTGGAGGAAGCCAATACCGATCCATGTGCTCCCCCTTTTGACTCACTGCAAACTTTTGCTTTTGAGGGCACAGGATCATCAGCTGGCTCTCTGAGCTCCTTGGAATCTATAGTCACTGATCAAGAAGATAATATTGACTATCTAAATGATTTGGGACCTCATTTTAAAAGATTGGCATACATGTTTGGTTCTGCAATGCAGCTTAACAACTAAGGTTTCCCTATACCAACATGCAAGGAGAATTAAAATATATTTACATTAAATTACAAGCCTTTGGTAAAATTTCATTCTCTGACTTTCTGTCCAGGAGGAGCCCTTGTCTGTAGAATTGATATTTCAAGTACATACTTGTGGTTATTTCCAGTAAAACACAGAGTTTGAGAGGGGTAAAACCAATCATATTTCACATATGACTGCAAGCCACCCCTTCTGAATCACTAAGAATCATTAGAATTTTTTGATGTAATCCAACACAGACTCTCAACAATGAAGAAGGGAAAAATGAGAAATGTATCAAATAAAGACATCTGCATAGTTTTTAATCTAACCATTCCTGTGTGATGTAGCAATGATGCCTCTATAAGTATGAAATTCCTGATGTTGTGCAAAGATCAAATTTATGATCTTGGGAAACTTGAGTGATTTTATAAAGAATTAAAAATATTATTTTACATGTTAGAAGTTTTCTGATTGAGATTCTATGAATCATTTTGTTTTGAAACTTTTTCAATTGTACCCTTTAGTATTCTGGGTTTGACTATCTATTAAATACATGAAATAATGAGAGTTATAAAGTAACTCACATTAGTTCACTTATTATGAATTTGAATAACAAATGGAAACAGAAAGCATTCTTAGGGATTTTTCATAGATTAATTTCCTAGCAACTACAAATACTTCTTTTTTAATTGTAAAACTAAAATAAACAAATGCAAGTCACCATTTACTTGTCATTAAATTATTGCTTTTGTAACGGGTGGAAAGTATTAAAAGAAGTTCAAGTATACTTTGGTTTATTTAGAAACTGTGATAGCCATATAATTGCAATACTGAATTCAAATTTGAGTTACTATTTACCACAAATGTTACAATCACCTACACTGAATTTCACTATTCATATAAGTAAAACATGGTATCTGTCATTGTATTTTTTATCCTGTTAGGAGAATAGCATGTGAATGATCACTCAGTACCCTCATATACAATGGAGTCTTCTCTTTATAGTATTATGGAGGAGTAAATGATTTGCTGTCAGACATGACTTTAGGGTAAATAAAACATAAAATGTGATAATTTAATGTACTTTTCAAGAATGTTTCTTATAATGTCAAAATCATAATGGAGTCAAAATTGGTATTTGAATAGGAATTAATGCAGTGAGTACAATGCTCTTCAAAATGGTTTTATAATGATTTTTATTAATAATGTATGACCTTGAACTAATATATATATATATATATATATATATATATATATATATACATATATATACACATATGTATATTATAGTATTGTATTATTAGGGTAGTCAAATAGTTCTATTTTTCTTTGTGTCCTGAAGCTTAAACTTCTATATCAAATAGTATAGAAAGAATGTAAATTTGAATTCAGAATTATTTTGTTCATGGAACAGATATTTTTTAACTTGTAAGATCATGAAACTATCACAAATGTAATATAATAGTTAATCCAGAGTTACACAGAGAAGCACTGTCTTAAAAAAATGTATAAAACAAAACTCTTACCAAAATCCCAAAAACTTTTAATTCATATATTTAATTCATATAGAGATGTATGTATTGGAAGTTTATTAGTCCTATCATATTGTCCAACTGCCCAATTATATATTATACAAATGTAATGAGTAAAATCAATCCAGTAATGGATATTTCATAAGATTTAAAATGATTGTTAGGGAACCTTTGCTGAAGAACTGAAAAGTATGATGAGAACTGATTAAATACAAAGAAAATATAGTCAAAGAAAGATATTATGTTTGGGGATCACAGTAGGGATTTAATACATTAACCTCTTTGCCCATCTGTATGAACAACTTATATGCATGATATAAAATATATAACAATTTGTTTATTATTCATGACCAGATACTCCTTGAAGATTTGTTTAAAACACATTGTGCCCATTATAACTATAGGGCTGTCACATGCAGGATATATTGCAAAAAATAATAATTATACCTATAGTTATCTGTAAAATACATTTCTTCTTTAGCCATTCCTAAAACTTTCCTAATACTAGGGAATGAATAAACTCCTCACAAAGTACTGTGCAGTATTTGTACTTGCTTATCTTTTGTTTAATCATGAATGCTGCAAAATTTTAGCTATCTCCCATATTAATGCATTATGTGAATTTTAATGGTTTAATAAAATATAAATTAACATATATAATTAAGTAGATGTAAAAAATTTCACTCCATTCTCTCTATATTGTTTTAGTCTTTTATTTCATGTTACCTTTCACTGTTTTCTCCCAAAAATTTCTCTTATTCCTTTCTTTTCACATTTGGTATGTTCTCAGATATGACTTCCTCAGGAAGCTACACTTTATTACTTATTTACTCCTGGTAGTGGTTGCTTTGCATTAACAATTCCTTTAAAGCTTTCTAATGTCTATGACAATAATCATCCATATCATGACTCATTCATAATTTGTTACTCTGTACTTAATTATTCATAATCTCATTTCTTTCTCTCTGTATTATTTTAATTTCTCAGTTTTACTTTACCAATCACTCTCTTCTCCAAAGCATTTCTATTATCTCTCTCTCCTCACTTTGGGTCCCTTCTCAGATATGACTTACTCTGGGAGATACACCTGACTACTAATTCACTCCTGATAATGCTTGCTTTTCAAATTTTAAATATTCACACCACTTAGCTGTTTAAAATTAATAATAATTTAAACATATGTAGTATATCTTTTTCCTTGTTATAAGATCAATGTGGGAAAAAAGTCTTGAACTTTGTTGTTTTATATTTTTATTAATGGATTCCAAAACATAGAAATGAGCAACATTTTTTCTAGTTTTATTTTATTAAAAACTCTCTTTTTCCATTTGACATACTAATCCCAGTTCCCAATCCTTTCCCTCCTCCCATTCCTTCCATATCCCCTCTCTACCCTCCATCTATTCATCAGAGAGGGTAAGGCATATTGCTTTGGGGATAGGCCAAGGCCCTCTTTATTATATCTAGGCTGAGCAAGATACTCCTCCCAAAAAGAATTGGTAGCAAAAAAAAAACCAGTAAATTTTAGGGATAAATCCTGGCCCCACTGCCCTCCTCATACAATTGTCACTCACATTCCGAGGGTCTAGTTTGGTCCTATTCTGGTTCCTTCCCTTGCAGACTGAGTTGGTGAGAACCCAATAACTTAGGTAAACTGTTTCAATTGGTATCACCATCATGGTCTTGACCTCTTTGCTCATATTCTCACTTCTCCCACTTTTCAGCTAGACCTAGGGAGCTCAGCTTAGTAATACACTGTGACTCTCTGCTTCTATTTACATTACTTGCTGGCTCAAGGTTATATGGAGACATATAAGATAGTCTCTAATCTGACTACTGGGCAAGGACAACTAGAACAAACTCTCCACTATTGCTGAGGGTCTTAGCTGAGGCCATACTAACAGATTCCTGGGAATTTCTCTAGTGTCAGGTTTCATGGTAGCCCCATCAATCAAAATGTCTCTTTACTTGACTTCCACTGTCCTTTCTCCATACTGACTATGCCATTCATTCAAATATTCCTCGCCTCCCTTTCTTCCGTCATCCTCCCCATCCTTTCAACTTCCCTTTCACCCCCATCACCATGATCCAATTTTACAAGAAACGGATATTTCCCCTTTGCAGCTGGATTATTATATATTTGTAGCATTCTCCTTGTTAGTTAGCATCTCTGGTGTTTTAGAGCTGGTATTCACTTATGAGTGATTACATACCAAGCTCATCTTTCTTAGGACTCAGGATTTTTTTTTCTAATTTCATCTATTTCCATGCAAATTTCTTAAATTTTTCTTTATATTTTTGAAAAAAAAAACAAAGTAACACTTTTCATTATACTTACGAATCCTAGTTTCCACTCACTCCCCACATCCCGTTACATACATTTACCTACCATCAACTCCTCAGAGAGGGTAAGGAACATAAGAAGGTCCAAATCCCTCCCTACTAGGCTGAACAATGTATGCATCCAAAGTGAATAGGTTCCAAAAAGGTAAATACAAGCAGTAGAACTAAATCCTGGTGTAACTGCCAGAGACTTCATAGTCTGCCCCAGCCATACAACCATCACCCACATTTAGAGGGAGGAGTTTGGTCTATGCTATTTTCTTCCCTGTCTGGCTAGAGTTGGAGAGCTCACATTAGATCAGAAAAAGTATTTCAGTCAGAGCACCCATTATGGTCTTGACCTCTATGCTCATATCCTCACTCCTCCCACTGTTCAGCTTGACTTTGGGAGCTCAGTCCAGTGCTCTGAAGTGCTGTGCCTCTGTTTCCTTCAGGTGCTTGTTGAAGATTTTATAGTGATATTTAAGATATCCATCAGTCAGAGTACATGGTTAGACCTATTTGGGCACCCTCTCCTCTTCTGCTTTGGTCATTCTTGCGGATTCCTGGGAATTTCTCTAGAGCTATGTTTCTTGCTAGCACCATAACAACTCTCTTGACCAAGAAATCACTTTCTCTGCTCTCATCTCTGTCTTTCCTCCATCCCATCTATCCCCTTTCCTCAAATTCTCCTCTCCCCTTCTCCCCTATCTTCCCCTTCTGTTCTCCCTAGTCCTCCCATCCCCATGCTCCCAATATTGTCAAGCAATCTTGTCAATTTCCCCTTCCCAGGTGGATCTATGTAGGATTTTCTTAGAGTTCACCTTGTTACTTAGCTTCTCTAGGATCATGAACTATATTCTCAATATCCTTTGCTTTATAGGTAGTATCCACTTCTGAGTAAATACATACCATGTTCATCTTTCTTGGTCTGGGTTATCTCACTCAGGATGGTTTCTTCTAGTCACATTCACTTGCATGCAAATTTCAAGATGTAATTACTTTTTAAATCTGAGAAGTATTCTAATTTGTATCCATTCTTTAGTTGAGGGACATCTAGGTTGTTTCCAGGTTTTTGCTATTTAAAATACTGTTGCCATGAACATAGTTGAACCAATGTACTTGTGGTATGGTTGAGCACCTTTTGGATATATGCCCAAGATTGGTATTGCTCAATACTGAGGTAAGATAATTCCCAATTTTCTGAGAAACCACCATACTGATATCCAAAGTAGTTGTACAAGTTTGCATTCCCACCAGGAATGGATGAGTGTTCCCCTTACTCTACAACCTCTCAAGCTTAAGTTTTCTTTGGTGTTTTTGATCTTAGACATTCTGATAGGTGTAAGATGGTATCTCAAAGTTGTTTTGATTTGCATTCCCCTTGATGGCTAAGAATGTTGAACATTTCCTTAAATAACTTTCACCCATTTGAGGTTCTTCTGTTGAGAATTCTCTGCTTGGCATTGCACCCCATTTTTAATTGGGTTATTTGGAATTTTGATCTCTTATTTCTTGAGATTTTTATATATTTCCAACTTTAGTTCTTTGTCTGATTTGTAGTTTATTAAGCTCTTTTTCATTAAGTAGACATCCTCTTTGTCTTTCTGACTTTGTCCTTTGTTCTATGGAAGCCACGCAGTTTCAGGGGGTGCCATTTATTTGTTGTTGTTCTCAGCGTCAATACAACTGTAGTTATATTTAAGAATTGTTCTCCTGTGCCCATGCATTGGAGGATATTCTCACTTTCTTTTTCATCAATTTCAGTGTAGTCTGATTTATATTGAGGTCTTTAATCCATTTGGACTTGAGTTTTGTGCATGGACATAGATATAGATCTATTTTCATTCTTCTACATGTGGACATTCATTTATGCCAGCACTATTTTTTGAAGATGCTGTTTTCAATTGATTAATTTTAGCTTCTTTTTCAAAAATCAGGTGTTCATGGGTGTGTGGAATAATATCTTGGTCTTTGTTTTGATTCCATTGCTCAACCTCTCTGTTTTTATGTCAATACAAAGCTATTTTCATTAGTGTAGCTCTGTGATAGAGTTTTGATGTCAGGCATGGTGATGCCTCTGGTAGTTCCTTTATTGTAGAGGATTTTTTTTGGCTATTGTGAGATTTTTGCTTTTCCATTGGAGTTGAATATTCTTCTTTCAAGGTCCGTGAAAAATTATATTTGGATTCTGATTTGGATTACATTGTATCTATAGACTGCTTTTTGTAGAATTGACATTTTTATTATGTTGAACCTACCTATCCAAGAACATGGAAAAGCTTTCCATTCTCTGGTATCTTCTTCAATTTCTTTCCTCATAGATGTAAAGTTATGTATGGATAATTAGGATTTTTCACTACTTTAGTTAGTGTTACCCCCAGATATTTTATGTTTTTGTGGCTATTGTGAAAGGTGGTATTTCTCTGATTTCTTTTGCAGCCTTTTGTCATTTGTATATAGTAGGGCTACTAATTTTTTGGGGTTGATCTTGTATCCTGCCATATTTATGAAGGTACTTATCAGTTGTAGGAGTTTGCTGTTGATCTTTCGGGGTCACTTATGTATACATCATATCATATGCAAATAATGAAATTTTCGCTTCTTTCTGTTCAATTTGAACCCCCTTGATCTCGCTTTGTTGTCTTATTGCTATAGCCAGACTTCAAGAACTATGTTGAATAGATATAGAGAGTGGACAACCTTGTTTTGTTCCTGAGTTTAGTGTAATGGCTTTGATTTTCTCTCCATTTAATTTGATGTTGGCTGTCAACTTGTTGTATAGTGCTTGAGATTATCATAAGCTTTTTTCATTCAATATATTAATATGATGAATTAACTTAATTAATTTTTGTGTGTTGAATCAGCTGCATCTGTGTAATGAAGCCACCTTGTTCATGGTGGATGATTTTTTATGGGTTTGGGTATCCTGTCTGCTACTATTTTATTGAGTATTATTGAATCAGTGTTTATAGGAGAGATTGGTCTGCAACACTATTTATTTGTTGAGCCTTGGTGTTGTTTTGGTAAAAGGGTAACTTATAAACAGTGTTGGACAATGATCCTTCTGCTTCTCTTAATATGGAACAATTTGAGGAATAGAGTTATTCACTCTTCATTCATGTTGTGGTTTTAGTTCCTCACTAAAACATCTGACACTGGGCTTTTTTTCAGTTGGCAGATTTTTGTTGATGACTTCCATTTCCTTGGAGGTTATAGGTCAATTTAAATTGTTCACCTGGTTGTGATTTTATTTGGTATATTGTGTCTATCTAAAATATTGTCCATTTCTTTTATGTTTTCCAATTTTGTGGAGTACAAGATTTTGTAGTGTGATCTAATGATTCTCAGGATTTCCTCAGTTTCTGTTATCATATTCCCCTTATTATTTCTGAATTTGTTAGTTTGGATGTTCTCTCTATGCCTTTTGATTAATTTGTATAAGGGTTTGTCTATTTTGTTTATTTTGTTAAAGGACAAGCTCTTTGCTTCATTGCTTCTTTTATTGCTTTATGTGTTTCTATTTTATTGATTTCATATTTCAATTTGATTATGTCCTGTCTTCTACTTCTCCTGGTTAAATCTGCTTCTTTTTTTTCTAGAGCTTTCAGCTGTTCTGTTAATTCAATAGTGTAAGCTTTTCCCACTTTCTTTATCTAGGCACTTAGTGCTATGAACTTTTCTCTTAGCATTGCTTTCATAGTGTCCCATACGTTTGGTTTTTTTTTTGTTGTTGTTAAATTCTTGGAAGACTTTTCTTTCTTTCTTTATTTTTTCCTTGACCTTGACCTAGTGTTCATGCAATTGAACACTGTTCAATTTGCATGAGTTTTCAGGCTTTCTGCAATTATTGTTGGGTATTGTTGAATTCTAACTTTAACACATTGGTGATCCAATAAATATAGGGGCTGTTCCATTTTTTTTATCCATTGAAGTTTATTTCTTATCTTTGTATGTGGTCAGTTTTAGAGACTGTTCCAGGAGGTGCTGAGTGGAAAATACATTCTTTCGTGTTTCCTTGAAATGTTCTATAGATGTCTGCTAAGTTCATGTGAGTCATGACATATATTAGTTCTTTTAATTCTCTGTTAAATTTCTGTCTGGTTGACCTGTCCATTGGTAATAGTGGGGTCTTGAAGTCTGACAATAAGCCTGTGAGGTTTGATGTGCAATATAAACTTTAGTAATATTTCCATCTGTGGATGCTCTTGAATTTGGGACATTGATGTTCAGGTGTGATACTTCATCTTGATAAATTTTTCATGTGTTGATTTGTCCTTCTCCATCACTTCTGATTGTTTTTAGTTTCAAATCTATTTTGTTAGATATTAGGTTAGCTACACCTATGTGTTTCTTAGGTACATTTGATTGGAAAATCTTTTCCCAAACCTTTATTCTGAGGTAATGTCTTTCTTCGATGTTGAGGTGTATTTCTCTTATACAGCAAAAGGAGGTACCTTGTTTCATATCCTTTCTTTTAGCCTATGTCTTTTTACAGGTGAATTGAGTAGCTTAGAATAAAAACATTAATGAACAGTGATTGTTAATTCCTGTTATTTTTCGGTGGGATTGATTGTGTGTTTCTTTTCTTTGGGGTTTGCTAATGGGAGGTTATCTGTTGCCTGTGTTTTGTGTGTTCAGTCAATTTTGGGGGGTTGAGGTTTTTCTATTAGTTCTTTCTGGAGGCTGGGATTTGTGGATATGTATTGTTTGATTCTTGTTTTATCATGGACTATATTATTTTATCTATTGATAGTGATAGAAATCTTTGCTGGGTTTAGTAGTCTGGGCTTACATCCATGTTCTCTTAGAGCTTGTAACATATCTGCCCAGAATCTTACGGCTTTCATTGATTCCAATATGAATTTGGGTATAATTCTGGTAGATATGCATTTACATGTTACTTTGCCTTTTTCCTTTGCAGTTATTAATATTCTTTATTCTGTATGTTTTGCATTTTCATTCTTATATAGGGAGGGACTTTTCTTTGGTCCAGTATTTAAGGAATCCTGCAAGCTTCTTGTACTTTCATTTGGATATACTTCTTTTGGTTGATAAAGTTTTCTTCTA
The DNA here is from genome assembly GCF_037038515.1 of Microtus pennsylvanicus. Classification (NCBI taxonomy): domain Eukaryota; kingdom Metazoa; phylum Chordata; class Mammalia; order Rodentia; family Cricetidae; genus Microtus; species Microtus pennsylvanicus. Next base: position 670,731 of record NC_134588.1, read on the forward strand.
GATATTGTTAAATGTGCCATTCAGCCGGAGTTTTCTTTTCTCTACCCCTATTATTCTTAGTTTTGGACTTTTCATGGTGTCCCAAATTCCCTGGATGTTTTTTTTTCATTTTTTTTTATTTATTAAAACTTTCCAACTCCTCCAATTTACCTCCCCCTCCCCTCACTCCTCCTTCCCCTCCTTCTTCACTCCTAAGAGCAGTCAGGGTTCCCTGCCTGTGGGAAGTCCAAGGTCCTTCTGATATTTGGTTTTAAGAATTTGTTGGATTTAACATTTTCTGTGACCAATGAATCTATTTCCTCTATAGTATCTTCAACACCTGAGATTCTCCCTTACATCTCTCTTATTCTCTTGGTTTTGCTTGCATCTGTAGTTCCTGTTTATTTACCCAGATGTTCCAATTCCAGAATTCATTTGGTTTGTGGGATTTTTTTTTTTTAAATCTTGCCTCTATTTCAGTTTTCAAATCTTGAACTGTTTGTACTGTTTGCATCACCTTCTTGATATTTTTCTTGGCTTTGTTGAGTTTCTTTAAATGATTTATTGATTTTTTCTATTTGTTGTCTGTCTTTTCCTCCATTTCCTCTTTAGAAGTCTCCATAATCCTCATGAAGTTACATTTAAAATTTATTTCTTCTGCTTCTTTGGTTTTGGTTGTCCATGTCTTCCTGTTGTATGGCCATTGGGTACTGGTGTTATCCTATTGTTTTTCAGGTTTTTGAATGAATTTTTACATAAGTGTCTTTTCATCTCTTCCTCCAACTGATGCAGGCATTTTCTTTGTCTCTTGGTCCATTCCTTGCAGTTGCTGTTTTGTCTTTAAGAACTGTTCTTGGTCTGGTCTATATTCTCATTGTGATTCAGCGAGCCACTGGGTTCTTTCCTACTCTGCTCTCTTCATCCACTCTCTTGGTCTGCTATCTTGGCCCACTCTTTTTCTTTGCTCTGTGCAGTTGCAATCTGGCTTTCAGATTTCCTCTGAGGTTGCAGAGAATAAAAGAGTTTGAGATAAGACTCACAGCTTACAGGGGTCAAAAATTGGGTGGAGGTGTTGGAGCAGCTTATATGCAGAAAGCTTGTCTGCTAGCTACCTAGAAATGCTGAGACAAACAGGGGAAAGGACAAGAGTTTTGGATTAGTACCAAGGGCATTGTAACTGGGGTGCCTTTCTGTTTGGGTGCTCACTCACTGTTGTATTAGGGGCGGCGGCGGGGTTGCGTCCCCAAACACCCCAGCCGCCTGCCCTGCCCGGCTAGCTTATGGCCCGAAATAATTACACAGATACTGTATTCTTTTAAACACTGCTCTGGCCCATTTCTAATCATCTGTGTAGCGCCCCTAGGTGCACTTACCGGGAAGATTCTAGCCTAAGTCCATCCTGGGTCGGAGCTGGGGCATGGTGTGCGTCTTCCCTGGAGCAGGTAGCATGGCGTCTCTCTGAAGGCGTCTGCTCTGGAGAGGAGAGCTGTCGAGTCTGACCTCACTTCCTCTTCCTCCTGGCATTCTGTTCTGTCTACTCCTCCCACCTATCTTCTAACCAATGAAATGGGCCGAGGCAGTTCCTTTATTGCTTAACCAAAGAAATCAACAGATTGATATATGACACTCCCACATCACTTCCCCTTTTTCTGTTTAAACAAAAAAGAAAGGCTTTAACTTTAACATAGCAAAATTACATATAACGAAACAGTTATCAAGTAAAAATTACATCAGAAACATTTATACATGTAACAAAATTGACCGTAAATCTCTATCAATACAAATTATTCATACCTATATCATTTCCCCCTTTAAATGTAAAAGAACATTTATAAACTATATTTGGGAACATGGGCGCAGTTTTTTCTCTCCAAACTGCTTCCTGCTGAATGGGGGCGTCGTTAATTAGGTCTTTCATGGTATAACCTGTGTACCAGGGTCATCTCAGTTGGCAGTTGAGCGAAGTAATTTTCTGAAGATGTTCACAACAACCCTTCAGGAGGACGTGGTCCATCATACCAAATCGGAATAGAAGAAATCCATAGAGTCTCATCCTCTGTGAAAACAAAAGAAGACTCTCTCCAAAGCATCATATCCTTAGACCCAAATTCTGAAGTCGTAATACCCTTATATCCATTCTGGTTCCACTTGGCAGCCCATATAATGAAATGTCTCTCTGTACTTAGCTCCTTCACAGTCAAAAATTTTAAAGAAAACACAATAATACAAAGAATCCAGACTCTCTGTGAATTTTTCATCTTTACGCGGCTTATTTTTACTCTATCTCTTTTAATCTCTTAACTATCTGTACTCTGTCTCTTTAAAGACTTTACCTTTTTTTTTAACCATTAACTTTATTCTCTATATTCTTTTTCTTCTCTCTCCCAAGCCTACGTACATTCATCCAACAGTGTGACTCATTCAGTGGTCTGAATCTGTCCTATTGTGAATCTGCAATTTTTTACTATCCAGGAGCACTTTTGATTTGCGCCTTTAAATCATTAGGCGCTTAAGAATCTAAGCTGAGACATTCCTAAGTTAACTTTTTGCTTTTTGAGCGTATATCTGTGGACCAGGCTGTCTTTGAACTCTCAGAGATCCGCCTGTCTCTGCCTCCCAGGCATTGGGATTAAAGGCGTACACTACTACACCTTGAAATCACAGAGATCTGTTTGTCTCTGCCTTCTAGGCACTGGGATTAAAGGCATGTGCTACCACACCTTGAAGTCAGAGGTCTATCTCCCTCTGCCTCCCAAGTGTTGGGATTAAAGGTGTGTACTACGACACACAACAACTCGCTTCCTTTTTTTTTTTTGTTTTTTGCTTTAAGAACTTCAACTTTCAGCTTGCATATATTTTTAACACACAGTAAATCATTTAAAATTTTGCTTTCTCTTTGACGCTCTCTTTACTGTATATCTCTCTTTTTCTGACCACAAGAGCCTTTAAATTACTGAGCAATATCAGTAGGACTAAAGGCGTGGCTTTGCCGGCTGGATCCTTAGCTTTCCAGCCTCACGGCTGAGGTACTGGCTGTAGCCATGTTTATAGCATTTCAAGGTCCCTGCCAGCCAACAAGCTACAATAGACAACACTCAAGTCCTCTCTCTGTAGCCGGCCCTCCTGCCTCAAACAGTCAGAGTTTGGCCTGGCAGGATGGCCCAGAAATCCGGCATTTTTAAACAACACAGGTTTGTTCCTGCTGCTGAGTCAGGAAAATTTCAAAATGGAGGACATACCATTTTGTGCTAGCTCTGGGGCCGCCAGGTAGGAGCGGTGCTCAGCACTTTAATTCTGAGACTGAGCGTGCAGCACAGAAATTCTTTTCATCCAAGTTACATCCAAATCTGACACGCAGAGCACTGCGCAGTCTAAAAACACGTCTCTGTATGGCGGCAGGAATCCGCCATGCTCTTCCGCCTGCCTAAGCCTGATTTTGCCTTCTGCCCAGGAGCAGGCGGGGAGCTCTGAGTCATCATCAAGGTCTCAGAGCACTCTCCTTCGGATCCCAAGCGGGAACACAACATAAAGCCAGAGTTTTCACTGGCGGCACGGCCCCAGGAAGCCACGCTTTGAAATGACACAGCGTTTTTTCTGCTGCTGTTGTCGAATCAGGAAATCTCTCTACAGCACACCACCAACAAACAGCAAAAATCTGTGTTAAACTCTCTCTCCATTATTTTTAAGCCTTCTCAGGTTTTCTGTGGACTCAGTTAGCCACACGTCTGGGCGTCATTTGTTGTATTAGGGGCGGCGGCGGGGTTGCGTCCCCAAACACCCCAGCCGCCTGCCCTGCCCGGCTAGCTTATGGCCCGAAATAATTACACAGATACTGTATTCTTTTAAACACTGCTCTGGCCCATTTCTAATCATCTGTGTAGCGCCCCTAGGTGCGCTTACCGGGAAGATTCTAGCCTAAGTCCATCCTGGGTCGGAGCTGGGGCATGGTGTGCGTCTTCCCTGGAGCAGGTAGCATGGCGTCTCTCTGAAGGCGTCTGCTCTGGAGAGGAGAGCTGTCGAGTCTGACCTCACTTCCTCTTCCTCCTGGCATTCTGTTCTGTCTACTCCTCCCACCTATCTTCTAACCAATGAAATGGGCCGAGGCAGTTCCTTTATTGCTTAACCAAAGAAATCAACAGATTGATATATGACACTCCCACATCAACTCACATCTTGGTCCTCTCTGTGAAGTTGTAACCTGTGTTTCAGAGTTCCTCTGAGGCTGCAAGTGATATGGAGGTTTGGGGGTGGAGCGGGACTTGTAGCTTAAAGGTTCCAATTGATAGGCAGTTTCCACTGAAGAGAGTGAGGTTTAGAAGTCTTCTAATAGGGCGTGGGGTTTGATATGCAATTTACACTTTAGTAATATTACTTTTATACATGTGGTTGCTCTTGAATTTGGGTCATAGAAGTGCAGTATTGAGACTCCATAAGGATCTTTGTTTGACTGAAGTCTATTTTATATGTTAGAATAGCTAGTTTGATTTATTTGTAAATTCTTTTTCCTATACTTTATTCTGAGGGATTGTCTGCCTTTGAGGTTGAGATGTGTTTCATGTATACAGGAGATGAATGGATCCTGTTTTCTCTTCCATTCTGTTTACCTTTGTCTTTTTATTGGTGAATTGAGTTCATAGGTATTAAGAGATATTAATAACAAGTGATTGCTGGTATTTTTCAGTAGCAGTGTTTGTGGTTGTTCCCTTCTTTGTGTTATGTGGTTTACTATTGCCTGTGTTTTCATAGGTGCAGCAAAATTTATTGGGTTGGAGTTTTTTTACTAGTCCTTTATGTAAGGCTGGAATTTTGGACAGGTATTGTTTAAATCTTTTTTAGTCAAGAAATATCTTGTTTTCTTTATTTATTGTGATTGGAATATTTGCTTTTTAGACTTTAGAAAGTCTGGGCTTTCATTCATGATTTCTTAAGTGTTTACAGCACATCTGGCCAGGACCTCCTGGCTTTTGGTGTTTCCATTGAGAAGTCAGGTGTAGTTCTGATAGATCTGCCTTTATATGTTACTTGTCCTTGTTCCTTTGTGGCTCTTAATATTATTTCATTTTTTTCCCTGTATTTATTGTTTTTATTATTGTATGGCATGGGGACTTTTATTTTTTGGTATAGTCTGTTTGGTTTCCTGTAAGCTGCTTGTACCTCCATAGGTATATCTGTAGTGGCATTGCATTTGTATTTTAATAAATAAAACTTGCCTGAAAATTGGAGAACAAAATGATCCCACTGTTTTTCAGATAAGGAACTGATAACACATACCTTTATTTGCAGTAGTCACACGAGTTACCAAAGAAACTGGGAAATGTATGCATTTAATCCCAGTCCTAGAGAGTATTATAAAATGAAGAAGATAGTTCTAAGATTCAGTCTCATTCAGAGATACCTGGAAGAATTGCCATTTCAAACTGAGGTAGAGATAAGAGCCAGTGGCTATCTTCTTTGTAGTTTGGATCTTTAAACTGAACCTCAATTTCTGTCTCTGCATTTTTATTATTCATGCTCCACATATCTTTCATTAGGTTGGTAAACATTTTGTCTATGATTTTGTTGAATAAGTTATATTTGCCTTTGTCCTGGAATTCTTCTCTTTATGTCCCTTTCATTCTTAGGTCTTTTTATTCTGTTCCAGATATATTTGATGTTTTATATTAATTATTTGTTGGATTTACCATTTTCTTTAACCAATGAATCTATTTCTACTACTATATTTTCAACTCCTGTAATTATCTCTTCCACCTCTTGTAATAAATTGGCTATGTGTAGTGATAGGAGCAGCGGGCTACGTTCCTGGCACCTGGCCGCCCACATGGCTAGCTTTATACCCGAAATAATTACACAGAAACTGTATTCTTTTAAACACTGCTTGGCCCATTAGCTTTAGCCTCTTACTCGCTAGCTCTCACATCTTGCTTTAACCCATTTCTAATGATGTGGGTAGCCCCACAAGGTGTGGCTTAACAGGAAAGATCTTAACCTGCATCTGTCTGGAGTGGGAGAATCATGGTGACTGCCTGACTCGGCTTCTTTCTCCCAGCATTCTGTTCTGTTTACTCCTCCTACCTAATTTTCTGTCGTATTAGGCCAAGCAGTTTTCTTTATTAGTTAACCAGTGAAAGAAACAGGTAGTTACAAGACCCACCTCCATCAGCTATGTTTGTTTCTATAGTTCCTGTTCATTTACACAAATTTACCATTTCCAGGTTTTTGTTTCCTGTTTTTCTATTTCAATTTTCAATTCTTGACCTGTCTGATCACTTGTCTCATTGTTTTTTCTTAGTTTTCTTGTCTTTCTTCAAGAGATTTATTGAATTCTTCCAATCAATTCTTTTTGTTTGTGTTTTCCATAATTTATTTCATGGAATTTTTCATTTCATCTTTAAGGGTCACTATCATCTTTCTAAAGATATATTTAAGGTCATTTATTTCTGTCTTGGTATGTTAAGGTCTTCCTTCAAGGGACCACTATTTTCATTTTTGCCATATTGCTCTTTAGGTTGTTCGGTTCCTATGCATCTCTTCCCACTAGGGCTGCGGGTGTGGTGTGACCTGTGCTTTAGGTTTCCCATTTCCTCCAATTTGTGCAAGTATGGTCTTTGATTTATGTGGTGACTTTCTCTTGCTGCAGTTGGGGCCACGTCTGTGATAGTTGATGATGGAGCTCTTGGGCCTCCTTTTCATGTTCAGTCAGGACCAAGGTTTTGTCATAGGCATAGTGGGAGATGATTGCAAGTGTGGGGACGCTGCTCTAAACTCTCTAGGTTTTGGTAGTTGAGTGAGACATGCTATTTCTCTTCATGGTCTAGGGTCTGGAAAACAGGGCCTCCAATTGTGAACCCAGACAACTCTCCAGCAACAGTCAGGTCCAAAACTCTGATGGTCAGAGATGTGGAAAAGATTGGCTGTGCATGTGGGTAGACTGCTCCCAGGTCTCTGGAGCTTCACTGAGTTGAAAGTGGGGAACAGAGATGTGCCTCTAGGAGTTGTGAACCCAGACACTCAGCTCTCCAGAAGCAGTCAGCATCAAGGCTCCAGTGGTCAGGGATGTAGTGGAGTATGTTTTGGTAGTGGAGAGGATGATTTCAGTTCTCTGGTGTTTTGCTTTGTATGGGTATATTAGAGTTTGAGACGTGCCTCTGAGAGCAAGGGTCTATATCTAGGGATTCTTCAGAAGAGAATGTGATGTGGAATTTCCCTATGTATGCTGTGAATATGTTTTGTTACCATAGGTTAATAAAGAAGCTCTTTTTATCTATGTCAGAGAATAATATCACATGGTTGAAAATTCAATTACAGATAGAAGAGAAAAGAAGAAAGAGTCAGGCTGACACCATGTAGATGGACAAGAAGCAAGAGTTAACTAATCACGAGCCTTGTGGCAAAGTATAAAATAATAAAAATGGGTTTATTTAAGGTTTAAGAATTATCTTGAAATGTACCTGAACCATGGTCAAACATTGTTGTAATCAGTATAGTTTTTCTATGAATATTCGAGTCTGGGGGCCAGGAAATGTAAGTGCCATCTATTTATATAATGGCACCCAACATTCAGCAATGTGCATCACTACAAAATCTAAAAAGCCTAGGGAGGCTGGGAGGAGGTGGAAACTTGTTTTTTCTTTCTCATTTTCTCAATAAAAAAAAAGATTAAAAAAAAGACTTCTAGACCCACAAAAATGGGAGTCAATTGGAGGTTCTTTTTGCTGCATGTTTTTTTCAGATATATTTTGTTTGCTAGCTGTAAGCAGAAACTCGGTTTCTTTAAAAGATGACTTGGTGATTCATGTTGACAGCATGCACAGATCTGGCTCTTTCATGAGGCCATTTTATAGAACACTTAAATGGGTTGAGTAAACAGAGTTCTAGTTGTTACTTAATTGTGACATAGACTTGCTGTGACCCTGGAGCTGTAGCAGTGAGTATGGTTTTCAGAGGTGGTGAACATACCTCAACCATGATGGACTAGGCTGAACGAAAAGGCACACCTGCAGCATTAGTCCTAGACACACCTGATCAGCATTTAAAAAAGCTCTTCTTGTCAGAAAATAATGACAAATACACAGTAAGACAGATTCAAACAAAAAAAAAGACATCTGCATGGGTCACAGTGCTTGGAAAATATACATAAACATAGAAGAGAGAGAAGAAAGACTACAGAATATCATAAAGGAGTAAAGATAATAAAAACAAGTAATAAAAATCAATAAAGTAAAAAATCCACACAAAATGGAATATAAACAGAGAATCTGAATTTTGTGTATTATTGTGCTTGCATTTGATTTTTTGATTATTAATGAGTTAACTGATGAAAAATATTTTATTCTGGAGGCAGTTAAGCTAAATATATATATATATATATATATATATATATATATATATATATATATATATATATATATATCAACACAAGGTTTCACTTGGAAGTAGGTTTATGATGTGGGATTCCCCCCTGTGTTCTGTGATTACCATTAAGGAATATAGAAACTACTTTGGACCTATTATAGGGCAGAACTTAGTTAGGCAGGGAAAATTAAACTGAATGCTGGGTAGAAGAAGGTGGAGTCAGGGAGAAGCCATGTAGCCCCACCAGAGACAGACTCTGGGGAATTTACGCAGTAAGCATTAGCCACATGATGATACACAGATTACTAGAAATAGGTTAAATTAAGATATAAGTGTTAGCCAATAAGAAGATAGACCTAATGGACCAAGCAGTGATTTAAATAATATTGTTTCTGTGTAATTTCTTTGGGTGTCTGGGCAGCTGGAATATGAAAAAGTGGCCCTCCTTACAACAGAATTATAGGCCAGAGTGACCTCAAACTAAAAGCCTGCCTCTGCCTCCAGATTTCTGGGACTAAAGGAATGTGCCAACACTGCCTGGGTTTAGCATATATATTTTAAAGGTATCTTGACATTAAAATTTGAATCTAAGAATATGGACCTGTAAATATTCTTGAGTCTAATATAGATTGATGGAATAAAACCCATTGAAAGGTTTCCAAAAACATTAAAATGTTTTGCCAGCAAACATCAGGAAGCAATTTGGAGAAAATTACTTGCATATTCCCAAAATAATTGTTTATAAGTATTTATTTTTATTTAAAAAGTATTAGTTATAAATTATATACAACTACAATAAGGTAGTCACATACTAGCTCAGAATGGAGTATAATAAAGGGTTTTTAATTTAAGGGTAGACTCACACAGATCGACAGTCCTCTGCATGAGCAGCCAGAGAGGTTGCAGAAGTTTTACATCTGCATTTATATTACAAGAGACCATACCCTGGAGGGTTGGTATCTTTTTTTTGATTTTTATTGAGCTCTACATTTTTTCTCTGCTCCCCTCCCTGCCTCTGCCATCCCCCTCAATCATCTCCCAAGGTCCCCATGCTCAGAATTTATCAGGTGATCTTGTCTTTTTTTACTTCCAATGTAGATTAGATCTATGTATGTCCCTCTTAGGGTGCTGATTGTTGTCTAGAGTCTCTTGGATTGTAATTTGTGGGGTTTTATTTACTTTATGTTAAAAACCACTTATTAGTGAGTACATGTGATAATTGTCTTTCTGTGTCTGGGTTACCTGACTCAAAATTATGTTTTCTAGCTCCATATATTTGCCTGCAAAATTCAAGTTGTTAATTTTTTTCTGCTGTGTAGTATTTCATTGTGTAAATATATGACATTTTCCTTATTTATTCTTCAGTAAAGGAAGGTTTAGTTGTTTCCAGGTTCTGGTTATGACAATCAATGATTCCTATTGCTCTAGCAAGGACATCAAGATTTATATTAAAATGATATGGGGAGAGTGGACAACCTTGTCTTGTCCCTGATTTCAGTGAGATCATGGGGAGTTTATCTCCATTTAGTTTGATGTTGGCTGTTGGCTTGTTTTATATTGCCTTTATTATATTTAGGTATGTTCCTTATATCCCTGCACTCTCCAAGACCTTTGACCTTTATCATGAAAGGGTGTTGTATTTTGTCAAGGCTTTTTCAGTATCTTATGAGAAAGTCATATGGTTTTTATTTTTCAGTTTGTTTATATGGTAGATTATGTTAACAAATTTATGTAAATTGAACCATCCCTGAATCTCTTGGATGAAGCTGACTTGATCATGGTAGATGATGTGTTCTTGGATTTGATTTGCCAGTATTTTATTTAGTATTTTTGCATCAATGTTCATGAGTGAGTTTGATCTCTAATTTTCTTTCTTAGTAATGTCTTTCTGTGGTTTGGGTATAGCATAATTGTAGCCTCATAAAAAGAGTTTGTCAATGTTCTTTCTGATTTTATTTTGTGGAGTATTTTTAGGAGTATTGGTATTAGTTCTTCTTTGAAAATCTTCTAGAATTCTGAGCTGAAACGATCTGGTCCTGGGCTTTTTAAGGTTAGGAGACTTTTGATGATCTATCTATTTCTTCAGCAGTTATAGGTCTATTTAATTTATCTGGTCTTGATTTAATTTTGGCAAGTGATATTTATCCAGAAATTTGTCCATTGCCTTTAAGTTTTCCAATTTTGTGGAGTACAGGTTTTCAAAATATTTCAAAATGATTCTCTGAATTTCCTCTGTGTCTGTTGTTTGTCCCCCTTTTCATTTCTGATCTTGTTAATTTGGGTGTTTTCACTCTGCCTTTTGGTTAGTTTGATAAAGATTTGTATATTTTGTTGATTTTCTCAAAGAACCACTCTTTATCTCATAGACTCTTGTATTGTTTACTTTGTTTCATTTTTTTATTTCAGCCCTCAATTTGATTATTTCCTGCCATCTAGTTCTCTTAGGTGAGTTTTTTTCTTTTTGTTCTAAAGTTTTCAAATGTTCTGTTAATTCACTAGTGTGGGATTTTTGCAGCTTCTTTATGTAGGCATTTAGTGTTATGAACTTTCCTCTTAACACCGCTTTCATTGTATCCCCTAAAGTTGTACCTGTTGTGTGGTCATTTTCATTCAATTTTAGGAAGTCTTTAATTTCTCCCTTTATTACTTCTTTAACCCATTAATGATTCAGGTGAGCATTGTTTATTTTCCATGTGTTTGTGGGCTTTCTGGAATTAGTATTGCTGTTGAATTCTAGTTTTAAACCATGGAGACTTGATAAGATACATGGAGTTAATGTAATTTATTTTTGTAATTGTTGAGATTGTTTTGTTACCGAGTATGTTGTCAATTTTGAGAAGGTTCTATGAGGTTCTGAAAAGAAGGTATATTCTTTTATGTTTGGGTGGAATATATATATATATATATATATATATATATATATATATATGTCCTCTTTGAATCAAAACATCTGTTAGTTCCCTTATTTTTTCTGTTCATTTTTTTTGGTATGACTGACCTATTCAGTGGTGAGAGTGAAGTTTTGAAGTCTTCCACTAATAGTGTGTGACTTTTAATGTGTGATTTAATCTTTGTAAGTATTTATTTTACGTAAGAGAGTGTCCTTATGTTTGGAGCATAGATGTTCAGTATTAATATTTCCACTTGATGGATTTTTTCTGTGACTAACATAAAATGTCCTTCTTTGTCATTTTGATTGATTTTAGTTTGAAGTCTCTTTTGTTAGATTTTAGGATTACTACATCAGCTTGTTTATTAGGTTCATTTGTTTAGAATATTTATTCCAACCCTTTATTCTGAAACGATGTCTGTCTCTGAGATGGAGGTGTGATTCTTGTATGCAAAAGAAGGATGGATTCTGTTAGCCTGTGCCTTTTGAAAGGAGAATTGAGTCCACTTATTTTCAGGGATATTAATGACCAGTGGTTGTTATCACCTGTTAATTTAGTTTTCATTGTTGGTGATGTTAATTTGTGGGTTTTTTCCTTTTTAGGGATACACTGTGTGAGACCATCAATTGTCTGTTTTTGTTGATGTAGCCAACTTCCTTGGGTTGGAGTTTTCCTTCTAATGTTTTGTGGCTAGATTTTGTTTAAACCTGGTTTTGTCATATAATATCTTGCTTTGTCCTTGTATGGTGGTTGAAAATTTTGCTTGGTATAGTAGTCTTAGTCTCATCTATAATCTCTTAATGTCTGCATAACTCTTGACCACAACCTTCTGGTTTTCATTGACTCCAATGACAAGTCATGTGTAATTCTGATAGGTCTGCCTTTATATGTTACTTGGTCTTTTTTTCCTTTTAAGCTTTTAATATTCTTTCTTTATTCGGTATGTTTAGTGTTTTGATTATTATGTGGCAAGGAAACTTTTTTTTGATCCAGTCTGTTTGGTATTTTGTATTTTTATAGGCATATCTTTTTTTTAGAATGGGGAAATTTTCTTTTATGCTTTTTTAAAAATATATTTTCTGTACTTTTTAGTTGAACTTCTCCTTCTTATATACCTATTATTCTTAGGTTTGGCCTTTTTGTGGTGTCCCATATTTCCTGGATACTTCGGGTTAAGCTTTTGTTAGATTTAATGTTTTCTTTGACTGATGAGTCTATTTCCTTGTATCTTCAGTGCTTGAGATTCTTTATTGGATCTCTTGTATTCTGCTGTGCATGCTTGCATTTGTGGTTCCTGATCATTTTCTTATGATTTCTGTTCTATAATTACCTTGGCTTGTGGTTTTTAAATTATCTCTATTTCAGTTTTCAAGTCTTGAATAGTTTCTTTTATATGTTTGATAACTTTTTCTTGGTATTTTTTAAGGTATTTGCTGATGTCTATCAATTTTTTGTTTGTCTTTTTCCTCCACTTTATTAGGGGCATTTCTCATTTCTTCTTTAAGAGTTTCAAACATTCTCCTGAATTTATTTTTTCAGTCATTTTCTTCTGCTTCATATATTTGGTTGTTCAAGTCTTGCTGTTGTAGGGTCTTTAGGTTTTACTAGTGTTGTGGTGTTTTTGTGGTGTTGCATGTGTTCTTACCTTTTCTGCTCATTTTTTCCCTAATAGGTGTAGTTGGGGCTGTCTCTTGGTTGGGTTGATTAATCTTCTAGGTGCCAGTGAATCCAAGGCTCAGATGGTTGTTCTCCATGGTAGTCAGTGCCATGGTTCTAGTTACCCTGTTGGTCACTCTGTGTTCCTGAAGGTAACTCAGCACTCCTGTCTTTGTTACATTATGTTCGAGTTTGCTGTCTCAGGCCTTCTCTAGCCAATTTTGTTGACTCAGACATATTTCTGTAAATGTCTCTGGTCTGGATACATTCCTGTGGACGTCCCTGGCTTGGGGTTGGTTCTGTAAAGGTCTCTGGCTCCAATCTCTTCCCTCAGATTTCCCAGGCTTGGGTGTATCCAGACCTGCAGAGGACCTGGCTCAGGTTTACTTCCTCGGACATCCTAGACTTATTCTTGAACCCACAGAGTTTTCTGTTTCTGCCTATTCCTTTTGACATCCCAGATAAATGCCTGGATTCACAAAAGTCTTGAGTCAGGCCTGTTCTATCTGAGGTTCCAGACTCATGCCTGGACATTCAGAGATCTCTGTTTCTTGCCTACACCCATGGATGTCCCTGATTCATATCCAGACCTGTTGAGGTCATGGCATACTCCTAGTTCCTAGGAGGTCCTAGAATATGTCCAGACCCACAGGGGCCCTGGCTTAGGTCTACTCCTTTAAAGGTCCCAGATTCATTTCTGGACCCACAGCAGTATCTGACTCTGGTTGACTCACTCAGCAGGACTGATTTGTTCCTGTGGAGTTCACTGTCTCAGGTCTGCTCTGGCCCAAGTTGCTGGTTCACTCCTGATCCAAAAATGTCCACTCTTGCTCACATGGAGCTCGCTTTCTCAGGCACACTCCGAGCTAGGTAGCTCCCTGCCTCAGGCCTGCTCTGGCTCATGTCACTGGCCCAGTCCTGCTTCCGCAAATGACCGTGGTCTGGATCCCTCCTGCTCTCATGAAGTTTACTGTCAGAGGCCTTCTCTGGCCCAGGTCCATGGCCTGGTATCTTAAGGGCTAATAGCTGAAGAAGATCCCATAGTATCTCCCCAGTTTCAACTAAATAAGAGAATTTCAAGCCCAAGACACTGAGAACAAATATAACGTATAAAAAATAGAAATGCAAAAGCATAAATAAAATCAAGTAAGAAACATATGCTAAATGTTTCAATAATTATCCTATCCTAAAAATCTAAGTCTTGTGTTAGAAATGGCTTGTTTAAGACATGAGAGGAAAGTAGCTATGGCTTTCTCTTCTCCAAACCAATTAAAAACCTGAGAAGAAAATTAATATAACTTGAGAAAACAGGAAACACAGTCAAGCAACCTCCAATATGTGCAATAAATGAATGAGGCAACTGGCTACCTGGGCACTCACCCAAAGTCTCATTTGCAATGTTGGAGCAACCAACTTTGGCTAAGACCTCAAGTAATTGGCAGACCATTGTTAGAGGCAGAAAAAAATTTCAAAACTGGCTTATCCTGTCTTGGCAAGAATTGGCAGTTTGTTTGGAGGGAGATCAGGCTTGTTCAGTACAGACACCATACATTTTGTCAGTGGTTGAGACATGGGCAGTTTTTGCCTAAAGGCCAGTTTTGTGAAGAAGAAAAGATTCAAATGGAGTGTCTTCAGTTCCCAATATTCTTTTGGGAATAGATCAATGCTGCCACAAGCAATCATATCTCACATCAACAGAACCCAACTTATTAAAAAATGTTGTATTCTACAGTCCTTTGTAGTGGTTGAAGATTACCTATATATGTAGAATACAATCTCAATGTATCTAAAATACCCGAATAGTCTAACTATAAATTTGACAAACATTGATGAATATTGACCTATAATTCTTAATAACTCTATAGCTTAAAAAACAAGGTCTCACATTAGAATATTAAATAATCTTTAAATAACTGTGCAGCAAATGAGAACAATGACCTCAAAATGTAAACAATGTGTAAGTATTTTGATCAGACATAGAAATTTATAGTGTAATATGATAAATATATCCTAAAAATGTACCAACATACAAAATATCATCAGCAGTGGTTGAAATATGCATGTCTAAAATATGGCAAAATAGCTTTGCCTAGATGTACAAATATTATAAACAGAAATCAGAACATATTTAATAAAAGAAATATAATTTGAGTTTGTACCAATATGCAAGAATATATAACAATGTAAATTGTCTATAAAAGACAACTCACAAGTATTCATTCTATTATTCACCATCTATCTATTATCTCAATCAATTTTTATTTTTATTTTTTTTGGTTTTTTGAGACAGGGTTTCTCTGTGGTTTTGGAGCCTGTCCTGGAACTAGCTCTTGTATACCAGGCTGGTCTCGAACTCACAAAGATCCGCCTGCCTCTGCCTCCCAAGTGCTGGGATTAAAGGCCTGCGCCAACACTGCCTGGCTCATTTTTTTGAAAGAGATCCCTGAGCCTAAACCCTAAACCTCAATCCTATACCACTTATGATCAAACCTTAATTGTCCCTAACAATGAGAAGAAACATTGTTGGGACTGGGGATGTTTTCTTCTAGAAGTTCCAGCTGTCATGTGGGTAATATTTTTTGTATGGTATTCTGTAGAACTGAAATGATGATTAAGTTCAATAATACTGCCTAATATAATTGCAAATAATATTTTTCAACTATCATTTGATTTTCTGGCCATACAATTTAAGGGGTTTCCAGCAATCTGATGTGGAATCAATTTGAGAAGCTGGTACCCAAAACTGATCTTAAAGTAGAGCTGTTAGAATTTTGATGCTATTTAAACCAGGTGAAATCATTGTGGGGCCCCATAATTTTCTTTGAAACTTAAAAATTTACTGGAAGAAAACTTATTTCTCATTGTGGAAATGAGAGATATTATTCATATAGATATATTAAATGAAAGTTATGATAGAGACAAAATTATTTATGTGAAAAAGTAAACTCATTTCTAATTTTTTTCTTCTTTCTGTCCCACACCAGTTGACTCCTGGCATTAGAGAGAAATTCTAAATTTTTCTTTTAACAACATGGTTGAATTTAGAGAAGGATAGCCATTGTCCAAATCTACGATCAGCCTCTTTCTGATTATACCTTTAACCCAAAGAAATAAATGAAGTCAATTCTGTTTTATCTGGTATAAATTCAGTAGTTTCAATATGCAAAACAATTCTTATGTATATTGCAAATAAGTAACTATATTGAGAGGTTCTTTAAAATCCCTTAGTACCATGAGAATAGCATACAATTCTGCCTTTTACACAGAATTACAAGGGCTTTGTTCTATTTTACTTAAATCTTATGATTTATAATCTGTATTTCTTGATTTATTTGCATCAGTATAGAATCTATGAGCTTCAGCTATTGGTGTCTCACGTACAATGTGGGAAAGGATCCAAGTAGTTTTTTTTAAAAATAAGGGTAATTCTATTGCTTTTGAGATAATTGCTATTAGTCTCTCCTTCAAAATTAGCACAAGGTCTTTGTCAAGGTTCATTGTCTTCGCAAAGTTTTTAAATTGTTATTAAAATAATCATGAGTGAGATGCACTCTAATCTCTGCTTTGGTCCATAACTGCTTGTTGATGAAGTCCCAATTTTCATTTTAAAATTAATTCAGAAACATTTTCCACATAAGTTTTTTAAAATTGTTCTCAGCTTATGTGTTAAATAAAAAGATAATACCTTCATTTGTAGTAATATGAGCGGCGGGGCTACGTCCCCAACACCCCAGCCACCTGCTCGGCTAGCTTATGCCCCAAAATAATTACACAGACACTGTATTCATTTAAACACTGCTCTGGCCCTTAGCTCTAGCCCTTACTGGCTAATTCTGATATCCCAATCAACCCATCTCTAACAATCTGTGAGCACTGGTCTTACCGGGAAGATTCTAGTTCAGAGCTTCATCACGTGTGTCTGCCTGGGAGCGGGGCATGGCGTCTCTCTCTGAGGTGTCTGCTCCCGAGCGGAGAGCTGCGGAGTCTGAGCTCACTTCCTCTTCCTCCCAGCGTTCTGTTCTGTTTACTCCGCCTACCTCTATGTTCTAACCAATGAGAGCCAAGCAGTTTCTTTATATTCAACCAATGACCTTCCTCCATCATTTCCCCTTTTTCGGTTTAAACAAAAAGAAGGAAGGCTTTAACTTTAACATAGCAAAATTACATATAACAAAACAGTTACCAAGTAAAAGTTACAATAATCTTTATCATAACTAAGGAAAACTATAACTGTAACTAACTATTCTTAACTTCATCAAAGACTCCAGAAAGATACAATACTACCTAAGCAAACAAGAAAAAGCAACTTTTAAAACTCTAGAAATGACAGAGACATCTCGCTGCCTGGACAGTCACCCAAAGTTCCTCTGTACCGTTGGGGCATCCATCTTCAGCCTTTAGGCCCATGGTATCCAGCAGACATTTCCATAAAGCAGGAAAATTCAAAGTCAGTTCAGTCACTATCTGTTGTGTCCTGCAGAATGTCTCGCAGACTCTTTCATGAATCAGGAACCCTGAAAGATCATCTCACCTTAGGCAAGTTCATTAGTCCTCTCTCTGTGGGTTCTCTGTGTCCAGTTTATGCAATAGTCCAGGCAAGAGCAGTTTCTTGCCCAAATGGCTATCAAACTCCATAAGGATCCTCTTCAATGCCCATCTTCTTCTTGAAGTAGATTGGTGCTGCCAGGAGCAGAGTGTCTCATTGTCATGAAAAGTCCTCAGTTATTAAAACATTAAATGTCCTATTCTGTAATCTTTGAAAGACATGAAAAATGTCTATCTAAAATATATCTCTATATATCTAGAAAATCTAACAAACATGACTACAAGCTTTACTATACCTTAATCAAGATCAAGAAATACATATACATATAACAAAATTGACCTTAAAATCCATACCAATGCAAATTATTCATACCTATATCATTTCCCCCTTTAAATGTAAAAAACATTTATAAACAATATTTTGGGAACATGGGCACAGTTTTTTTCTCTCCAAACTGCTTCCTGCTGAATGGGGGCGTCATTAATTAGGTCTTTCATGGTATAACCTGTGTGCCAGGGTCATCTCAGTTGTCAGTTGAGCGAAGCAATTTTCTGAAGATGTTCACAGCAACCCTTCAGGAGGACATGGTCCATCATACCAAATCAGAATAGAAGAAATCCATAGAGTCTCATCCTCTGTGAAAACAAAAGAAGACTCTCTCCAAAGCATCATATCCTTAGACCCAAATTCTGAAATCGTAATACCCTTATATCCATTCTGGTTTAGCTTGGCAGCCCATGTAATGAAATGTCTCTCTGTACTTAGCTCCTTCACAGTCAAAAATTTTAAAGAAAACACAATAATACAAAGAATCCAGACTCTCTGTGAATTTTCCATTTTTATGCGGCTTATTTTTACTCTACCACTTTACTTTATTCTGTCTCTTTAAAGACTTTCCTTTTTTTTAAACATTAACTTTATTTTCTATATTCTTTTTCTTCTCTCTCCCAAGCCTACGTACATTCATCCAACAGTGTGACTCATTTAGTGGTCTGAATCTGTCCTATTGTGAATCTGCAATTTTTTACTATCCAGGAGCACTTTTGATTTGCGCCTTTAAATCACTAGGCGCTTAAGAATCTAAGCTGTGACATTCCTAAATTAACTTTTTGCTTTTTGAGCGTACATCTGTAGACCAGGCTGTCTTTGAACTCTCAGAGATCCGCCTGTCTCTGCCTCCCAGGCATTGGGATTAAAGGTATTTGCTACTACAACTTGAACTCACAGAGATCTGTTTGTCTCTGCCTTTTAGGCACTGGGATTAAAGGCGTGTGCTACCACACCTTGAAGTCACAGAGGTTTACTTTAAGAATTTTAACTTTTAGTCTGCATATATTTTTAACACAGTTTAAACCATTTAGAAATTTTCTTTGTCTTTGAATCTCTCTTTATTGTATATCTCTCTTTTATGACCACAAGAGCCTTTAATTTACCAAGCAATATCAGTAGGACTAAAGGCGTGGCTTTGCCAGCTAGATCCAGTCCATTCCTTAGCTTTCCAGCCTCATGGCTGGTATACAGTCTGCAGCCATGTTTATAGCCAAACCTCTATGGCGTTTCAAGGTCCCTGCCAGCCAGCAAGCTACAACAGACAACACTCAAATCCTCTCTTGGTAGCCGGGCCTCCTGCCTCAAACAGTCAGAGTTTGCCCTGGCAGGATGGCCCAGAAAGCCGGCATTTTTAAACGGCACAGCTTTTTTCCTGCTACGGCTGAAAACCGAAAAGCATGAGTTCAGCTTTTCATCAACACCATTTAAGTGTTTCGTGGCAGGACCTCTTAATGAGCTGCAGGCTTTGCAGCTAAAGCTGAGTCAGGAAGCCTCTCTTAGATGAGGCGCTTGCTTGCCTCTGGCAAGCAGAGTAGACCAGAGAAATTGTCACAATCAAGAAAACATCCTTTACTCTTTCCCAAGCTTTCTCAGGCTTTCAGTGGTTTCAGTTGGCCACACGTCTGGGCATCATTTGTAGTAATATGAGCGGCGGGGCTACGTCCCCAACACCCCAGCTGCCTGCTCGGCTAGCTTATGCCCCAAAATAATTACACAGACACTGTATTCATTTAAACACTGCTCTGGCCCTTAGCTCTAGCCCTTACTGGCTAATTCTGATATCCCAATCAACCCATCTCTAACAATCTGTGAGCACTGGTCTTACCGGGAAGATTCTAGTTCAGAGCTTCATCACGTGTGTCTGCCTGGGAGCGGGGCATGGCGTCTCTCTCTGAGGTGTCTGCTCCTGAGCGGAGAGCTGCGGAGTCTGAGCTCACTTCCTCTTCCTCCCAGCGTTCTGTTCTGTTTACTCCGCCTACCTCTATGTTCTAACCAATGAGAGCCAAGCAGTTTCTTTATATTCAACCAATGACCTTCCTCCATCACTTCCCTCTGCAAAAAGAAAAAAAAAATTCCTGTAGGGGAAATTCTGGAGGGCAATAATAATGTATTTGAAATTTGGATCCACATGATCCATATGTGCATTTGGTAATTTCTTTTCCACCAAAGTTAAAGTTAGCTACTGCTGTTAATTCCATGGAACTATTTACATTTTTTTTCAACATCTAAGTTTTCAATTAAATAAATTATTTGATCAGGTATTATCCCAACAGTGAGCCATAGATAGCAAATGTCTAGTAGCAATCTTTAAATTTATTAATAGTCTACAATCTCTCATAATTTGCAATTCTTATGTTCTAAGTTTCTATAAGCCTGTTTTATGATGTAGGTAATGAAAGACTATCCTCTTTGTATTTTTTTTTCAGGAGAAATCTTCATCCTCATTTAAATTAAAATTTATTTAATTTTTCAGACATTCTAAAGTATCTGCATTTGAATCAGATAGCAAAATATCATCCATGTAATAATAAATTATGTATACAGGAATTTTTTTTATATATTATTTCCAATGGCTGACTTGCAAAATATTGGCACAATGTGAGGCTATTGAGCATTCCCTGTGGATATGCATTCCATTGATATTTTCTAGTATGCAAAGAATTATTATAAGTAGAAACTGGGAAGGCAAATTTTTCTCTGTCCTTTTCTTGTAAGGGTATAGTGAAGAAACACTCTTAAATCAAGAAAAATAAGAGGCCAACATTTAGGTAATAGGGAAGACAAAGGATTCTAGACTGTAGAGTGCTCATTAGTTGAAGTAGTTTATTGACAGCTCTTATTTCTGTCACCATTCTCCATTTTTCAGATTTCTTTTTAACAACATATACAAGATAATTCCATGGGCTGTTTGAGTCTTCAATATGGTCAGCATCTGCTTGCTTCTGTACCAACTATTCTAATGCCTACAATTTCTCTTCAACCCATGTCGTGTTTTGTTTCGCTTGACATGGGGTTCAAATTCCTAAGAATTGACTGTCTGCCTCTTGATGAGGTCAATTCATATGCCAAGATTCTGGATTAATGATAGTTACATCCAAACCCATGCCCAGTAATTCTTCAATTATAATTTTATTTATCTTTACTCTTAACTTTGGTCCTTGGTCATTTATATAATTCTTCCAAACATGTTTCGTTTTTTCTATTGAAATTTTTGTTTAATCCTCAATGTTTATTCCATCATCAAAAACAGCATTGATTTTTACAACAGACCTGGATACTCTATTTGCTAACCTATCCTAAATTTTAAGTAGATTTGATTGTCAAATTCAACATTATGAATTCTTTCAGATAACTTTTCAGCACCTTTTGACATAGATTGAATTTTCATCTCTCAGATTAATGTTATCATTTTCAATGGTATTAATTTTTTCAGCTTTTTATTTTCAGTGGTATAAATCCTTTCAGCTTGATGTTCATTATTTGTCCATAAAGACTACTAGTTTGAAAAATGCCTCATTCATGGCTCTGCTATGAAACCATTTTTAAGAATATAATATGAAAAACAAAACTAAGACCCATTATCAGATAAATGGATAGTCATTTCAAAAGAAACTGCTCTTGCCTAGACTTCTTGATGGTATGCTGTACAAACTGGACTTGCAGGACTCACCAAAAATAACTGCTGAACTTCTATAAAGAAGGTGAGACAGTACTTCAAGGTTCCTGCATCATAAAACAGTCTGCCAGACATTCTGCAGGATATAGAAAAACGTGACAAATATGATGTCAATTTAAGCAAAGCAGTCTTTCTAATTTAATGCTTCATGGCAAAATCTGCCAGGTACTATGGGCCTGTAGGATGAAGAAAAGTGTCCCAAATTTTCAGAACTTTGGGTAACTAACTATACATGTTGTAAGCTCTCTCTGACATTTCTAGAGTTTTTGAAGTTGCTTACAATGCAATTCTGTTTTGCTTAGATAAAATTATATCCTTTTGGAGAATTTGATGTGATTAAAGACTGATAGTTATAGTTTTACTTTGTCATTATAACAGAAAAATTAGATATGAAAATTTAGAATCACAAAATAATTATGTACTGAATTTCTTGTTTGATACCTATTTTGATATATCCAATTTTACTATGTTAGAGTTAAACCATTCATTTTAATTTAGAAAGAAAATGGGAGATATGTGGGATTCCTCCTCTCTATGCTATGAATATATTTTATTACCAGTGGTTCATAAAAAAGCTGTTTGGGCTATCATCTGTCCTGTCATAGATCAAAGCTGCTTTTTTATTAACCAATG
Source organism: Microtus pennsylvanicus (assembly GCF_037038515.1). Lineage (NCBI taxonomy): Eukaryota > Metazoa > Chordata > Mammalia > Rodentia > Cricetidae > Microtus > Microtus pennsylvanicus. The sequence goes on from NC_134588.1 coordinate 692,794, forward strand.
GTGGAGTCAATCAGAAGCCATTTAGCATCCTGAGAAGCAAGAGATAACAAGTAATGAATCTTGTGGAAAATATAAAATAATAGAAATGGTTCATTTAAGAGGTAAGAGTTAGTTAATAAGAAGACTGAGCTAATATGTCAAATTCTTTGTTTTATGAGCTAATATGTCAAAAAAAAAAACCCTATTATGTCTCAGAATGGTAATTTTATAAATTGTGTCTTGTACAGATTGGTGGTGAAAATCCAGAATAGGAATCAACAGGACAGAAAATATTTGTATAAATATAAGATGATCAGTTGGATAGAGAATATTTGTAGGTACAGGACTCAGACACTTACCTCTCCCCGGGCTGTTGGACAAAGGCTCTGGTGTCCGTAAATGCAGTGGTGGATGGCTGCAGTTGTGGGGAGACTGTTTCCAGGTCTCTGGAGCTTTTCTGGGTGTGGGTGGCTATGCCTCTGGGATCTAGGGTCTAGGGAGTGAGCCCCGCCAGCTGGAAATCAAGATACCCCCTTTTCTAAGGGCTGTCAGAGACAAAGCTACAGTCGTCAGAGATGTGGCGGGAGATGGTTGTTATACTGCACGCAGGCCACTGGGACTTTACTAAGTGGGGGTGGGACACAGAATATTCCTATGGGGTCTAGCATATAGCAAGCTGAGCCCTTCAGTCACAAACCCAGACACTAACCTCTCCAAGGTAGGTCCGGTCCAAAACTCTGGTGGTCAGAGATATGGTTGGGTATGGCTGTTATTCTGTCTTTGTATTAGGGTATCTTTGTCTGATTATCATTTTTAATTTGAAAAAATAATATAACATTTTACCTTATGAATATTTTTGGTGTGTGTGTGTGTGTGTGTGTGTGTGTGTGACTGTATCAGAGAACTGACTATTCTGTAACTATGACAAACATAGATACTCCCTTATATTAATTACCTCCCCAGTTGTTTAATGAAAGCACTAACAAATAAACAGAACTATATTGTGTAATTACTTGATAATTATTTTGAATAAATCTGTTTTCAGTGGGAGATACTGGTAAAATACATACTAATTCTTTTGATTCATTTTTATTTCATTCAAAATAATTTTCTGTCATATAATATATCTTGTATATCCTAATTATAGTTTCTGAACCATCTATTTTTCCAAGGTCCTCTTCTCATTCCTTCCTCTCCAGATCCACTGTTTTTCTGTCTCTCGTTAGAAAAGAACAGGCTTCTAAGAGACAACAACCAAACATGACAAGATAAAATATAAAAAGTAGAAACAAGAAACTACCATAATGAAGTTGGGATCTGCAATACCACAGGAAGAAATGGGTCCCAAGAGCAGGGACAACAATCAGAGATCTAAGAGATCTACTATTTCTCTTGATCAGGATTTTCCAAAATATATATATATATATATATATATATATATATATATATATATATATATATATATATATAAAGTTAACAGTGTATAATATATGCTTTTAAAAACAAGAAATATTATATAATATATAATATACACACAAATGACCTGGTCCAAACCCTCAAAGATTATGTGTGCCCTGCTTCAGTCCCTGTGAGCTAATGTGTGCTCCCAGTCTCAGAAACAAACTATAAAGTTAAGGAATTCTTACGAGAAGAATATTAAAACACACTATTCAGGAAAGTCACAGGTCATTCAAACTCTATTTAATCAGAATATAAAAGCTGGTAGTATTTCAAAGGGACCAAACAGTGTACCTTTAAAATGATGACTGACAAACTTGTTTGGATGGAACAATGGTCTTTGACACTGAAAAAAATTACAGGCCTTAGAACAGCTAGTAAAGTAGCAGTTAAATGCTCAGCATATTGAAGAATCAATCAGTCTTTGGAATTCTTCTATATTTGTTATTAAAAATAAATTTGGGAAATGGAAATGGTAACACATCTAAGATGTATAAATAAGTTGATTCAACCCATGGTCTCTTTACAGTCTGGAATTCCTTTACTTTCTTTATTACCTAAGGGATGGCCTATTAGTGTGATTGGTTTTAAAAATTCTTTTTTACTATACTATTACAATAAAGAGAGAGAAAAATTTGTCTTCACAGTGCCTACTTATAATAATTCTCAGTCTGCTAAGACATATCATTAGAAGATCCTCCCACTAAGGAAGAGTAACAGTCCAATTTTGTGTCAAAATTTTGTATGACAGCCATTATAAATAATTCATGTACATTTTCCTCAGTGTATAATGTACTATTATATAGAAGATACCTTATTAGCTGATTCAAATGTAGATATTTTAGAAACAATGTTTGAGGAATTAAAGAAAATTTTGACTTGCTGAGGATTACAAATCACTTCTGAAAGAATAAAAAGTGTAGATTTTATTGATTATTTAGGTTAAAAATGGCTTACAAAAATGTAATCACAAAAATGTATAAATCAGGAGACATCAATTGAAGAGTCTTAATGACTTTCAAAAGTTGCTCAGAGACACTTCCTATCTATGAATCACTATTAGGGCAACAATTCAAGAACTGAGTGATTTACTTCAAATTTTAGAAGATGACAAGTATTTAAAGAGTCAAAGAGAATTATTTACTGAAACTGAGAGACAAATGGCTTTTGCGGAAAAGAAATAACAGGTGCTTATGCAGATCCTTTGGATTCAAAGCTTGATTGCATTTTGATTATTTTACTCTCTATGCATTAGCATACAGGAACATTAATGCAGAAAGAAGATAGTATCTAATAGTGAATATTTTTTCTCACAAGCAGAGTAAAAAAATATCAAAAATTTTCTGACTTGATTCTAAAAGGAAAACTATAAGGTCATCAATTGGCAGTAATGAGCACAGCAGAAATTTTAGTACATTTTACTAATGCTGAAATTGCTTCCTTATGGATAAAAAAATAAAAATTAGAAATAGTTTGAAGTAATTTTATGGGAGAGATAGGTCACAAATATCCAAAACACAAGAGATTTCAGTTTATGAAAAAGACAAACTGGATCCAAATTTATGGAGATTCCACATTGAATATTAATGCAATAAATCAGAAAACAAAGGTAATATATCAGGAACAAATTAATAAAGTGATTCATAGCCCTTATGATTCAGCTTAGAAATCAGAATTGTATGTTATTCTCATGATATTACTAGTTTTTCAGAACATCCTTATATATTTAGTGACCCTCAATATGCAGAAACAGTTGTCTTAAATATTTAAACTGCTGAACTTATTTCTAATAAGTCATAATTAACTATGTTATGTATACAATTACAGGATATAATTAGAAATAATGGTCACCTCACATATATAACAAAATACTTGACCCAGTACAGTTCTGACAGGCCTCAATAACATAAGGTAATGATGGAATTCATCAGTTATTCATTGGAAATATGATGGAGGCCTCAGAGTTTAATGAAAATATGATATTAATAGTAAGCATTAAAATTTTTCTATTACTTGGAAACAAGAAAAAGAAATTATAAGATAATGTTCTACTTATTCCTTGTATAATCAAACTCAACTCTCTGCAGAAAATACCTAAAAGGGTACTCAAAAACAAAATTTGGCAAATGAGTGTGTTTTATTTTGCAGAATTTGTAAAATTAAAATACATACACCATCCTACAGATATGTACTTAGGATTTCAATGGGAGAATGCTTTGAGTTCTGAAAAGGCTGATTCTGTTATTACATATTTATTAGAAAGTATGACTATTATGGCAATACCTGTAAAATAAAAATTGACAGTGCTCCAGCATATATGTGTGCTAAAATAAAACAGTGTTTTTTGCATATTACAACATATAGAAAATTACAAATATATCACACAATCCTACAAGATCAGCAATTCTAGAAAAGTCTAATTAAACTTTAAAAGAAATGCTTAATAAACCAAAGGGAGTAATAAAGACACCCCAGAGATAGATTACATAATGTATTATTAAATTTAAATTTTTACATGCTAGTATGAAAGGAATGACAGCTCCAGAGAGACATTTTATAGCAGGAAAAATACTGAATTAAATTGGTGCATGTACTTTAAAGGTGTGTTGAGCTCAGAATGGAAACCAGGATTTATGCCTCATTGAGAAAGTGTTTTTGTATTTGTATCCATGGAGAATAAAAGATTTAGATAACATCAAAGTTAAAAACCAGTTCATTTCAAATAGGAGATATCTCTTGATCAAAAGAAGTAATAGTTCATCAACTGAGGTAGCAATTTAACTTGTCAAAAAGAAAAACTCATCAAATTAGTGTTTGGGTAGAGTTTTATTTTTTATCTTCACAGGAGAGTAAGGATATAGAGAATGTATGTATTTAGATGTATGATATCTAAAGACGTGAGAACTGTTCAGAAAAAAAATACTAAGAAAAAAACTATATGACATGATCATATAATTACTTTCTACAGGGTAAAATCTCTTTAACTTTGAAATAGTTTTTGTTCCAACTCAATTATAAACAAAAAATATTGACATTGAATTTGGAGTGTGATTCTATTCTGTAAACTCAAGATGTTGTTAAAAATAAATTTAGAGTCTCTATCTTAAATCAGAAAAGGCACATGGAATGGGAAAGAAAAAAATCTAGAAACTACTGTTGTCACAAATTTCTTTACCCTCAAATTTATTTTACTGTTTTAAAATTTAAGACTTCTATGTTAATATTTATAATGTTGGAATTTTCCACAGTGAATTAATTTCCCAGACAGCAATCTCTGAAGTCTACAAAGGGACCATGTAGTCCCATATGATTCTACCTGGATCATAATAATGTCATTGTTCAACATCTCAGATTTTTCAAATATCATTGCCCCCAAACAATGTGAAGTAATTTGGAGGACAATGTCACATCTAAGAGGGGGTTAATGGAATTTTCATATTTGGTGGGCTCTTGGTAGTTGTCATAATTTATGTGGGCTAGTTATTGTTGCTGGTATTGAAAAGAGCAAATTATGCAAATGAAACTCCGTTAAAGAATCTCTTTAAAAAAATGAAAAAGAAAAAAGATGGGGTATAGAGGAATGAAACAATGGGGTAGATTTTTGAATCTCATATATACTAAGGTACAGTTATTGATCTCAATATTTTGTATTTGTAAGAAATAAAACAATTTTATGGTAATTTTGCTACAACATACTGCATATATATTTCTACCTGTGTTTAAATAATTTTTGTACATTTATATAAATTTAAAGTTATTTTTGATACACTATATGTATATGTTTCTACTCTTATCAAAAGATATTATATAGGGTGATATATTAAATTTATTTTTGCCTCCAAATATTATATATGTATTTTTCTTCATTTAAGGTATTGTAACTATGCAGTTTATTTAGAATGTAACATAAAATTTAATTCTGAAACCTATTATTATAAACTATATAGGACAATCCAAAAACATATGTCAGTAATTCATCACTTAAAATAATAAGTTTTATAGGTTAGGTATGTTTTTTAGGTTGAACAGATGTCTTTTAGATAGATGGTCTTCTGATACTTCAAAGACCCGTAAAATATGGAACTCAAAGAATTTTGTTAATTTATAGATTTTCATGAAAATGAGATACATCTGCTTCCAACAGTGATTTTTGTTTCAGAGAGGATGATGCATATTGAATAAACAATTTATTTTGATTGCTTTTACTGTGGCAAGGTTAGCCACTGGGCAAATAAACTATTCTTGTCTTTGACTGATTAAAATGTGCTATGCAGATTGGACATGCAAGACACACAAACACACAGAAAAGAAAAACTTTTGAAATTTGTCAAAACATAAAAGGGCAGACTCTCAAAATGTTTGTTTCACAGAAAGTCTGTCATTTATTCTGCAGGACCCAAAGATATGTGACTGATGAATTTTCCCCAAACCAGAGATTTACTCCTTAAAACTTGATGCTTGAAATAAGAGTCTGCCAAACATTACACAGGACACAGATGAAAGCGATTGACAAAATTTGCCAAAATATATGTGACAGTCTTTCAAATTTCCTGCTTAATTGAAATGCCTGTCAGGTATTATGGCCTATGAGTTGAAAAATAATGTCCCAATATTGCCAAGGAATTTTGGGTGACTGTCCAGGCAGTCAGATATCTCTGCCATTTCTAGAATATTTGGAAGTTGTTTGCAATGCACTTTTCATTTACTCAAATAATATCCTTTTGGGCTTTGATGGACTTGAAAACAAGATAGAGGTGCAGTTTTTCTTACTTATTTTAGAGAGTAAATTATGTATAAAACTTTAGATTCAGTTAGAAAGTTTACGTAATAGGGTGTTTGTTTTTAATATACCAGACACAAATGAAATGGAATTCATTACATTGTGAATGTAATCTTTACTTGATAATTGTTCTTACTGTGTACTGTCTTATTATGTTAAATATAAAACCTTTCTTTTTGATGTTTAGCCAAAAAAGTGGAAAGTTATAGGATTTTATTTAAAAGTGTGTTATTTTGTTTATGCTCTGGAACATTTGTTTAATGATATAAAGATGAGTTTGATTAAATAAAGTTAATTTGTCATCCTGAGGTTGAGTCAGCTCCTGGTTGACAGAAAATTGTAGGGAGGAGCCAGGTATAGATGGGCATATAAGGAGGGGTGAGAAAAAGCACAAGGACTTCTTGAAAGATGCAAGGAGATGAGTTAGGTGAGCTGGGAAGTAGAATTCTACATCGCCATTTAAATCTGTAGTTCTTTATTTGAACAGACATTTAGATATGTTCTCTTAGACCTTTGAAAGAGTCAGTGCCTGAAGAAACAGAATTTTCTTAGGCTGATGCTGCTCTTGTGTCCTAGCATTTCCTGGTAGTAGCAGAACTGCAGTTGCTGACTAGAATAGCTGTAGCTTTAAAGGCAGTAACCGTTGAAAAAGACAACAACAGGTATGTTATACCTAGTCAGAAAATAGTCCATTTTTCTTTATATTTTCCAATTTTCTGGAGTAAAGGTTTTTGAATTATAGTCTAATCATTCTCTAGATTGCACAGTATTTGTTGATATGTCTTTCTTTTCAATCTTGATTTTATTAATCTGAGTATTTTCTCTCTCTCTCTCTCTCTCTCTCTCTCTCTCTCTCTCTCTCTCTCTCTCTCTCTCTCTGCTGTTTAATTAGTTAGATTATGGGTTTGTCTATCTTGTTTATTTTCTACATTATCCAACTCATTGTTTCATCAACTCTTTGTGTTGTTCTCTTTATTTATATTTTACTAATTCAGCCCATACTTTGATTATTTCCTGAGATATTGACTTCCTTGGTGGGTTTGCTTTTTATTGTTGTAGAAATTTCAGGTATGCTGTTAAGTTGCAAATGTGAGATTTTTTTTTTATCTTTTTTATGTAGGTATTTAGGGAGACAAATTTTTCTTTTAGTACTGCTTTAATAATGTCTCATAAGTTTGGGTATTTTGTACCTTCATTTTCTTTGAACTCTGCTATGGGAGTACTTTCCACTCCTTCAGCCAATAGCCTTTAAGATACCTTAATATATTTATCTGGTTTTGGAGTTGTACAATGGCTTTGTACTTCTCTAAATCCAAACTTGTTGTTAATAGGAACATTCAGATTTCTGCTCATACTGTGAGCCATCTGGTATGGGACAGAGGAAAACTTTTTGGAAAACAAAATTACTTTCTCCATGCCTCTTCTGATGTTATGATGTTTAACTTTTCCTTTTTGAACAAAAGATTTTGCTACAGATCTTTTTTTTTTGTAGTAATCTTTGAAGTTTCCAGGAAAAAGATGGGGCCATACAGTAACCACTCTACCTATTTGAGATAACATCATGATATAGACAGCATTACTATAAGACCGTTTTGGGCACCAGCTGCTGAAATTGTGCACCTTCTCATATTCTGGCCAGAACTCCAAATTAGAACTTTGAAAAAAAAATTGACTACTTGGACATTGTTTGCAACTATACTAGACAGTAATTTTGGAACACAACCACCACTTAATTTTTGCAGGATCTGATTAGTAGAACATCACCCCCATGACAGTGGGAAGCAATTCTAGAAGATGACACCCCATCCCTAAAAAAGTTTGTCCATAGGATTGGGAACAATGTTTAGGCATTGATGATTATTATTTGTAGTAGATAGACAGTTGGAGTGAAAAATATTTTTGTTCAAAATAAAGGGGAGGATAGTAATAGTGAGTAATAGAGTGAATATGTGTGAGATATTATTCATGGATAATTTACATTGGTATAGTTTTTGTATATTAATACAAGTTCAAATTATGTTTGTTTTTTGTTTTCATTATTTGTACATATATACAAGGTTATTTTATCAGACGTTTCTACCTCAATTTAGGACATTTTGTATATTGATACAACTTTTAGGATATATTTTCATATCATTATAGGTCAATAGTTGTTCATGTTTGTTGTACATACAGCCAGATCAATTAGGTTCTTCAGATACAAAGAGATTGGATTCAGTCTAGGTAAGTATTTATCAACAACTTCAAAAATCTGTGGACTATGGCATTTAACTAACTCAGGGTTCTGTTGAGACGAGACATAATTGCTGCCGACAGCACAAATCTATTCCCGAGAGACTGTTGAGCACCAAAGATACTCCACTTGGAGCTTGTTTTCTTTTTGGCAAAACTGGCCTTTGGGTAAGGAACTGACAATGCTTCAAACACTCACAAGTTGCATAGCATCCATGAATGGATAAGCAGGACTGTAAAATCTTGCCAAAACAGGATAAAATGGTTTTGAAATTTTTCCCACCTCTGAACATGGTCTGTCTGATACACTAGGCCTTAGCCAAAGTTGTTTGCTTCAACATTGCAAAATGATACTTTGGGTGATTGCTCAGGTAGCTAATTGTCTCCATCTTATATTGCTCATTTTGGAAGCGACTTGATTATACTTCCTGTCTGCTCAAGTAATAGTATCTCCCTTCTCAGGCCTTCAAAGGGGTTGAAGTTTAGATTGTCATAGTTACTGTACTGTTATGATCTATCCAAGCCATTTCCCATACAAGTCTTAGATTCCATAGGATAGACTGCTTATTAAAACATTTAGCATATGTTCCTTACTTAATATTGTTTATGCTGATTTTAATTCTAATCTTTTTTTTCCTTTTTTTTATTGAAAAATAATTCTACCTCCTCCCAGCTTCCCATTTCCCTCCCCTCCTCTCCCCCTCCCCGCACTCCTCTCCTCCTCCCCCCATTCCTCTCCTCCTCCCTCTCCAGTCCAAAGAACAGTCAGGGTTCCCTGCCCTGTGGAAAGTCCAAGGTCCTCCCCCCCTCCATCCATGTCTAGGAAGGTGAACATCCAAACTGGCTAGGCTCCCACAAAGCCAGAACATGAAGTAGGATCAAAACCCAGTGCCATTGTCCTTGGCTTCTCATCAGCCCTCCTTGCTCGCCATGTTCAGAGAGTCCGGTTTTATCCCACGCTTTTTCAAAGTCCAGCTGGCCTTGGTAAGCTCCCAATAGATCCGCCCCACTGTCTCTGTGGGTGGGTGCACCCCTCGTGGTCCTGACTTCATTGCTCATCTTCCCCCTCCTTCTGCTCCTCATTTGGACCTTGGGAGTTCATTCCGGTGCTCCAATGTGGGTCTCTGTCTCTATCTCCATCCATTGCCAGATGAAGGTTCTATGGTGATATGCAAGATATTCATCAGTATGGCTGTAGGATAGGTCATTTCAGGTTCCCTCTCCTCAGCTGCCCAAGGAACTAACTGGGGACATCACCCTGGGCACCTGGGAGCCCCTCTAGGTTCAAGTCTCTTGCCAACCCTAAGAAAGTGTGGAATATATACATATTAGAGTACTACTCAGCAGTAAAAAAATGACATCTTGAATTTTGCATGCAAATGGATGGAAATAGAAAACACTATCCTGAGTGGGGTAACCCACACCCAAAAAGATGAACATGGGATGTACTCACTCCTAATTGGTTTCTAGCCATAAATAAAGGACATTGAGCCTATAATTTGTGATCCTAGAGAAGCTAAATAAGAAGGTGAACCCAAAGAAAAACATATAGGTATCCTCCTGGATATGGGAAGTAGACAAGATTGCCGGGCAAAAATTGGGATCTTGGGGATGGGGTGGGATGGGGGTAAGGGGAGATGGGGAGAGAAAAGTGAGAAGGGAAGAATGGGGGGAACTTGGGGAAATGGGATGATTGAGATAAAGGAAGGGTGGATATGGGAGCAGGGAAGTATATATTTTAATTCTTATCTTATACTTGATATCTGTTCCTAGTGTATATTGTTTTGTATCAGGTCTGGAACTCTTTTACTTAAACAAAAGAGTGAGGTGCTGTGGAAGCTCTTTCCGCTCTGTCAGCCAGTAGCCTTTAAAATACCAGCCAACTGGGGTGTGTTCTCTTATACTTTTAAAAAGCAGTGGGAGCCAGGTGCTCTGACTTGCTTCTGGCTTCCATTCTGGTGGATAGACTTTCTGTTTCCTGGTTGTGATGAGTGGACTGTTGTTTGGGATGGTGATTTGTAAGTTTTTCCCCATAAATAAATAACCCATTTTATTATCCATAATTCTTAACTGGTATGGGATTGTTTGTGGCTTCAGAACTCTATGAAGATTTAACTTCTTTTTCCACCCAATATAACATTATTAAGTATCCATAATGTTTTTGGCTTACTGTGATTTGTGCTTTTTGTTGAATTTTAGCTTTAGCCATGGTTATCCAATAAGATACCAGGGTTTATAACATTTTGTTCTATCTCTTGAGATTTGCTTTGTGGTTAAGTTTTTGGTTATTGTTAGAGAAGTTTCAATGAGGTACTGAGGAGAATATATGCGATTTTATCTTTGAGTGCAATGCTCTATTGATGTCTGTGTGACGCATTTGAGTCATAACATGTTAGTTCCCTTATATATCAGTTAATTTTCTGTCTAATAGACTAGTGCACTGGAGAAAGTGGGGTGTTGATTTCTCCTACTACTTGTGTGGGGGTAAAATATGCAATTTAAACTTTAGTAATGTTTCCTTTACACATGTTTGTGCTTTTCTGTTTGGGATATACTTGTTCAGAATTGAGATGTTATCTTGACAAATTTTTCTGTTGAGGGTGCTTAAAACAATTTATGCAATGACATTTGGAGGTGACATGCTATGTATGTGATTTTTTTCATATGTAACTCGATGTGAACTGAGGTCAGGGATCACATGATTTCTCACTTAAGGCTTCTTAAGCTCCATTCAGTTATTTTGTTCCTGAGATTTCTCCATACTTCCATGTGGATGAAGAGGCAAGAACAAGCATTGTTTCTTTCTGTATTAATTACTGTGTATATTCCCCACTTTATCTCTGAATAAAAATGTTTTCATCTTGAACATCATAATTTTACCACAATATTTTTCTAGTGATGAATATGAAATGTCTTTCTCCACCTCTTTAGATTTTTTGTAATTATTTTTTTATTGATAAAAGGAGAATAAAGAAAAGAAAAAAAAAAACAAATTTCCACCTCCTCCCAGCCTCCAATTTCCCTCCCCCTCCTCCCACTCTTCTCCCCCTCCTCCCACTCTTCTCTCCCTCCTCCCACCCCTCTCCCCTTCCCCCCACTCCTCTCCCCCTCCCTCTCCAGTCCAAAGAGCAGTCAAGGTTCCCTGCCCTGTGGTAAGTCCTAGGTCCTCCCCCGTCCGTCCATATCTAGGAAGGTGAACATCCAGACTGGCTAGGCTCCCACCAAGCCAGCACATTGCGTAGGATCAAAACCGCGTGCCATTGTCCTTGGCGTCTCATCAGCCCTCATTGTTCGCCATGTTCCGAGAGTCCAGTTTTATCCCATGCTTTTTTGGTAACAGTCCAGCTGGCCTTGGTGAGCTCCCAGCAGATCAGCTCCACTGTCTCAGTGGGTGGGTGCACCCCTCGTGGTCCCGGTATTGGGCAACTGAGGATAGGGAACCTGAAATGACCCTACCCTAGAGCAATACTGACGAATATCTTGCATATCATCCTAGAACTTTCATCTGGCGATGGATGGAGATAGAGACAGAGACCCACACTGGAGCAGTGGACTGAGCTCCCAAAGTCCCAATGAGGAGCAGAAGGAGGGAGAACATGAGCAAAGATGTCGGGACCACGAGGGGTGCACTCTCTTTAGATTAATGCTAGTTTGAAATCTTTTTTGTTAGATATTAAGATTTCTAAACCAGTTGGCTTCTTAGGTCCATTTGATTGAAAAGCCTTTTGCCAAATCTTACTCTGGCATAATATCTGTATTTGAGGTTATGTTTCTTCTATGCATCAGAATATGGTTTTCTATCCATCTGATAGTTTGTATCTTTATATAGAGAAATTGAATCTATTGATTTTAAGCAAACAAAAAGACCACTGATATATAATTATTGTTTAATTTTGGTGGTTGTGCATGTGTGGGATTTTCTAGTGTGGAAATATTGACTGCCTCTGTTTTTGTGGGTAGAGCTAGCTTTCTTGGGTTGGAGTTTTCCTTAAAGTATTTTCTGTAGTGCAGTTGGTACCCTTTCTTTGTGGCATTGCTGCAGGAGTTGTCTTTACCTCTCAGGACCTCAGATGTTGCCAGGAATGGTTAAATATTGGGGAGTGGAATGGGACTTGTAGATAATAAGATCAAATGGGAGGTGGTAGTGGAATGACCTAACTGTAGGAACCTTGCCCACTGACTGTCTAGTAATCTGCAAAGCATCGGTGAATGCCTGGGGTCTAGGTTGTAGAGATGGGGCTATCCATCATGCAGACTAGTCATTCACCCCTTAGTCCAATAGGTGAAGAAAGTGTCTGTTTCAGAGATCAGCTGATGTTGTGGGTTATAGTTGGTTTTCAAAATGGAAAACACCTCTCGGGAACCAGCTTACCTCCTGTGCCTGGCCTCCTTTTGATCCCAGTTTTAGGACTTAATTCTGCTTTGACTTATGGTGTTGTAAGTTATAATTTTTTTTAACTTTTTGAGCCCTGTTTCCTCCACATGTGTAATGATGAGGTGAGCAGGTCTGCTTTTCGTCCTTCCTGGTTCCTGCAGAGCTAGATTAGCCACGGAAATAACAACACACAAACTGTATTCATGTAAACACTGCCAGGCCCATTATACCAGCCTCTTCTTGGCTAAGTCTCATACATTGTGTTAACCCACCTCTAGTAATCACCATGTATCATCATGTATCACCATGGGGTTGTGACTTACCAGGAAGATTCTAAACCACGTCCATCTTGGGCCGGAGCTTCATGGCAGTTGCCTGACTCTGCTTTCTTTCTCCCCGCATTCTATTCTGTCTTTCCCATCTACCTATGTTCTGACCTATCAGGCCAAGCAGTTCTTTTTATTAATTAACCAATGAAAGCAACAGATAGATAGAAGACCCTCCTACATGATTTCCCCTATTTCTGTTTAAACAAAAGGGAAGGCTTTAACTTTCACATAGTAAAATTACATATAGCAAAACAGTTATCAAGCAAGAATTACAGTTACAATATTTATATCTATTTTATCTTTTATCATAACTACGGAAAACTATAACTATCTATCCATTCTTCAACTACACCAAATACTCCAGAAATATATAATATTACATAAGTAAACAAGAAGTAATCAACTTCCAAATCTCTCTAAATGACAGAGACATCTCACTGCCTGGACAGCCACCCAAACTTCCTCTGTACGTTGGGGCATCCATCTTCAGCCTACAGGCTCATAGTATCCAGCAGACTTTTCTATGAAGCAGGAAATTTTAAAGACAGTTTAGTCACTTTCTGCTGTGTTGTGCAGAATGTCTTGCAGACTCTTTCATGAATCAAGAACCCCAAAAGATCATCTCACCTCTAGGCAAGTTCAGCAGTCCTCTCTCTGTGGGTTCTTTGTGTCAAGTTTATGCAACAGTTTAGGCAAGAGCATTTTCTTGCCCAAATGGCTTTCAAACTCCATAGGAGCCTCTTTGATGCCCATCTTCCTCTTGTAGCTGGTGTGCTGCCAGGAGCAGAGTGTCTCACTGTCACCAAAAGCCCTAAGTTATTAAAACATTTAAAATGCCATATTCTGTAGTCTTTGAAACATATGAAAAATGCCTATTAACTGATATATATATATATATATATATATATATATATATATATATGTCTATAAAATCTAACATGACTACAAGCTTGACTATTATCAATGATTATCCATTAACAACTTATATTTCCTGATTACACATTATATTTTTAAATGAACTACACTATCACAATACCTTAATCAAGAGCAGAAATACATATGCATATAACAAAAATGACCTTAAAATCCATAACAATGCAAATTATTCATATCTATATCATATCCCTCTTTAAATGTAAAGAAAAACATTTATAAACAATATTTGGAAATATGGGCACTGGTTTTTTTTCTCTCCAAGCTTCTTCCTGCTGTATAGGGGTACTGTTAATTAGGTGTTTTACGGTGTAACCTGTCTGCTAGGTTCATCTCAGTCAGAAGTTGAGTGAAGAAATTTTTTGAGGATGTTTCAGGAGGGCATGATCTATCATACCATATTGGGAAAGAAGCAATCCACAGGGTCTCATCCTCTGTGAAAACAAAAGAAGACCCTCTCCAAAACATCATATCCTTAGACCCAAATTTGGAATTCATGATACCTTTACAACATACATGTTGGATCAGCTTAGCAGCCCACACAATTAAATGGTTTTTTGTACTTAACTCCACTCCTTCACAGTCAAAAATTTTAAAGAAAACACAATAAAATACATAATCCAGACCCTCTGTAAATTTTTCATTTTTATGTGGCTTATTTTTACTCTATTACTTTACTTCATTCTGTCTCTTTAAAGACTTTACCCTCCTTTTTTTAAAGACATTAACTTTATTCTTTTTCTTCTCTCTCCCAAGCCTACATACACTTATCCATTTAGACACATTTAGAGGTCTTTTATGTCTGAATCTGTCCTATTGTGAATCTGTAATATTTTTACTGTCCAGGAGCACTTTTGATTTGTGCCTTTAAATCACTAAGCACTTAAGAATCTAAGCTGTGACAATCCTAGGTCAAAAACAGGTACTGCCTGCTGGCCCCACCCAGTCCAACATGACAGAGCCACTTGTGACTCTGAATCCGTTGAGTTTCTGAGCTTCAGAGCAGTGGGCTTTTCTGGATGTTGGCTCCACCTCTCTACAATTTCAAAATGGAGGACATACAATTTTCTACTAGCTCTGGGGCTGCCAGGTAGGAGCCACACTCAGCACTTTAACTCTGAGACTGAGCGTATGGCACAAATTCTTTTCATCCAAGTTACAGCCAAATCAGATAGGCAGAACACTGTGCAGCGTGGAAACATCTCTCTGTATGGTGGCAGAAATATGCCATCTCTCCCACCTGCCTAAGCCTGATCCTGCCATCTGCCCAGGTGCAGGCAGGGAGCACTGAGCCATTGACATGGTCTCAGAGTACTTTCTTTCTGATCCCGAGTGTGAACACAAACATCCAGTCCCATAAAAGCCATTGAAATGCTTTAAAGCCAGAGTTTGCACAGGCAGCACAGCCCCAGGAAACAGCGTTTTAAAATGACATGGCTTTTTTTCTGCAGCTATAACTGAAACAGGAAAGCTCTCTACAGCATGTCCTAACAAGCAGCAAAAAGCTGTGTTAAACTTTCTTTACCTAAAAAGGTAGCCCCGTCAGGTTTTTAAGTGAATTTAGTCCATCACGCTGGAGCACCAATTGTAGTGATGCTCTCTGAGACGGACACTGGTTAAACTCATGCCGGTAAGCCACAGTCAAGTGGCAACACAGATATTAGAAATGGGTTAGATCAATATGTGATAGTCAATAAGGGACTGGAGAGAATGGTCCAGGCAGTGTTTAAATGAATACAATTTGTGTGTTGTTATTTCGGGTGTTAAGCTAGCCGTGCAGAAGCCAGGCGGGACAAAAAGCAGGCCTGCTTGCCTCATCACTACACACATGTTATTAATACACACCCATGCAGGCTGCTGGGGACATGGAGCTATGGTACCTGGATTTAAGATAAGCTATCATGGGGGCACAGCCCTGCTTTTTTTAGCTTCTGCTTGACTCCTTCTGGGAAACAGGAGAGCAAGACAGGGACAGACTCTAAACAATGCTGAAAGCCTGTGAGGGTAGAAGCAACAAAGTAAGTGCATCTGCTCAGCAACACTGGAGATTCCATAGTATGGGGCATTACAAAAATATTATTAAACAGGAGAAACAACTAAAGAAATGCTCAATCCAGTCTAAATAACAGAAACAACTGGCTACCTGTCCAATCACCCAAAGTCTCATTTGAAACATTGAAGCAACCAACTTTGGGAAAGATCTAGAATAACTGATAGACCATTTTTAGAGGTAGGAAAAAATTTCAAAACTGTCTTACCCTGTCTTGGCAAGATTTGACAGTCCTGCTTGTCCACTTATCAGTGGTTGAGTCATGGGCATTTTTTTTTGCCAAAAGGCCAGTTTTGTCAAGAAAAAAAAACAAGCTACAAGTGGAGTGTTTTCAGTGCTCAATGTTCTCTGGGGATTAGATCAGTGATGCGAGGCGCAATCATGTCTCACTTCAACAGAACCCTAAGTTATTAAATGCCATACTCTACAGCTCTTTGAAGTGGTTGAAGATTATTTATCTTTGCAGAATATATTCTCTCTGTATCTAAAGAACCTGAGTAGTCTAACTATAAGTATAACAAACATAGATGACTATTGATCTATAATTTTTAATACCTATATTACTTAAAGTTTATGACTTCATATTAGAATACAATAAACAGTTGTACAACAAATAAGGACAATGACCTCAAAATGTAAATAATGTATAATTATCTTGATCAGAGGTAGAAATGTACATTGCAAATATATATATATATATATATATATATATATATATATATATCAGAGTTAGAAGCATGCATGCATACAATAATCAATATAATTTAACTTTGTATCAATATATTAGAATCTATACCAATGTAATTGCCTATCTATTATCCCATTAAAATTTCTTTATATATATTTTGAAGAGATCCCTGAGCCTATAAAATTTTCCCCAACCTCCAGCCCTATACCAATATAATCAACCCCTAAATGATGTGAGAGGTCTTCTGTCTGTGTGTTGCTTTTCTTAGATAATGAATAAAGAAACTGCCTTGGCCTGTTGATAAGGCAGAACTTATATAGTCAGGGAGATGGAACTGAATTCTGGGAGAAAGAAGGGTGGAGTTAGAGAGATGCCATGGACCCACTGCCAGAGATAGATGTACTGAGACTTATCTGGTAGGCCATGACATTGTGGTGATATACAGATTAAAAGAAATGAGTAAAATGAATATGTGAGAGTTAGCCAATAAGAAGTTAGAGATAATGGGCCAGCAGTGATTTAATTAATATAATTTCTGTGTGGTTATTTCAGTTCTGGGCAGTGGGGATAAACAAGCAGCCATCTTTGTAACAATTGGTGCCCAAGGGACCAGCTAAATCCACTTATATCCTGAGAGAGTTTGAAAAGGAATTCTAGACACAAAAATACAGAGTTTAACACAGCTTCTTGCTGTTTGCTGGTGGCCTACCACAGTTCCTTCAAGAGAGGTTTTTCTGACTCAGCAGTAGTTGCTGTAAAAGAGATATGCTCTTTTAAAATGAGGCTGCCTGTGATGTGATGACAGTGTGAACTGTGGCTATGGAGCATTTAAATTGCATTGGCAGGCCTGGGTATTTGTGTTCCCCATTGGGGTTGGGAGAAAATTAGCTGAGACCATGGCCACAATTCAGTACTCCTCACCTGGGTAGGGCAAGGGATCAGGACTGCTAGGAGCGCACAAGCAGAGAAGCATGGTGGATTCCTGCATCCATACACAGAGATATTTCCAGGCCATGTAGGGTACTGCATGGCAGATTTAGTTTTTACTCAGAAAAAAAGGGCTTATATGGTGATATCTAGAGTTTTGGTGGTAAGGATGGCTCCCACTGGCAGTCCTAGAGCTGAGATGAACTACCTCCACCATGTTTAAACCCTGAAACAGGTGGAACCAGCAGTCAGGAACACTGAGACTAAGATGCTTAGCATTTTAAGAAACACTTTTGATCAGAAAATAATTACAGATACACAATAAAGACAAATCAGGATAAAAAAAAGACCTGTAAATGGGTCTCAGTGTTGGATGAATGTACACAGGCTTGGAAGTGTAAAGAAAAAGAGTATAGATATTTGGAAAAGGAGTAAATGGTTTAAAACAGTTTTTAAAGAGACAGAGGATAAATAGTCATAGATTACAAGTAGTAAAAAAAATGAGCCATATAAAAAAGGAAAATTCACCTAGAATCTATTATGTACATGATTGTGTTAACTCTGAATTTTTTGACTGTGAAGGAGCTATGAATGGAAATATATTTCATTATATGAGCTGCTAAGCTAAACCAGCATATATATTATAAATGTGTCATGACTTTTAAATTTGGATCTAAGGATATGTTATTTTGAAAAGTTCTTCTCTTGTTTCAATAGAAGATGAGAACCTCTGGATTACTTCTATAACAATATGATTTCATAGACCATGATCCCCTGAATGGTTGCTGTGAACACAACGTCAAAAAATTGCTTCTCGCTCTTTTGGCGCGAGGCATTGGGAGCTGGGTCCCAGTCCTCCCGGCGCCCGGGCAGGCTCCACTGCCTTTGTTTCTGTGGCCTGCCTGCACCAAGGAGGGTAGGCGCTTTGTCTGCTAGCTGCCCAACCAGCACGGAGGCCTGATCTCTCGGCCCCAGGAGAACCAGCGTTGGGGTGAGTTTCTGGCCCGCAGCGCCAGCCAGGGAAGGGGATCTCGGGGGTCCCCTGGCCTCCTGTCTTTCTTGGGCTCTCTGCAGGACCTCTATTCCCTGGTTACTGCCTCTTTCTTCCTGGCCCACCCAGCTTCCGTCCAGAGCCCTCCCCACTTGGGCCCCCCGCCCTCTTTTGGCGCGAGGCATTGGGAGTTGGGTCCCAGTCCTCCCGGCGCCCGGGCAGGCTCCACTGCCTTTGTTTCTGTGGCCTGCCTGCACCAAGGAGGGTAGGCGCTTTGTTTGCGAGCTGCCCAACCAGCACGGAGGCCTGATCTCTCGGCCCCAGGAGAACCAGCGTTGGGGTGAGTTTCTGGCCTGCAGCGCCAGCCAGGGACGGGGATCTCGGGGGTCCCCTGGCCTCCTGTCTTTCTTGGGCTCTCTGCAGGACCTCTATTCCCTGGTTACTGCCTCTTTCTTCCTGGCCCACCCAGCTTCCGTCCAGAGCCCTCCCCACTTGGGCCCCCCGCCCTCTTTTGGCGCGAGGCATTGGGAGCTGGGTCCCAGTCCTCCCGGCGCCCGGGCAGGCTCCACTGCCTTTGTTTCTGTGGCCTGCCTGCACCAAGGAGGGTAGGCGCTTTGTCTGCTAGCTGCCCAACCAGCACGGAGGCCTGATCTCTCGGCCCCAGGAGAACCAGCGTTGGGGTGAGTTTCTGGCCCGCAGCGCCAGCCAGGGACGGGGATCTCGGGGGTCCCCTGGCCTCCTGTCTTTCTTGGGCTCTCTGCAGGACCTCTATTCCCTGGTTACTGCCTCTTTCTTCCTGGCCCACCCAGCTTCCGTCCAGAGCCCTCCCCACTTGGGCCCCCCGCCCTCTTTTGGCGCGAGGCATTGGGAGCTGGGTCCCAGTCCTCCCGGCGCCCGGGCAGGCTCCACTGCCTTTGTTTCTGTGGCCTGCCTGCACCAAGGAGGGTAGGCGCTTTGTCTGCTAGCTGCCCAACCAGCACGGAGGCCTGATCTCTCGGCCCCAGGAGAACCAGCATTGGGGTGAGTTTCTGGCCCGCAGCGCCAGCCAGGGACGGGGATCTCGGGGGTCCCCTGGCCTCCTGTCTTTCTTGGGCTCTCTGCAGGACCTCTATTCCCTGGTTACTGCCTCTTTCTTCCTGGCCCACCCAGCTTCCGTCCAGAGCCCTCCCCACTTGGGCCCCCCGCCCTCTTTTGGCGCGAGGCATTGGGAGCTGGGTCCCAGTCCTCCCGGCACCCGGGCGGGCTCCACTGCCTTTGTTTCTGTGGCCTGCCTGCACCAAGGAGGGTAGGCGCTTTGTTTGCGAGCTGCCCATCCAGCACGGAGGCCTGATCTCTCCGCCCCAGGAGAACCAGCGTTGGGGTGAGTTTCTGGCCCACGGCGCCAGCCAGGGACGGGGATCTCGGGGGTCCCTTGGCCTCCTGTCTTTCTTGGGCTCTGTGCAGGACCTCTATTCCCTGGTTACTGCCTCTTTCTTCCTGGCCCACCCAGCTTCCGTCCAGAGCCCTCCCCACTTGGGCCCCCCGCCCTCTTTTGGCGCGAGGCATTGGGAGCTGGGTCCCAGTCCTCCCGGCGCCCGGGCAGGCTCCACTGCCTTTGTTTCTGTGGCCTGCCTGCACCAAGGAGGGTAGGCGCTTTGTTTGCAAGCTGCCCAACCAGCACGGAGACCTGATCTCTCGGCCCCAGGAGAACCAGCGTTGGGGTGAGTTTCTGGCCCGCAGTGCCAGCCAGGGACGGGGATCTCGGGGGTCCCCTGGCCTCCTGTCTTTCTTGGGCTCTCTGCAGGACCTCTATTCCCTGGTTACTGCCTCTTTCTTCCTGGCCCACCCAGCTTCCGTCCAGAGCCCTCCCCACTTGGGCCCCCCGCCCTCTTTTGGCGCGAGGCATTGGGAGCTGGGTCCCAGTCCTCCCGGCGCCCGGGCGGGCTCCACTGCCTTTGTTTCTGTGGCCTGCCTGCACCAAGGAGGGTAGGCGCTTTGTTTGCAAGCTGCCCAACCAGCACGGAGGCCTGATCTCTCGGCCCCAGGAGAACCAGCGTTGGGGTGAGTTTCTGGCCCGCAGTGCCAGCCAGGGACGGGGATCTCGGGGGTCCCCTGGCCTCCTGTCTTTCTTGGGCTCTCTGCAGGACCTCTATTCCCTGGTTACTGCCTCTTTCTTCCTGGCCCACCCAGCTTCCGTCCAGAGCCCTCCCCACTTGGGCCCCCCGCCCTCTTTTGGCGCGAGGCATTGGGAGCTGGGTCCCAGTCCTCCCGGCACCCGGGCGGGCTCCACTGCCTTTGTTTCTGTGGCCTGCCTGCACCAAGGAGAGTAGGCGCTTTGTTTGCGAGCTGCCCAACCAGCACAGAGGCCTGATCTCTCGGCCCAGGAGAACCAGTGTTGGGGAGAACCAGCATTGGGGAGACCCAGCGTTGGGACGAGCCAGGGTTGGGCACGGAGACCTGATCCCTTGGTGCCAGTAGAGCCAACATTGGTGAGGCCGCGTTGGGTAGGCAAGGAGACCTGATCTGGTAAAAGAAGACCCATAAGGGAGTATTTGGAAGAAGAGATGGGCAGACGCCAAGGCAAGAATTCGCCCAACAAACTGAAAAGCAACATGAAGCCACCAGAATCCAGCGACCTCACAACGGTAGGTCATGAACACCTTAATCAAGAAGGAGAAAAGTTTGACTTCATGAAAGTGATTGACGCCCTTAAACAGCATGTAAAAAACGCTCTTATAGAAATGGATGAGAAATATAACAGAAAGTTTGAAGAATTGAATAAATCAGTGAATGATACCCTAGAAAACCAAGGAAAAACAATCAAACAGATAATGGAAACAGTTCAAGACTTGAAAAATGAAATAGAGGCAAAGAAGAAAACACAAACAGAGGGCCGGCTGGACATGGAAAATCTAGGTAAACGAATAGAGTCTACAGAAACAAGCATAACCAGCAGAATACAAGAGATAGAAGAAAGACTCTCAGATTCTGAAGATACCATAGAGAAAATAAACACACTGATCAAAGAAAACAGCAAGTCCAACAAACTCTCATCACAAAACATTCAGGAAATATGGGACACAATAAAAAGACCAAACCTAAGAATAATAGGAGTAGAAGAAGGAGAAGAAGTGCAGCTCAACGGTCCAGAAAATATATTTAATAAAATTATAGAAGAAAACTTTCCCAACCTAAAGAAAGATATACCTATGAAGGTGCAAGAAGCATACAGAACACCGAATAGGCTGGATCAAAAAAAAACATCCCCTCGCCATATAATTATCAAAACACAAAGCATTCAGAATAAGGAAAAAATATTAAGAGCGGCAAAGGAAAAAGGCCAAATTACTTACAAAGGTAAACCTATCAGACATACACCTGACTTTTCCATGGAAACCATGAAAGCCAGAAGGTCCTGGATAGATGTACTGCAGAAACTGAGAGACCATGGATGCAAGCCCAGATTACTATACCCAGCCAAGCTTTCGTTCACTATAAATGGAGAAAATAAAATTTTCCAGGATAAAAACAAATTCAAACAATATGCAGCCACAAATCCAGCCTTACAGAAAGTAATAGAAGGAAAATCACTAACCAAGGAATCCAATAATGACCACAATAACTCAGACATCTAGAGACCCTTCATCAACACAAACCAAAGAAGGGATACACACAAACTCTACGACTAAAAAAAAATGACCGGAGTTAACAACCACTGGTCATTAATATCACTTAATGTCAATGGTCTCAACTCACCTATAAAAAGGCACAGGCTAAGAGATTGGATAAGAAAACAGGATCCAACATTCTGCTGTTTACAAGAAACACACCTCAACCACAAAGACAGGCACCTACTCAGAGTAAAGGGTTGGGAAAAGGCCTATCAAGCAAATGGACCTAAGAAACAAGCAGGTGTGGCCATACTAATCTCTAACAAAGTTGACTTCAAACTTAAATCAATCAGAAGAGATGGAGAGGGGCATTTTATATTCATAACAGGAACAGTTCATCAGGATGAAGTCTCAATCCTGAACATCTATGCCCCTAATATAAAAGCACCCACGTACATAAAAGAAACATTGCTAAAATTCAAGGCAGCCATCAAACCGCACACACTAATAGTAGGAGATTTCAACACTCCTCTCTCACCAATGGACAGGTCAATCAGACAGAAACCTAACAGAGAAATAAGACAACTAATGGAGGTAATGAAACAAATGGACTTAACAGACATCTATAGAACATTCCACCCAAATAGGAAAGAATACACCTTCTTCTCTGCAGCTCATGGAACCTTCTCGAAAATCGACCACATAGTCGGTAACAAAGCAAACATCCACAGTTACAAAAAAGTATTACTAACCACCTGTGTCTTATCAGATCACCATGGATTAAAGTTAGAATTCAACAACAAGGCTACCCCCGGAAAGCCCACAAAGTCATGGAAACTGAACAGCCAACTACTGAACCACACCTGGATTAAGGAAGAAATAAAGAAAGAAATTAAAGTATTCCTGGAATTAAATGAAAATAAAGAAACAACATACTCAAACTTATGGGACACTATGAAAGCAGTCCTAAGAGGAAAGTTCATAGCACTAAGTGCCCACTTAAAGAAAACAGAGAAAGCTCACATTGGAGACTTAACAGCCCACCTGAAAGCTCTAGAAAAAAAAGAAGCAGACTCACCTAGGAGGAGTAGGAGACTGGAAATAATCAAACTGAGGGCTGAAATCAATAAAATAGAAACACAGAGAACAATCCAAAGAAACAATGAAACAAAAAGCTGGTTCCTGGAGAAAATCAACAAGATTGACAAACCCCTATCCAAACTAATCAAACGGCAGAGAGAGAATTTGCAAATTAATAAGATCAGAAATGAAAAGGGGGACATAACCACAGACACAGAGGAAATTCAGAGAATCATTAGATCTTACTACAAAAGCCTATACGCCACAAAACTGGAAAATGTAAAGGAAATGGATACTTTCTTAGATAAATATCATTTACCAAAGTGAAATCAGGACCAGGTGAACAATCTAAATAGACCTGTTAGTCGCGAAGAATTAGAAGAGGTTATCAAAAACCTCCCTACCAAAAAAAGCCCAGGACCAGATGGTTTCAATGCGGAATTCTACCAGAACCTCCAAGAAGACCTAATACCTATACTCCTTAATGTATTTCACAATATAGAAACAGAAGGGTCATTACCAAATTCCTTTTATGAAGCTACAGTTACTCTGATACCAAAACCACACAAAGACTCAACCAGGAAAGAGAATTACAGGCCGATCTCACTCATGAATATCGATGCAAAAATCCTCAACAAAATACTGGCAAACCGAATCCAAGAACACATCCGAAAAATTATCCATTATGATCAAGTAGGCTTCATTCCTGAGATGCAGGGCTGGTTCAACATACGAAAATCTATCAATGTAATCCAGCATATAAATAAACTGAAAGAAAAAAACCATATGATCATTTCATTAGATGCTGAAAAAGCATTCGACAAAATTCAACATCCATTTATGTTAAAAGTCTTGGAGAGATTAGGGATACAAGGGTCATACCTAAATATAATAAAAGCTATATACAGCAAGCCGACAGCTAACATCAAATTAAACGGAGAGAAACTCAAAGCCATCCTGCTTAACTCAGGAACACGACAAGGCTGTCCACTTTCACCATACCTCTTCAATATAGTGCTGGAAGTTCTAGCAATAGCAATAAGACAGCATAATGGGATCAAGGGGATTCGAATTGGAAAGGAAGAAGTTAAACTTTCGTTATTCGCAGATGATATGATAGTGTACATAAGCGACCCCCAAAACTCCACCAAAGAACTTTTACAGCTGATAAACAGCTTTAGTAATGTGGCAGGATACAAGATCAACTCCAAAAAATCAGTCGCCCTCTTATACACAAAGGATATGGAAGCAGAGAGGGAAATCAGAGAAGCTTCTCCATTCACAATAGCCACAAACAGCATAAAATATCTTGGGGTAAATCTAACCAAGGAAGTGAAAGATCTATTTGACAAGAACTTTAAGGCATTGAAGAAAGAAATTGATGAGGATACCAAAAAATGGATGGGCATCCCTTGCTCTTGGATTGGGAGGATCAACATAGTAAAAATGGCAATTCTACCAAAGGCAATTTATAGATTCAATGCAATCCCCATCAAGATCCCATCAAAATTCTTCACAGATCTGGAGAGGACAATAATCAACTTTATATGGAAAAACAAAAAACCCAGGATAGCCAAAACAATCCTATACAATAAAGGATCTTCTGGAGGCATTACCATCCCTGACTTCAAACTCTATTACAGAGCTACAGTAATGAAAACAGGGTGGTACTGGCATAAAAACAGAGAAGTCGACCAATGGAATCGTATAGAAGACCCGGATTTTACCCCACAAACCTATGAACACCTCATTTTCGATAAAGGAGCTAAAAGTATACAATGGAAGAAAGAAAGCATCTTCAACAAATGGTGCTGGCACAACTGGATGTCAACCTGTAGAAGAATGAAAATAGACCCATATCTATCACCGTGCACAAAACTCAAGTCCAAATGGATTAAAGACCTCATTATCAGCCCGAAAACACTGAACCTGATAGAAGAGAAAGTGGGAAATACCCTACAACAGATGGGCACAGGTGATCGCTTCTTAGGTATAACCCCAGAAGCACAGGCATTAATGGCAACATTGAATAAATGGGACCTACTAAAACTGAGAAGCTTCTGTAAAGCAAAGACACTGTCACTAAGACACAAAGGGAACCTACTGACTGGGAGAAGATCTTCACCAACCCCGCAACAGACAAAGGTCTGATCTCCAAAATATATAGAGAACTCAAGAAACTAGACTTTAAAATGCTAATTAACCCAATTAAAAAATGGGGCACTGAACTGAACAGAGAATTCTCAACAGAAGAACTTCAAATGGCCAAAAGATACTTAAGGTCGTGCTCAACTTCCTTAGCAATCAGGGAAATGCAAATCAAAACAACTTTGAGATACCATCTTACACCTGTCAGAATGGCTAAAGTCAAAAACACCAAGGATAGCCTTTGCTGGAGAGGCTGTGGAGGAAGGGGTACCCTCATCCATTGCTGGTGGGAATGCAATCTTGTGCAACCACTGTGGAAGTCAGTGTTTCGGTTTCTCAGGAAATTCGGGATCAACCTACCCCTGGACCCAGCAATACCACTCTTGGGAATTTACCCAAGAGATGTTCTATCACATGTCAAAAGCATTTGTTCAACTATGTTCATAGCAGTATTATTTGTAATAGCCAGAACCTGGAAACAACCTAGATGCCCTTCAATGGAAGAATGGATGAAGAAAGTATGGAATATATACACACTAGAGTACTACGCTGCGGTAAAAAACAATGACTTCTCGAATTTTGCATGCAAATGGATGGAAATAGAAAACACTATCCTGAGTGAAGTATCCCAGACCCAAAAAGAAGAACATGGGATGTACTCACTCATAATTGGTTTCTAGCCATAAATAGGGGTCACAGAATCTACAATTGGCGAACCTAAAGAAGCTAAGTAAGAAGGTGAACACAAGGAAAAACATATCGTTATCCTCTTGGATAAGGGAAGTAGACAAAATTGCCGGGGAGAAAAGTGGGATCTTGGGGGTGGGGTGGGAAGGGGGTAAGGGGAGATGGGGAGAGAAAAGGTAGAAGGGAAGGAGGGGGGACTTGGGGAAATAGGAGGATCGGGATAAAGGAAGGTTGGATAGGGGAGCACGGAACCACAATTCTTAGTTAAGGGACCCACTTTAGGGTGGGCAGGAGAATTGACCCTAGAGGGGCTCCCAGGTGCCCAAGCTGAGGCCCCCAGTTAGTTCCTTGGGCAGCTGAGGATAGGGAACCTGAAATGACCCCATCCTAGCGCAATACTGGCGAATATCTTGCATATCATCTTAGAACTTTCATCTGGTGATGGATGGAGATAGAGACAGAGACCGAGACCCACACTGGAGCACTGGACTGAGCTCCCAAGGTCCCAATGAGGAGCAGAAGGAGGGAGAACATGAGCAAAGAAGTCGGGACCGCGAGGGGTGCACCCACCCACTGAGACAGTGGAGCTGATCTACTGGGAGCTCACCAAGGCCAGCTGGACTATTACCAAAAAAAGCATGGGATAAAACTGAACTCTCTGATCATGACGAACAATGAGGGCTGATGAGACGCCAAGGACAATGGCACGCAGTTTTGATCCTACGCAATCTGCTGGCTTGGTGGGAGCCTAGCCAGTTTGGATGTTCACCTTCCTAGATATGGACAGAGGGGGGAGGACCTAGGACTGACCACAGGGCAGGGAACCCTGACTGCTCTTTGGACTGGAGAGGGAGGGGGAGAGGAGTGGGGAGAAGGGGAGAGGGGTGGGAGGAGGGGGAGAAGAGTGGGAGGAGGGGGAGGGAAAGGGGAGGCTGGGAGGAGGTGGAAATTTGTTTTTTTTCCTTTATTCTTTTATCAATAAAAAAAAATAATCAAAAAAAATTGCTTCTCCCAACTTCTGACTGAAATGAACCTAGTACACAGGATACACCATGAAAGACCTGATTAAGAGTGTCCCCAAATAGCAGGAAATAGTATGAACAGAACTATTCACAAATATTGTTTATAATTGTTTGTTTATATATAAATGGGGATATGCTCTAGAGATTTGCATTGGTATGAATCTTGGTTTATTGATGCAAATGTTTTTGTCAGATGAATATTTATTTCTGATCTTGATTAAAGTATTGTGATTATGTAGTTCATTTAAAAATATAATGTATAATTAAGAAATATAAGTAAATAGTCCAGCTTATATTATGTTAGTTAGATTTTCTAGATGTTCAAAGATTTATTTCAGATGGACAGGTAATCTTCAAATCTTTTAGAGACCTTCAAAATATGGCATTTAAAATGTTTAAGGACTTAGGAATTTCATGACAGTTAGACACATCTACTTCTAGCAGCATGAATTACTTCAAGAGAAAGATGGGCATCAAAGAAGTTCCTTATGTAGTTGGTTAGCCATTTGGCCAAGAAACTGCTCTTCCCTGGACTTTTGCACAAACTGGACATGCAAGACCCACAGAACAATGACTGCTGAACTTGTCTAAAAGAGAGATGATCCTTCAGGGTTCCTGCTTTATGAAAGAGTCTGCCAGATATTCTGCAGGGCCCAGAAGAAAGTGACTGAAAACTGCCAATATAGGCAGAACTGTCTTTGAAATTTCCTGTTTCATGGAAAAGTCTGCTGGAAACTATATATCTGAAGATGGATGCAACAATGGTACAGAAGAACAGTGGATGATTGTTCAGGCAGTTAGATGTCTCTGTCAATTCTAGAGTTTTGTAAGTTATTCATAATGCACTTCCTGTTTATTTAGGTAATATCCTGGGGTCTTTGATGGAGTTGAAGAATTCATAATTGTAGTTATAGTTTTTGTTAATTATTATACAAGATAAAGTAGATATAAATATTCTAACTGTAATTCTTGCTAAGTACCGGTTACATGTAATTTTACTATGTTAAAGCATTCCTTTCTGTTTAAACAGAAAAGGGGAAGTGATGTGGGAGGTCTTTCTGTTTGTGTGTTGCTTTTTTTGGTTAATGAATAAAGACACTGCCTTGGCCTATTGATAGGGCAGAACTTAGGTAAGTGGTGACATGGAACTGAATGCTGGGAGAAAGAAAGGTGGAGTCAGAGATACCATGGACCCTCTGCTGGAGATAGACACCATGACATTTTGTTGGTAGGCCATGAACTCATGGTGATATACAGAATAATAGAAATGGGTTAAATTGATAAGTAAGAGTTAGCCAATAAGAAGTTAGAAAAATAATGGGCCAAGCAGTGATTTAATTAATACAATTTCTTTGTGGTTATTTCAGTTCTGGGTGGCCGGGACAAATAAGCAGCCCAACTTGCAACACCTAAATGATTTTCTTAATCCTGAGGACAAACTTTGTTGGGAGAGTAGATGGCACTTTCTAGAATTACTTCCAGATGTCATGGGAGTGATGTTCTTTCTAAGAGGTTAAATTCCAAAATTACTGTCTGATATAATTGCAAATAATCTCTTAGTATTTGGTATGGATTTTCTGAGGTTCCTTTTTGGAGGTTTGGCCAGAACATGGTAAAAAAAGAGCACCATTTTAGCTAACCAAGTTGGAACCATCTTGAGCTGCTGGTATGCAAAACAGACCTTATAGTAGCATCATGACATCATATCAACAAAATGGAGTTGTTGTGGGGCCCAATCTTCTTCCTGGAAACTTAAAGATTATCGCAGGAAAATTCATTGTTCATTATAGAAAACTTAAACATTATATAATATATATATATGAATATATATATATATGAATATATATATTCAATGAAAGGTATGATAGAGACAAAAATAGATATGAAGAAATATATTTTTTTCTAACTTATTTTTCTTTATTTCCCATATCATTGTTTTGACATGACACAGAAACTCTGAATTTTTATTGTAACATGCTTGGGTTTAGAGAGGGAAGTACTATGACCTGAATGACCCTGTTTCTCCTTAAACTTTGATGGTAAAACCTAACCCCAAAGCTGAAGGCATTAGGAGGTGATTAGGTTGTAAGCCTGGTCATAATGGGATTAGTATCTCTCTCAATAGGTCAGGTTGGGGAGGGAGAGAGAGATCAAAGAGGTCCAAGAAAGATTCCCCATCCTGCCCACAGAATATTGTCGTCTTGCTGTATTATCTCAGTTAACAATTTTAAATGTAGGGCTGTTGATACATCTAAAGGTTTGCTAATTGCTTTATGTTCTTGTACATCCTGAATGGCTGGTGACATTCATGTATAGTACCTTATAATATCATTCCCAAAATCATAAGTTCCTGTGACTGCAGGAATGTTAATCTGGGTATTCCATTGCTGCAGCAGGTAATGAGGCCATAAATTTGCTGCAATATTAGCCACATATGACCTCACCTACCCTGTCTGAAGTTCTGGTCCTATGTAGTCAACCCATCTTGTTCTCCCTCTTACTTGAGATATGGTTCAAATTCATAGTAATTGAACATCTGCCTCTTAAAGAGGCCAATTTGGGTGCCAAGATTCTGAAGTAATGATAGTTACATCAAACCAAGAATTACAACGCCATTTATACACACTCTTAGCTTTGGTCTATGATCATTTGTGGAAGTGTGCCAGAATATATGTTTCCTATCTCCTTTTGTAATTTTTTATTTATTCTTTATGCTTATGCCATTGTCTACAACAATATGGTATTTACAGAAGGCTCTGGAATTTTTAATTTCTTTGGTGATATATGTCCTCCACAGTGACTAGATAAGATTGGATCATTTTTGGCTTGGGGGCCTGCAAGAAGTCCCTCAAGAATTTTCAGATGGTATTGGGTTCTCTTTTGTCTTTTGTTGATCTGCACTCAGATCATTTATCCAATGTCAGCTTTTTTCCACATCTTCAACATATACCTGAAGGCTGAATCCACCTATTTTTGCCATTCCCAGAGGAGATAATATTCCTAGGAATTCCCTTTCTACAATTCCTTCTCAGATGTTCTATTCTAACACATTTAAAACATTTGGCATTTTTATGTCACCTCATTCCTTTGGAAATTGCTTTTCCTACCCAAGATTCAGTTTTATAGTCAAATGCCTCAATGTTCATTGTATGCAGGATCCATTCATCCACATGTGCTGATCTAACTTTTAAAGGCCCAAGTATCTTTTCGCATTCTAAGTTGCCATTTTCAAAAGCCAGAGATTCAAGAAATACTCATGGAATATCTGGGCCTGGTACTCCTATTTGTAAAGCCTTAGTTAATCTTTGTAAAAGGCAGTAAAGGGTTCTTTCTGGCCCTATTTAACCCTAGTATATGATTTAATCTTTTTTCCCTATTCTTGAATTCTGTCCCAAGCATTTAAGGCTATTTGTGGCATAGGGACAAGATTTGTTCATCATAAAGAGCTTGAACCTGTGGGTCAACATAAGGGCCTTCACCATGAATTTAAACTTTTGAAGTCTCAAGGCCTTTTGCTTTTCCCTGCTGTTCCATTTTTTTTCCTCTTTTCTGAAATAATTCTAAACATTAATTGAGGCCCATCATCCAGAGTTGCTGAAACTAACTGAATCCAACCATGTTGCATTGCTTTAATGCTAGAAGACCATGTCTTTATCATGTCTCTAACAGTTGTGGAATGCAAACCATAAGTTACAACAGTTTGCTTAATTTCTTTTAGAACATTCATTTCTATAGGTATCCATCTAGCTGCATTGGTTCCTTTTGGTCCTTTAGAACTTGATGCTTTGTCAGAGTAGATTACAGGGTAGGAAGCTAAAAACCTGGTTAAGTCATCTCTGACAGCTACTGGTAATGTTGAATCCTGTCCTGTGCCTTCTTTCACTGTTCATCAGCTTCAATAATTTCCTTGGTTATTTCAAATCTGTTTACTATTGCCTTTTTTAAAATCTGAATCTCCTGGATTCTATATATTTTTAGTAATTTCACTAAGGCACCTAGCCACTGGTCCTCCTTCTTCAGATTGATTCAAGGTCTGAACTTTATCTTTTAAGGATAACATTTCATCCTTAGATATTACTTGCACAGTGTGCAAACTGTCATCCTGAAGTGATACTCTATCTGCTAATTTATCATAACTTTTAACAAATTTTTGTTGTCAAATTTAACAATATTTATTCTTTCAGATAAGGTAACTTATTAGTACCCTTAGAAATGTATTCAATTTTGCCATTAGAATTAATGTTATTCTTTTTAATAGTATTAAATTTTTCAGGTAACTGATTTTTTATATTAATCCTGTCAGCTAGCTGCTCATTATTAATCTGTAAAGACTGTATGATTTCTAAAAGTGCCATATTCTTTCTTAATGATAGAAAATGGAGAAGAAAACAGTCCCAAAACCCAATAAATTGAAATATCAACAGAACAATATAAGCCTTGCATAATAAAAATTTTAGTATAAACAAAAGAGTTATTAAAAGTTCAATTACCTGTTATGTTTTCTGGTAAACTATATTTTTTATTGTCCAGCAGATATCGTGGTTGCAGATTTGCAACAAGAAGCAAAGTAACCAGTGGCAATAGGAATGGTCCTTTGCCACTTTAATGTTCAAGCTGCTTTAGTTTTCTGCCCTGGTACTGCTTAAATACTGGTAAATGTTCTTTGCTTGACAAATTAAAAGCAATTAAATCAATTTTATACACGGAGAAAACAAACCAAATCTCATAGGCAGGGAACAGAAATTGGAAGCTGCAGAAGTCCCCACGCAGCAAGGAATTGTGCCAGGGTACCGTGCAAGGATACACAGCAGTTGTGCATGCACTTGGGAATTTTCCATGTAACCACATGAAATAAATTCCACCATGGTGCATGTTCTACAAAACACTGCTGAAGTAAAAGCAAGTCAAGTGGGCAGGGTTGGGAGATTGTCTGGGCCATGGACTGGCTAGGCCAGTAGGAGGTCCACCTCGTAGGCGTGGAATCTGAATCCATGTGGGCACCAACTAAAGAATGATGCTTAAAAGAAACCCCACACTAACTCAGAACTGAGAAACAGATGGTTATTTATTTAAGGGTAGACTCACAAATCAGAATCCTCTGCTTGAACAGCGATCAGAAACCAAATCCCGCAGCCAGAAAAGAGAGACTGGATGCATGCTCTACATTAGCATAAATAATACAAGAGACACACACTCCAGTGGGCCAGTAATAACTGGCTGTAAGACTTCCTATAACAGACATGGTGTGCACAAATCAGGAGCTATTTAACACATCTCACTGTGGGCATATGAGTAAAGTAAAGCTGCCAGTCAGACACTAGATGGAAGCCCCTCACGTGGTGGGTGAAAAAAGGGAAGCTATGGAATTTGGTCTTGGAATCTGACTTTTGACAGATTTTACAAGAGGTAGTGATACCTTTAAAGAACTCTAAGTTCTCAGGGGTGGGTTGGAGGCAAGTCTTGACTAAATGAAACAGAAACAAAACTTTGCTATCAGGATGAAAGAGCTAGGTAGGACAGAGTTTCCTGGGTGTCAGGGGATGTCTGTGAAAATGTGGGCTGTACTGTATAAAACCCCTGAGGTGACTGAGGTAGGTTTGAACTCTGGAATGCTGTTGTTCTAGCTGCTTGGTCAGTCCAGTTATTTCCCTTGCAAATAATGGAATGGATGAGACCAACAGTGAATAATTCCTATAGCCTTGGGGATATGGGAGGCTTTTAATAAGTACATAATGTAACCTGAGTTAGTTATGGATCCTCCTTTTGTCATAAGAAACCCATCCTCTTTCCAGATACCTACATTGGACAGGAGGATATGAAAGGAATATTTGGAGTCTGTGTAAACATTTGCAGATTTCACCCTTTTATAACAGGAAGGCATGGGTAAGGGCTATTAACTCAGGCTTCTCATTAGTAGTATGGACAGGGAATGCCTGTGCCTCTACCACCCCAGTATCTGACACTGCTATATCCTACTCTATGGGTCCATTCACATAAAAAAGATCTTCCATCTGTGTAACAGGTATAAGTGGCCTGGGACAGTTTGTCCTCCTGTATATGTGAGGGGTGGGGCAATAGATCTTCTAAGGAATCTATGTAGGAATGAAATGGAGAATAATTAATGTTAGGTTGAAGTATGAGATTTAATATATTAAGGCGTGGGCAGAATTGGAAAATGAGTATGGACACTTTTACTAGTGCCACCTGGAGGGGAAAAAACTCAGGAAGGGGGTCAGGATTGTAAACCTTTGTAAGTTAAGAGATCAGACAGGATGTGATGGGAGAAGACAGTGATGAGTGACCCAAATTTTAGTTTCTTTTAGTCTTGAATAAGAAGCTTAGCAGCTTATAAAGTATTTATGCGGGGTGACCAGCCCTGAGTGGTGAGGTCCAGCTTCTTTGCCAGGTATGTTACATGTGGAAAGGAAGGTCCCAGCATATACCTCTCATTCTCTGTTATGTAGAGTAAGAAAGGATGAGTTAAATCTTGGAGATGAAGAGTTGGGAACTGGATAAGGGCTTGCTGGAGTCTCTGGAAGGGTTTAGTAATGGGATGGAGGAGGGGTAGTACAGAGAGCTGAAAGCTGTCTCATATAAGGGGTGGGTGAGGAGACCAAATCAGGGGATCCAGGAACACAGCCTGCCAGCAATTCCTAGGAATGTTAAAGCCTCTTCTTTTGTAGAAAAAAACTGCAAGGGACTAAATAAGCTTTTTGCTGTCTAGGGTAATAGCTTTTTGGATAATTGTTAATCTCAAGTAAATGACCTGAGAGGTATACAGTTGGATCTTAGAGAGTAAAAATCTGTAGCCCATTTTGGACAGGAAATTTTAAAAGCAGAGGTATTAGTTCTTGTGATCTCCAAGGATGGACTGCAAAGTAAAATATCATCTACTACTGTATAAGTTTAAACTTAGAGAGAGAGACTGAGAGTAGATCAGAAGCTAAAGCCTGAACAAATAGGTATGGAATATCCTGGAATCACTGGGGAATGGTGGCCCATGTGAGATGTGTGGAGAGGTGAGTGTCAGTGTCAGTTAAGGTGAAGACAAAGATATTTTGAGATTGAGAGCTCAGAGGAATAGAGAAAAAGCATCCTTGAGATCTAGAACTGAGAAGTTGGAGGTTTCTGGAGGTATAGTAGAAAGAAGTGTAAAAGGGTTAGGCACTACAGGATGAAGAGTGACCACGTGGAGTTAATGAGCTGGAATACTTGAACCAGGTGATACGTTCCATTAGATTTTTTTCACAGCAAGTATAGGGATGTTAAAGGGAAAAGAGGTGGGGCAAAGAAGCTTCTTTCTTAGAAGGTCAAAGATCATCAGCTTAAGTCCCCTAAGGCTCTGGAGAGAGACTGGGTACTGAGCTTAGTTAATGTACTTAGTAGGGTCTTGTAATTGGATAATGGTGTTTAGCAGCATAGGGATTTTTGGTATCCCAGACTTGGGGGTCCACCTGAGAAGCTGGTAGAGGAAAAGATACATTGGAGCTAGGAGGTTGAGAGGCTAGAAGGAGGAGGAGAGGAACTGTTGGTGAGTCTGAGGTAAGGAGAATTGAAGGAGCAAATGAAATGGAAGCCTCTACTTTTGCTTAAAAAATCTCTTCTCATAAGAGGTACCAGGCAGGTTGGCATGACTAAACATGAAAAAATGAGATAAATACCCTTAAAAATACAATTAAATGGTGGAATCTGCTGAGGTAGATAAGGCTGTCCCCCTACCATAACAATAGGAAAGCTAGAGGGAGAGGTAGGCCCCGTGAATTCTCTCAGTATTGAGCATGTGGCTCTGGTGTCCAAAAAAAAAAAAAAGGAGATGGGTTGTCCTGATACCATTTTGTTTACACTTGGCTCCCTGTTACAAATGATGGCTGTGGTCAGGTAAAAGGACCCTGGGCTGCCACCTCATCCATGGCCAGACCTAGGTCAACTTGGGGATTTTCTGGGTTTGATGTCTCTATGCCACAATGTGCACGAGGAAAATCAACTGCACAATGTACATCTCTATAGCATTTTGGACAAGGTCTCGTGGGACCAAGATGAGGATTAGGGCAGGCTCAGGCCCAGTGACCAGATCTACCACATTTGAAACACAGGCCTGGCAGTTCTTGAGCCCCAGGGTGCAAGGGAGCAGCATGTACAGCACGGATCATGCAGTCTGTCACCTTGGCTGGTCCAGGGACCATTGCTTGCATGTGACAATGATGGTTGTAGGCTTTTCCATTCCTTGCATTGCACACCTTAAAAGTAAACTCTATGACTTCCACCTGTGGAGTCAAGGGGCCTTTCTCCAAATATCTAAGTTTCGCCTAAATGTTGGGGTAGCACTAAGAAAAAAGTGAGTCATGAACAACTCTCTGCCTCCCGTGGTTTCTGGCTCTAAGTTAGTATATTGTAACAGAACTTTAGTGAAGCATTCCAGAAATGGAGGATTTTCCTTTATATCTTGAATGACCTCTAAGAACTCATTGTAGTTTACTGGCTGATAGGCAGCCATACTGCCAGACTGAAAGTTAAAAACGAGTCCATAGCTAAAATTCCACCTGGGGTGTTATAATCCCAGTGTGGTTTCTAATTGGGGGTTGCCTCTACCCCCAGAGGGTGTGTTGCATGTCTTTATGAATCTCGTCTGCATGTGGTCTGGTCTGCTCCCAACTCACCTGTGCTCTTCAGGAAGTAGGTTATTAGATAGGATCATATAGATATCATGAAAGGTGAGATGAAAAGACTGAGTAACATTGGAATTGCTTTATGAAAGAGGTAGAATTAGAAACATAGGACTCCAGTTTTTGTTTTATATGGGAGAGTTCTGAGAGGGGAAAGGAAAGGAATGTGTAACCTAACTGATTCATCTACAATGGCCACCTCAAACAATGGGAGAACTGCAACCAGCTTGGGTACAGTGTTGGGTTCCAAAGCAGCACATGAGCGTGTGAGAGGAGGAAGAAAGATGGGTACCAGAGCCAGTCAGCTGCTGTGGCCAGGCACCAGGGAGGAAGAATGGTCCAGCGTGTCTGGTGGAGTATTTATTGGGGAAGAGATGGAGCTGAAGAGGGCAGTCAATCATGTGCTGTGCAGGTGCGATTTAAGGAAGTGATGAGGCAGTGGGAAGTAAATGAGTGGAAGTATTTGTCTGTTGAGGTTGGGAAGGTGTGGATTCCTTAGTGGAGTCCAGAGCAGGAGCTGAAGGAACAGGGGTAGGATATGAAGGAGTGAGGGTGGGAGCTGAATGAATGGGAGTATGAGCTAAAGAAATGGTAGTAGGAGCCAAAAGAATGAGGGTAGGAGCTGACAGAACAGAAGTAGCTACCCACTGATGTCAGAAAGGCGGGGGTTTGTTATCTGGGCCCAGAGTAGGAATGGTCTTACAGTTCAGATGGTATAGACAGGGACATGTGCGCAGGGGGAAAAAAACTTGCAAGCTCAGAGCTAATATAGTAAAAAGCTTGAATATAAGCAAACTAACAGTAGTTAGAAAGCTCCCATAGAATATTGGGATCAAAGGTGCCACTAGATGGCCACTTTAAATTATTATCTAAATTGTAATGAGGCCATTTCTTTGAACAGAGATGGACAAGTGTGGGAATTTGTAAGTAGGGCATTAAGGCCTGGGGCTTCAAGGCCTCTAAAAGGCATCCCAGAGGGAGACTGGATTGATGGTCTTGGATGACATGCTACCCACAGCTGGAACAATGAAAACCCACGAAAATGGCAACAGCGCATGGCTTGTCCAGGAACATATCCCCTCTATAGGTGGGGTGTGATGGCAGCGAACACCACAAGGCTTGTAGATGAGCATCCTCTATCTAAATGCAGGGTGTTAAAGCCTGAGTGGCTCCAGTCCAAGAGACTGGGAAGCCAGCGACGTAAAGACCGAGTGATCTCTTAGAGCAGGGACCATTGGTGAGTGGCCCAAAAGAAAAGAAAAAGAAGAAAATAGAAAGAAAAATCAGAGTGGCCCTGGGACCCCAGTTGTGGGAGGACTGACCCCAGGTTGTCAAAACACAATTTCAAATAAGGGAAGCAATCCAGAGATAAATGTCAGTGCAGGGATCAACTGTAGTCATGTAGGGCGTGTGGGGGGGGGGGCTGGACCCCCATTTCTATGCACACCAGAAGATTTCCAGGAGCTCAATGATCAATTCCTGGAGTTTGGATAAATGGTTAAGCTGACCAGAATTGGAAAACTCACCAATTGAAGTCAGTGGTATGTGTAGTGGTCATGCTCAGGCAGATGGAATATGTGGTTGTGGAAAAAATACCTGGTTCTGGATCCCAACCCATGGAGAGGAGCTCGGGGTGGGAGAGACTTCATAGTCTCATGGCACCTTGCATGTATGAGAAGAAAACATGGAACATACAACAAACTTGCTTAGGAGTTTATTGGGGGCGTGTACAGGCCTGGTTAAGGTTGGTGTGCAGAGAGAGAGAGAGAGAAAGAGTGAGAAAGAGGGAGCACATCCAGCTTTTAAAGGATGCCTAGCACATGCACATGGGGTATGACATGGCTGTGTCATTTGCAGGTGACAGATCTCACATATGTGTTCAAGGGTTCATGCAGCTGTGTCATACATAGATGATGCAACCATGCGGCAAGTGGATCAGGCGGGGTCTTTTAAGATTCCTGGGGTCATTAGGCACTTCTTCCTGAGGGCTTGTATGTACATGCATGGCCCTGGAACCTGGAAGTGTCAGCCATGCTGTGTGGCTGAATCATTACAAATATGACATGTGCTATGAACTTTATGATCAAAGTGTGATGTCTAATGTAAATTTAATGAGAGCCCAATCACTGTCCCCAGCCTTTATCCCTCTCTCATTCTAGAATAAAATGAATCTGTAATACTTAAACTATCTTCCTAAAGAACAATAAAAAGAAATACTTTAAAAAGTTATAGTGACATGATTTTACTAATATTACAACTAGTAAACATTTTATGATTTTATCAAACTAGGTATCATCAAATGTTATGAAACATTTTTGTGTATACTTATGATTTATTTAACATATTCCTCAATTAATCAAAAACCTTGTGTTATCTTTAACTTTCTGGCATTTTGATACCTTTCCCTTTATCTTTTCATTTATTTTATTTATAAAAACTAGTTTTACATAATATGTTTTGATCAAAGATTTTCTTTCCCATGATTAAATTTAGTTATTATGTAAAATAATTTACTTACTATAAACTTTTCAAAAACATATGTCATTGAACTTCCTAAAAATTTGATCCTCTCACCATCTGTTGCCTGTTACCCTAAGGATTATCTTTTTCAGCCTTGCAATTCTCTGCCCCCTGTTAAGAATCCCCATGTCACACGATCATTCCCTCTCTAACAGTGTTTTCCTCTGTCTCTGCTTTGTCAATTTTTTACATTAGCTGAATTCTATTAAAAGTGTTTGACTTTGAAGTAACCTCAAATTTTAGCATATAATTACGTTTCATCCATAATTCCTCCCTATGCAGCCATATCTTTGAAAGAACATCTTTTGTGTAATGATTATCATATACAGTGCCTCTTAAGCACACCAATTTTCTTCAAATAGTGGCCATTCTTGTCATTTATTTAAAGCAAGGACATGTATATCATTTTATTCTTATGCGATTTAACAGTTAAGTGGGTTCAGTGTTTCACTATAGAATTATGGAGATGTTCTAAAACATGAATTTTTCAGGATGTAACTATAGTGTTTCTATGGGGAATTTTATTTTAAAATATGATCCTTCTTGAATCAGCCTGGTAGGTATAAAAATTAGATATAAGACATTATATTCTGGAATTTGGTTGAAGGAATTTCTGTATCCACATATGCATTTTCTGAACCTTCTACATATATCTATAAGTATACTCAAAATTCACTTTAATTACCTAGTTTCCTCATGATAGTTCATAAGACATGAAGGCACAGGGATACCTATTTTTTTAAAAATATTGTTTTCTGGGTTAGATTATTTTACTCAAGTCAGTTACTCCTATCTGAGTTGGCCTTGATTTTTCATGATAAAACTTATCGCCTTATAATAATAGAAAATATTACGCAAATTAGATTGTCATGATAGATATAACTTATATTTCTGGAATTAATTTGTAGCAAAATAAGAATGAATAACAACAGCATATTGCTCTTATAAGGTCATAGAATCCTCATGTTTGAAGCTAATAATTAAATAAATTGTGGCTACCTGAATGTTTACTTCCACTTAAGTTGCAGCATTTTATACTATCATTACTTTATATGGTCTCTGTCAAACTTAGTGAAATTTGTTAAAATGGCAAATTCTTTATGATTTTTAGAAATAAATATTTGGATTTGGTGAGTGTGAAAACAAAATTAATGACAAAATTATCACATTATGAAAATCTTAAACAATTTGCAATTCATTTTTTCAAGCTTATTTTTCTTATATCTGAAATTGTAATGTTATTTCTTCTAGTATTTAATGAAAATCTTGGTAATTTTAGAGTAAAATACTCAACCACAGGGTTCCACCATATACCATTGTAGGACCCAGCCATAACAAGCTCAAGGTAGGCCTGAGTCTCAGTTTACCCTAAGGCATTAACTGGTTCTATGAAAGACCACAACCTGAGACTACCCATGCTCTACACAGGAACAGACCACCAACAGGAAATTCCTAAAATTCCAACCGTTGTTCATGGAATTACCTGCCATCATTTTGTTTTTTACCAGAACACCCCTAGACAAATGCCAACCAATCAGGGATCCTGAACCTTGGAATTCTCTCATGCCTACTTTTACTACTATAAAAATCCAACCTCAATTGAGCTCTGGGCTTTCTGATCACTACAATATGTTGGAAAAAGCAGAGAGTCTGACTAAAGACTCTTTATATACAGGGCTTGGTCTTCTTGTTGCTTTTTGGGGAACTCCATGATCTGGACATAAAAATCAAAAACATTATGCCTTAAATAATAAGACGGTAAAATTCAGTTAGGTATTTTTATCAAAAGGCTATTCTGCAACTTTTTATCATAGATCTTTTGTTTCAGAATGGTGCACACAAATTACTATGAGAAACATAATAAGAGTTACAGAAGTCTTCAATAAGTTCTAAATGTAATGGATTAAATAAAAATGTTGCAGATCCCTGACTGGTTGTAACACAGAAATGCTGCATGTCCCTGGGTAAATGGCAGTGGACCACGTGCCAGCAGGCAGTGAGCAGTGGATCCTTAGAGCAGCCAGAGCCAGACAGGGATGGCAGAGTTCTCTGAGTGGCTGCAGCAGGCCACAAGGAGAGACATACAGATTCCCAAGTGGTGGCAGGCAGCAGGCCTCAAAGTAGCCAGTCCCAGGCTGGGATGGTGCATGAGATCATGCCACAGATCTCTGAAGGTGACTGGTTCCAGGCATTAGGTGAAAGATAGATGGATAGGCACACCATGAAGAGGGAGTTTGGGTATTTATTAAGTGATTTATAAAAGGGAACAGAGAGAAGGAGAAGAGCAGAGAGAGGGACACACACACACACAGAGAGAGAGAGAGAGAGACAGAGACAGAGACAGAGACAGAGAGAGAAGGGAGAGATTGAAGCTACCTCTTCCAGAAAGGAAGAGAGTCAGACACATGGCACATTGTCGCTGCTTGGGGACCTGCAGCGTTTCTGCCACTGCAGTTGCCAGGTATCTGCAGCATCTTACTTTTACCATTATATTCATGCCATGAGATTCAGGAAGCTCTCCCACCCTGAGTACCTCTCTTGTGGTAGGGATCCAGAACTGGGTATTTTTTTACACAACAACCATGCATTCCATATGCCTAAGCATGATTTCTTCACACACCACCAGCTTCAGTTGGTGAGTTTTCCCCATTCTGGTCAGCATAATCATTTCTCCAAACCTGAGAAACTGACCAGTGAGCTCCTGGCAATTTCTTGGTGTTCCTAGAAATTCTAACCTTTGGCTCCCCACTGAAGCTTGTGGCATAGCGGCTCAGCCACAGGGCAAAACATGCCTCTAGTTCTCTCTTATTATTAAACTTAAGATCCTTGTGGCTCAAAAATTGTGGCTTTTTCATACAACATGTGACTGCTTCCATTTTGACTGAGGTTAGGTGACCTTACTGCCATCTTGGCTGAGAGCCAGGTCAGGTGACCAAGGTCCATCATCTTTACTAAGATATTCCCTTCCT
Organism: Microtus pennsylvanicus; assembly: GCF_037038515.1. NCBI lineage: Eukaryota > Metazoa > Chordata > Mammalia > Rodentia > Cricetidae > Microtus > Microtus pennsylvanicus. The sequence goes on from NC_134588.1 coordinate 734,215, forward strand.
GTTTCTCCAGTGTTAACTCTATTACATAGGTGACAATTACCACCATCTTAACTTAGGTCAAGTGACTTTGCACTATTTTAACTGAGAGCCATGTCTGGTGACCACATCCTGCCATCTTTAATGAAATATACCCTGCCTAATCCCTCGGTTTACTTATGTTTTTGTCTCTAAATTCCCCTTGCTGTCTCTGTTGCAGGGGTGCTTTGTGCAGTGGCATGCCTTTGGTAGGGCCCATTAAGAGCATCCACTTCACTCACTGTAAATCAAAATTTACAGTCTTAAATACTTTATAATAATACTTGTCAAAGTATTTAATACTCTATAAATAGAACTAACACTACTACTAGTGAAAAAATTCGTGAAGAATAAGGGACATTCAAACACAAAGTGAAGAAAAAAATAGAAGAAAAGAAAAAAACGATTTGTCATTTATATCTGAAACACATTTATCTCAGTTACACAGATTACTTATTAATAATATTTTTAAAACATTTTGTACATTAAAAATCTTCTAAGGAAAGAACTTTAATAATTGGTTCTCCATGTGTTGTGTTTCATATGAACTTTAAATGGATTTCAGGTTAAAAATTTTGTGTACTTTGTTGTAAACCATGTTCCTCTAATAATAACAATAAATTCAGGTATTTTATTCAAGTTTTTCAAATAAAAACTGGTGTATAATTCAAGACACAATCTCTGTCAACTTTGTATCTTTGTTCTCTGTCTCAGATTTATTTGCCAAGAAAATAAAATGTTTGAAATCTCTTATGGGGGCACATAATTAAAATTTTATCAAATGACATTGGTCGTGATTCTCTTTCTTTTAATTATAAAGAATAAATCTTAAAAGTCTAAAATGTAAAGTGAGGATTAGCATGTTATAATGGCACAACTGGAAATGTAAGGGGCATAAAATAAATTGTAAAAGATTTTATCAAGGACCTATTATGCAAGGTAGGTAGAACACAGGATCATTCAGTATTTACACACCATTATTAGCTACAATATTTCTTCTTGTAATTTTCATATGCTTCTACACTTGCAAATTAAGAATGTTTTTGTCACCCAGCCATCCTTAATGTCATGACAAAAATATTTCTTCTCTAACTGGATCACAAATATTGAGATTTATTTAAGCAAATAGAAGTTTGTTTCTAATTTAATTATTTTATTTTATTTAGTTATTCAATTTAATTTAATTATTTCAAAATATTTTATTTTTTTTTTTTTGCTTAAGGACCACTTTTCCTGTTAGTAGAAGGAAAGAAGTAGTTCCCTATTGTATTTTCATGGTGCTTTGTTATGGGTCTGGAAACCCTCTTCAACACCATATATCTATAGATTTTGTTCTCACAAACATTAATTTTTTTCATCAATCTTGCTTTCTCTCACATGGGGAGAGATTGGATACAGAAATTCTCACCACCATGTATCAAACTACTTCAACCTTTCCTTTCAACGTAACTCAGAACCACCTTTCTCATCTGGATCCATCCCTTTTTAGTATCTCGTTAGAAAGCAAATAAGCTTCTAAGGTATACAAATAAAATTAAGAAAATATAATATCATAATATGAACAAAACTAATTCATTGGCATATGAAAAACAAAACAAACAGAAGGAAAAGAACAAAGAGATGACACAAAAAATAGAGACACACAAATTTGCACCCTCATGAATCACATAAAAACACTAAACACAAAATTATATATTTTATATATATATATATATATATATATATATATATATATATAACAAGTTAAGTTAAAAATTGAAACTATATACATATTATATATTGAATAGAACTATTTATTTATCTTATTAAATCTATAGTACATATAAATTTTTTACAACTATTCTATTGTATGTATATATGTATAAGATATAATACATATGATATATATTTATTTATTTATATAAAATAAGATACATTTTTAAGAATTCTTGATACAAAATAGTGAGAGAAGAAACTTCAAGCCACCTTTGAGTTTATTTTTCTGTTAGTCATCTATTTCTGGACCTGTATCCTGTATGATTTTTTTCTCTACTGAAATGCTCTTGGAGCAAACAAAATTTATACTTAAAAGTGTGTATTACACCTCTGCCAAAAGCTTTCTATACCATCAGAGGCCAGGCCATCACCCTGAAAACATATAAACAAACACATCCCTCTGCCCTGCTTTCACCATCCCTGTGTAACTCTAACTGCCTCTCCTCTCCTGGTGAAAAAAACTGAGGCCCAAATATCTGGCAGGTACTTCATAACCCATCAGAATCCCTGCCTGCTTCCCAAATCCCAGGTAAGTCTGACCTCTAACTATCTTCCTCCTGACTAAATTAACCATAACCATGCCTCCTTTCTTGTTATCACATCTCAGAGCATACCTCCAGCAGAACTTGCCTATTCCTCAATGAGATAGGTGAGCTATCTGAAAAACAGGTAAGCTATCACTTCACCCACCCCCTGTCCAAGCTATGAATAAAAATGTTCATGTAAAATAGAAAGGCAGACTTTTTAATTTGACTCTAAATGACAGAAGATTCAAAGATATCAGCCAAATTTACCCAGGAAAACTTTCAGTCATCATAAAAGGAGGAAACAAGACAATATCAAATTCAAACAATATCTCAAAAAACACACCTTACAGAAGGTTCTAAAAGGAAAACTCCAACCCAGCATATTAAATAACACCCTGAAAAACATAGGCAATAGATAATCTCTCACAAGCATAACACAATGAAGGAAAAATACACAGAAGCACAAACACACAAACTCTAACACCAACAACATAGAAAAAGAAATTAATAATCATTTGTAGGTGCCCTCTGTTAACTGCTCATCACCTTTTCATCAGGCCACACCTCTGATTGCAGATTTCTGCCCCATCAAATTCCAGGCAATAATCCTGATCCCAGAGACCAGGCAAAGTGACTGAAAGCTATGCGGAATTTACTTGTTTTACCAGAATGCAGAGCAGAGTCTGAACTCCAGAGAACACCTGTTGACAGAGGTTTCTGCTCCACCCAATCCCACAGTTATTCCTTCCCAAATAAGCACACAGAGGTCAACATTAATTATAAAATTATTGGCCTGACCGGGCGGTGGTGGCACATGCCTTTAATCCCAGCACTCAGTAAGTTAGAGACCAGCCTGGTCTACAAGAGCTAGTTCCAGGACAGGCTCCAAAACCACAGAGAAACCCTGTCTCAAAAAAACAAAAAAAAAGACACAGAACTGTTCACTACAGAACAGAACTTCTACCATCCATTTACAGTTAAACCCTTAATCTCACTGACCCTAACACTAGCACCTACTAATGTATTTCCCCATTCCCAAACTTTTGTGTCATGTAAATAAACTCATACAGTTTGTGGGTTTTTTGTTTGTTTGGTCTACTGAGACAGGGTTTCTCTGTGTAGCCTTGGTTGTCCTGGAACTAGCTCTATACACCAGGCAGGTCTTGAACTCAGAGATCTGCCTCCCTCTGCCTCCCAAAAGCCAGGTCAGTTGGTGTTTTTTCAGGTTGACTTTTCATTTAAAACAAAACAAACCTCTGAGACTCAGTAGGCTGCTGTAGGTTCCCTCTTTCTCATGATTGTTACTAAGTGCTAGTATGTGACTTAAACACACCATCACCATAAATTGTCCCATTATTCTTGTCTACGTTAGCCACATGGCTTAGTACCTTTTTCAGTGAGGCAGTCTCCTCTTGCTTCCTCTGTGTCTGGATGATGACTGCAGACTGACCTTTCCTCATCTTAGAATTCTCATGTTCTCATTGCCCTACGTATACTTTCTGCTTGGCTACTGGCCAATAAGTACTTTATTAAAATACAACTGATAAATCTTTACAGGGTACAAGATCATTGTTCCACAGCAGACCCCTGACCCTATTACAGGCAATGCACACTCATAGAAAAAACTTCTGCCACAAATTTAAGCCATCAGAAATTCAACTGTCAACATAGGCAGAGAGCTCTACTCAACCATAGGTTAAATAATTGAGAAGACCAGAGAGGAATCAGAAACTAAGGGATAAAATCCCCATCAAAAAAGACAAATCTAGAAATTTACACCTGGACTTTTAGTAACTATGTACAAAAGAGGCTGCTTGTTGTTTTCCAGCTGTCTGGCTAGATTAGTATTGAAATAATCAGACATAAACTGTATTAATTAAATCTCAGGTTGGTCCATTCACTCTAGCTTCTTGTTGGCTAACGCATATATTAATTTATCCCATTTCTATTAATCTGTGTATTGCCATGTAGCTGTGGCTTACTGGGTAGAGATCCTAGAATCTATCTCTGGCAGCTACATGGCTCCTCTTACTTTGCCTTCTTCCTTCCAGCAATGAATTTATTTATCCCTACCTAGCTCTGTTCTCCTATAGCACTGCTATAGGCCTAAAAGTAGTTTCATTACTCAATAACCAATAAAACAACAGGACCTCCCACACCATTTCCTCTTTCATGTTTAAACAATAAGGAAGGCTTTAACTTTAACATTATAAAATTACATATAACAAAATAGTTATTAAGCAAGAATTACAGTTACAATATTTATATCTGCATTATCTTTTATTTTAACTAAGGAAAATTGTAATAATAACTATTCTTGAACTCCATCAAAGACTTTAGAAGGATAAATATTAGCTAAATAACCAAATAAATATAAATTAAATATAAAATTATCTAAATAAACAAAAAATAAATAAAGTGCATTGTAAGCTACTTCCAGAACTCTAGAATTGACAGAGACATCTCACTGCCTGGAAAGTCACCCAAAGTTCTTCTGTATCATTGGGGCTTCCATATTCAGCCAACAGGCCCATAGTATCTAACAAACTCTTCCATAAAGCAGGAAGTTTCAAAGACAGCTCCACCTATATTGGCAGGTTGTCAGTCACTTTCTTCTTTTCCTATAGATAGTCTGGCATACACTTTCATAAAGCAGGAACCCTGAGGGATTGTCTTACCTTTAGGCAAGTTGAGCAGTCATTTTTTTTGTGGGTCTTGCATATCCAGTTCAGCAGTCCCTACAATAGTAGTTTCTTGCCCAAATGGACAGCAAACTCCAAAAGAGCCATTTCGATGTTGATCTTCCTCTTGCCGTAACTGGTGCAGCCAGGAGCAGACATGTCTCACTGTCATGAAAAGTCCAAAGTTCTTAAAGCATTTTAAATATCATATTCTGAAGGTCTCTGAAAGATGAAAAGTATATCTATCTAACTGAAATGCATCTTTGTACATCTAGAAAATCTAATTAACCTAGCTACAAGCTTGACTATTATAGATGAGTATCTATTACCTTGTATTTCTTAATTATGCATTACATTTTTAAATGATCTACAGGAACACAATATCTTATATAGATCAGAAATACATATACATATGACAAAATTTTCATAAAACTTGTGTCAATAAACCAAGATCCATGATAATGCAAATTCTCCATCTCTATAGTATCTCTACATCATATGCCCCTTTAAATGTAAAGAAACATTTATAAACATTATTTGGGAATATGGGAGTATTTTCTCCAAACTTCTTCCTTCTGTTTATTTAATGAAGAATTTTCTTTGTGGGGGTGTTCACAGCAACCTTTCAGGGGGTCTTGTTTCATCAAATCATATTGGTCTGGAAAAAATCCATAGGTTCTCATCTTCTATGGAAATAAAAGAAGAACCTCTTCTCCAAAGCAACATATCCTTAGACCCTAATTTGGAAGTCATGATACCTTTATAATATACATGCTGCTTTAGCTTAGTAGCCCCTACTATGAAATGTCTTTCTCTACTTAGCTTATTCACAGTCAAAAAATTCAAAGATAATACAATAACATACATAATCCAGACTTTCTGTGAGTTTTCCATTTTTCTGTGGCTTGTTTTTCATTACCCCTTTTAATCTGTACTCTGTCTCTTTAAAGACTGTTTGTAAAGTATTATCTTTATTTTATGACGCTCTATACTCTTTTTTTTCTCTGTGAAGCCTACATGAATTTTTCTAACATTGTGACTTGTTTACAGTTTTTTTTAATCCATCTGGATTTGTCCTTTATTGTAATTCTTTACTGTCCAGGAGCACTTTTCAAAATGCTAAGAGCTTCATAAAATGTAAACTGCACCATTACTAAGGTATATATTGTACTTTCTGCTTGTCCAGCCCAATCCAATATGAGAGCCACGCACACTTACCTACATACAGGCACAAAGCTGTCCCACATTAAGCAAGCCACAGCATGCTGCTCAAAAACCCCATCCAAATCATCAGTCTCCTGAAAGAGTCAATGTTCATGACAGCAGCACGGCCCATGGCCAACAAGCTCCCATTTTGAAACCATGTGGCTGCTACTGCTGAACCAGTAAGATGTTTCTTAATGGAGCTGTGGCACACCACCAGAAAATAAAAAGAAGCTGTGTTAAATTGTGTATTTTTGTGTCTATAATTGCTTTTCATTTTCTGTCAGGTTTTTAAGTAGATTTTAGTCATTCACATTGACACCAGGTTGTAGGAAGGAGGCTTCTTGTTGGTTCCTAACCACTCAGCTAGTTTAGCCTTGAAATAATCACACAGAAACTGTATTAATTAAATTACTGCTTGGGCCATTAGCTCTAGCTTCTTTTTTTTCTGGTTGTTTTTTTTTAATTTATTTATTTATTAAAGATTTCTGTCTCTTCCACCCCACCACCTCCCATTTCCCTCCCACTCCCCCTCCCCCAATTAGGTCCCCCCCCATCAGCCCGAAGAGCAATCAGGGTTCCCTGACCTGTGGGAAGTCCAAGGAACCCCCACCTCCATCCAGGTCTAGTAAGTTGAGCATCCAAACTGCCTAGGCTCCCACAAAGCCAGTACGTGCAGTAGGATCAAAAACCCTTTGCCATTGTTCTTGAGTTCTCAGTAGTCCTCATTGTCCGCTATATTCAGAGAGTCCGGTTTTATCCCAGGATTTTTCAGCCCCAGGCCAGCTGGCCTTGGTGAGTTCCCAATATAACATCCCCATTGTCTCAGTGTGTGGGTGCACCCCTTGCGGTCCTGAGTTCCTTGCTTGTGCTCTCTCACCTTTTGCTCCTGATTTGGACCTTGAGATTTATGTCCGGTGCTCCAATGTGGGTCTCTGTCTCTCTCTCCTTTCATCGCCTGATGAAGGTTAATATTCAGAAGGATGCCTATATGTTTTGCTTTGGGTTCACCTTCTTATTTAGCTTCTCTAGGATAGGGAATTATAAGCTCAATGTCCTTTAATTATGACTAGAAACCAAATATGAGTGAGTACCTCCCATGTTCCTCTTTTTGGGTCTGGCTTACCTCACTCAGTATAGTGTTTTCTATTTCCATCCATTTGTATGCAAAATTCAAGAAGTCCTTGTTTTTTACTGCTGAATAATACTCTAATATGTATATATTCCATACTTTCTTCATCCATTCTTCGATTGAAGGGCATCTAGGTTGTTTCCAGGTTCTGGCTATTACAAACAATGCTGCTATGAACATAGTAGAGCATATACTTTTGTTGTATGATAAGGCCTCTCTTGGGTATATTCACAACAGTGGTATTGCTAAGTCCAGGTGTAGGTTGATCCCGAATTTCCTGAGAAACCGCCACACTGCTTTCCAAAGTGGTTGCACAAGTTTGCATTCCCACCAGCAATGGATGAGTGTACCCCTTTCTCCACAACCTCTCCAGCAAAGGCTATCATTGGTGTTTTTGATTTTAGCCATTCTGACAGGTGTAAGATGGTATCTTAAAGTTGTCTTGATTTGCATTTCCCTGATGGCTAAGGAAGTTGAGCATGACCTTAAGTGTCTTTTGGCCATTTGAAGTTCTTCTGTTGAGAATTCTCTGTTCAGCTCAGTGCCCCATTTTATAATTGGGTTGATTAGCCTTTTACGGTCTAGTTTCTTGAGATCTTTATATATTTTGAATATCAGACCTTTGTCAGTTGCGGGGTTGGTGAAGATCTTCTCCCAGTCAGTGGGTTGCCTTTGTGTCTTAGAAACAGTGTCCTTTGCTTTACAGAAGCTTCTCAGTCTCAGGAGGTCCCATTTATTCAACGAAGTCCTTAATGTCTGTGCTGCTGGGGTTACAAGTAGGAAGTGGTCTCCTGTGCCCATGTGTTGTAGAGTACTTCCCACTTTCTCTTCTATCAGGTTCAGTGTGTTCAGACTGATATTGAGTTCTTTAATCCATTTGGACTTGAGTTTTATGCACGGTGATAGATATGGATCTATTTTCATTCTTCTACAGGTTGACATGCAGTTGTGCCAGAACCATTTGTTGAAGATTCTTTCTTTCTTCCATTGTATACTTTTAGCTCCTTTATCGAAAATCAGGTGTTCATAGGTTTGTGGGTTAATGTCAGGGTCTTCTATTCAATTCCATTGGTCAACTTCTCTGTTTTTATGCCAATACCAAGCTGTTTTCAATACTGTAGCTCGGTAGTAGAGTTAGAAGTCAGGGATGGTAATGCCTCCAGACAATCCTTTGTTGTATAAGATTGTTTTGGCTATCCTGGGTTTTTTGTTTTTCCATATAAAGTTGATTATTGTCTTCTCCAGACCTCAGAAGAATTTTGATGGGATTTTGATGGGTACTGCATTGAATCTATAGATTGCTTTTGGTAAAATTGCCATTTTTACTATGTTGATCCTCCCAATACAGGAGCAAGGGAGATCCTTCCATTTTATGGTGTCCTCTTCAATTTCTTTCTTCACAGACGTAAAGTTCTCCTCAAATTGATCTTTCCCATCCTTGGTCAGAGTTATCCCAAGATATTTTATGTTATTTGTGGCTATCCTGAAAGGTGATGCTTCTCTGATTTCCCTCTCTGTTTCCTTAGTGTATAGGAAGGCCATTGATTTTTTGGAGTTGATCTTGTATCCTCCCACAATACTAAGGGTGTTTATCAGCTGTAGGAGTTCTTTGGTAGAGTTTTTGGAGTCGCTTATGTATACTATCATATCATCTGCAAATAACGAAAGCTTAACTTCTTCTTTTCCGAAATGAATCCCCTTGATCTCCTTATGTTGTCTTATTGCTATTGCTAGAACTTCCAGCACTATATTGAAGAGGTATGGAGAGAGTGGACATCCTTGTCGTGTTCCTGATTTTAGTGGGATGGCTTTTAGTTTTTCTCCATTTAATTTAATGTTAGCTGTCGGCTTGCTGTAAATAGCTTTTATTATGTTTAGGTATGACCCTTGTATCCCTAATCTCTCCAAGACTTTTATCATAAAGGGGTGTTGAATTTTGTCTAATGCTTTTTCAGCATCTAATGAAATGATCATATGGTTTTTTTCTTTCAGTTTATTTATATGATGGATTACATTAATAGATTTTCGTATGTTGAACCAGCTTTGTATCTCTGGGATGAAGCCTACTTGATCATGATGGATAATTTTTCTAATGTATTCTTGGATTCGGTTTGCCAGTATTTAATTGAGAATTTTTGCGTCGATATTCATGAGTGAGATAGGCCTGTAATTCTCTTTCTTGTTTGGGTCTTTGTGTGGTTTTGGTATCAGAGTAACTGTAGCTTCCTAAAAGGAATTTGGCAATGCCTTTTCTGTTTCTATATTGTGAAATACATTAAGGAGTATAGCTATTAGCTCTTCTTGGAAGTTCTGATAGAATTCTGCATTGAAACCATCTGGTCCTGGGCTCTTTTAGAAGGGAGATTTTTGATAACAGTTTCTAGTTCTTCACAACTAACAGGTCTATTTAGATCGTTCACATGATCTTGGTTTAGCTTTGGTATTTGGTACTTATCAGAAAAATGTCCATTTCATTTGCATTTTCTAGTTTTGTGGCATACAGGCTTTTGTAGTAAGATCTAATGAGTCTTTGAATTTCCTCTGTGTCTGTGGTTATGTCCCCCTTTTCATTTCTGATCTTATTTATTTGCGTGTTCTCTCTCTGTCGTTTAATTAGTTTGGATAGGGGTTTGTCGATCTTGTTGATTTTCTCCAAGAACCAACTTTTTGTTTCATTGATTCTTTGGACTGTTTTCTTTGTTTCTATTTTGTTGATTTCTGCCCTCAGTTTGATTATTTCCAGTCTTATACTCCTCCTGTGCGCGTCTGCTTCTTTTTTTTCTGAAGCTTTCAAGTGTGCTGTTAAGTCTCCAATGTATGCTTTCTCTGTTTTCTTTAAGTGGGCACTTAGTGCTATGAACTTTCCTCTTAGCACTGATTTCATAGTGTCCCATAGGTTTGAGTATGTTGTCCCTTTATTTTCATTAAATTCAAGGAAGACTTTAATTTCTTTCTTTATTTCTTCCTTGACCCAGGTATGGTTCAGTAGTTGACTGTTCAGTTTCCATTAGTTTGTCGGTTTTCTGGGGGTAGCGTGGTTGTTGCCTTCCAACTTTAATCTGTGGTGATCTGATAAGACACAGGTGGACACTGATATTTTTCTTGTATCTGTGGAGGTTTCCTTTGTTTCCAAGTATGTGGTCAATTTTTGAGAAGGTTCCATGAGCTGCAGAGAAGAAGGTATATTCTTTTCTATTTAGGTGGAATGTTCTATAGATGTCTGTTAAGTTCATTTGCTTCATTACCTCCAGTAGTTCTCTTACTTCTCTATTACGTTTCTGTCTGACTGACCTGTCCATTGCTGAGAGAGATGTATTGAAGTCTCCTACTACTAGTGTGTGTGGTTTGACGTCTGCTTTGAGTTTTAGTAATATTTCTTTTACATAAGTGGTTGTTTTTATATTAGGGGCGAAAATATTCAGGATTGAGATGTCATCCTGACAAGTTGTTCCTGTTATGAGTATAAAGTGTCCATCTCAATCTCTTCTGATTGATTTTAGTTTGAAGTCAGTTTTGTTAGAAATTAATATGGCCACACCTGCTTTTTTCTTAGGACCATTTGCTTGAAAGACCTTTTCCCAACCCTTTACTCTGAGTAGATGCCTGTCTTTGTGGTTGAGATGTGTTTCTTGCAAACAGCACAATGTTGGATCCTGTTTTTGTATCCAATCTCTTAGCCTGTGCCTTTTTATAGGTGAATTGAGACCATTAATATTAAGTGATATTAATGACCAGCGGTTGTTTACGCCAGATATTCTTATTGTTTTTGGAAGTAGAATTTGTGTGTCTCCCTTCTTTGAGTTGTGCTAGTGAAGGGTCGCTAGATGCCTCAGTTATTGTAGGCAGTGTTGGCAATGTTGGATTCCTTGGGTTGCGATTTTCCTTCTATTATTTTCTGTAGGGCTGGATTCATGGCTACATATTGTTTAAATTTGTTCTTATCCTGGAATGTCTTGTTTTCTCCATTTATAGTGAATGAAAGCTTGGCTGGGTATAGTAGTCTGGGCTTGCATCCATAGTCTCTTAGTTTCTGCAGTACTTCTATCCAGGACCTTCTGGCTTTCATTGTTTCCATAGAGAAATCAGGTGTAATTCTGATCAGTTTACCTTTATAAGTTACTTGGCCTTTTTCCTTTGCAGCTCTTAGTATTCTTTCTTAACCTGTATATTTTGTGTTTTGATTATTATATGGCGAGGGGATGTTTTTCTTTGATCTAGTCTGTTTGGTGTTCTGTATGCTTCTTGAATATTCAAAGGAATATCTTTTTGTATGTTGGGAAAGTTTTCTTCCATAATTTTGTTAAAAATATTTTCTGGCCCTTTGAGCTGTGAGTCTTCTCCTTCTTCTATTCCTATTATTCTTTGATTTGGTCTTTTTATTGTGTCCCATAATTCCTGAATGTTTTGTGATGAGAATTTGTTGGCTTTGCAGTTTTCTTTGATCAGTGCATTTATTTTCTCTATGGTGTCCTCAGATTCTGAGATTTTTTCTTCTATTTCTTGTATTCTATTGATTGTGCTTGTTTCTATAGGCTCTGCTCGTTGACCTAGATTTTCCATATTCAGCTGGTCCTCAGTTTGTGTTTTCTTCCTTGCTTCCATTTCAGTTTTCAATTCTTGAACTGTTTCCATTACCTGTTTGATCGTTCTTTCTTGTTTTCCCAGGGTATTATGTACGTATTTACTCATTTCTTCAAACTTTTGGTTATACTTCTCATCCATTTCTATAAGGGCATTTTTCACATGTTGTTTAAGGGACTCTATTGCTTCATAAAGTCAATATTTTCCACTTCTTCTGTGTTAGGGTGTTGAAGACCTTCTGTTGTAAGATCGTTGGGTTCTGGTGTTTTCTTGTTGTTTTTCGGATTATTGGGTGAATTCTTGCCTTGGCGCCTGCCCATCTCCTCCTATCGATGCTATCTAATGGGTCTTTTAAAGCTGGTTCATGTTTCCCTGCTGGCCAGGGGCTCCTCTTACAAAATGCCCTCGCTCTGTTTCCTGGTTCCTGCTGGGGGGGAGGTAAGGTCCCTCTCGCCCCTCAGAAGGGTCTTCAGGAATAGTGCCTGGTTCCTCCTTTGCCAGGGCCTTTGCCACCCAAAGGCCTACCTCTTTGATTTAATTGTAGTGGGGCGATCTGGTCTCAGTGTGTGGTCCCTGCAGCCTGTATCTGCTGCCACGACGGTTCCCGCAGCCTGCAGCCTGCGTCCTCTGCTGCTGCTCATGTCCCAGCGGGTCCCCACTGGCTGCGGGGGGCGACCTCTGTCCGCCGCTGCGACCGGGTTCCATCTGCCGCCATGACCGGGTTCCCTAGCTCTAGCTTTTTATTGGCTAACTCTTACATATTATTTTAACCCAGTTCTATTAATCTGTATATTGCCATGTGGCTGTGGCTTACCGGCTAAAGTTCCTAGCATCTATCTCCAGCAGCTCCATGGCTTCTCTAACTCTGCCTTCTTTCTCCCAGCATTCCATTTAGATTTCCTCACCTAGCTCTGTTCCCCTATAGCACTGTTATAGGCCCAAACAGTTCCATTATTTGTTAACCAATAAAAGCAACACATAGACAGAAGGACGTTTCACAGCATAAATCTGAATCCAAAATCCTTAACATAAGAACATAAACAGCAATACCCAAGGCGATGTGTCACCACTAAAGAACCTGTATAGGACCAAATGAGGCCCAGTAAATGTGGGGGGCATTTATGAGGATTTGGAACAAGTCTTTTAAAGAAAGTCAAACATTCAGTGGCAGTGTGACAAAGATTTATCCCTAGTGCTTGAACTGGTGTCTTGAAGCACATAGTCTTTAGAGAAATACATTGCTCAGACTAGAGGGGGGGCACCTTAGTCTTGCCTCAAATTGAAGTGTCAGACTTTGATGAATCCCCTTTGATGAAACCTTAACCTTTCTAAAGTTTGGATAGGGGTTAGGGTGGTGGGGGGGGGCTATAAGAAATGAGGGAGTGTCAACAGGGAAAGCTATGTAAAATGCCAACTGATTGCATTATGTTCTTAATAAAAATAGAATGCAAAAGACAGAAAAATCAAAGAAAATTAACAAACAAACAAACAAAAAATGTAGGAAAAGAACCAAAGAAATGGGAGGAAATCAACAAATCCTTTAAAGAATGCCAAGACAGATGGACCTCTGTGAGTTTGAGGCTAGCCTGGTCTACAAAAACTAGTTCCAGGATGAGCAACAGAGAAACCCTGTCTCAAAAAATCAAAAATAAAGACAAGATAAAAACAACAGGTAATGAAGCCTCTCAATACATGAACACTGAAATATAAGAAATAAAAAAAGAATACAGTAGAGAATAGATCTTGCTGGTGACTGACTCTCTTACTTTCCTCTTGCTATAAAACTCCTGGCCTCGTCATCCTCCCTGTTCATCCTACCTGGCTGCTGATCAATCAGAGTTTTATCAAACCAATTTGATTGACAAATATTTATAGTGTTCAAGAGCATTATTCCACAACATTTTTGTAGATAGAATTTTCCGCTCTGTTTCTGCAGCCATTCAGTTCCAAATATATACACAGAAGGTTATGCTAATAATAAAATGCTGGTTTATTGTTCAGGCTTATTTAAAAAACTACCTCTTACATCTTAAATTAAACCATAATCCTTGCCTACATTTAGCCATATAATTTGGTATCTTTTCTCAGTAAGGCATTGTCATCTTGCTACATCTGCTTCTGGATGACAGCTGTGTCTCTGCCTTTCCTCTTCCCAGAATTCTCCTAGCCTGTTTGCCCCACCTATACTTTCTGTCTGGCTACTAACCAATAAGCATTTTATGAAGCCAACACAAAGAAATATCTTTACAGTTTATGAGTAAATTATTTCACAGCATTTCCCCCTTTGTCTTTGCAAAAAAATTACAAACCTAATTACCTTTATTTAGCTTATTTTCTTACCATTATCTATAACAACATGTAACCAACACACTAAGCAAGGCAAACATTCCTAAAGATATTTTTTTATAGATGGGGTGATATGGGCATAGTTACCATGACGACTTCATGCTGATTAGGTGTGTTTGATAATCTTAAAGGGACCTGAAGAAAATTTAGTATTATGTTCAAGACCTGACTGGAGTATTCTGTGAGGCACCATATACTTTGAAAATGCCTTTACTTCAAAATTTAAGCCAATCCAGACTGTAGTGGAGCAGGTCTTTAATTCCAGCACATGAGAGGCAGAGAGAAAATTAGATCTCAATGAGTTTGAGGCCAGCCTGGTCTCTGAGAGATAGTACCAGAATAGCTTGGAGTGTTACATGGAGTAACTCTGTCTTGAAACCTAAAACAAACAAACAAACAAAGTCAAAAGGTACACTACTTTAGAGAAGAGATGTATCTTTTGTTTCCAAAGAAATTGAGAGGCTGTGGATTTATTCTGGGTTAAGAAAAATAAGGTTTCTTTGAGGAAGTCTCCTTAGAAAACTTTTAATAGAAGCAGATAGCTCAGATAATTCATTGTTTTAGAGTACATCTGCTGCATTTTCCCCTGAGTTCTACATCTAAAACTCTTTCAAGAGTGCTAACTGAGATGATCTTGTCTCATGAAATACTCAACTCAGGGCTTAACCATAATCCTAAAATTCCTTTGTGTCTCCAGAAGATTATCAGCACCCCCAATTAGCCAGAAGTATCCTAAAATGTATACACACATCCCCCCAAAAAAATGGATTATAACTGTTTGTGTTTGTTTAGCATGTTATTTACAAGTTGTTATGGACACGGGTTAAAAGAAACAGCTAAAAAAGGAAATTAGCTTCAAGGTTTTTTATTGACAAAAACAGGGAAATGGTGTGGGATAATGCTCTTGGACACTACAAAGATTTTCCACTTGTATTGGTTTAATAAAACACTGAATGGTCAGAATCTAGGAAGGAAGTATAGCCAAAGAAACAAGACAAGGAGAATTAGAAGACAAGGAAAGGCAAAGATGCAGTCATAATCCAGAAACAGAAAAAGCAAGATAAGAATGCCATACTAAGAAAAGGTACCAAGCTACATGCCTAATTATAAACAAGAAATATGGCTTAATTTAAGTTGTAAGAGCTAGTTACTGATTAGCTGCTCTAATCACCAAACAGTTTATAATTAATATATCCCTCTGTGTGTTTCTTTGGGAATGACTGGCTCTAGAAATATGTGGGACAGAAACTTTCATTTACACTCTTTTTCTTTGCCAATTATTTCAATGAAATAATCCACTTTGTCTGCCCAAAAGCTCAGTATATCTGATATAATGTTAAGGTGTCTGATCTATTTGGAGTTGAATTTGTTCAAGATGATGAGTATGAAAACATGCATTTTTCACATGCTGCCATACAGTTTGACTATATCAGCTTTTGAGAAAGTTGCCTCGTTCCTATGTGTAGTGCTGTGTCATTTATTTAAGAAATAATTTGTATTTATGGGTGTAAAAATGTATGTCTACATTTTCACTGTATTGTTTTGATAAACGTTTTTTGTGGGGGCAATAACATCCAATTTTTATTTCTAAAGCTCTGTAGTAAATTTCTACTTATAGTTAGCAGCATATCCAACAGTTTTTATTATTCAGGATTGTTTTAGTTATTGTGTCTTTGTAATGTCTTTCTATATAAAGCTTAAAATAATCCTTTCAAGTTCTGTGAAGAATTGATTTAGAATTTTGATGAGCACTTCATTGAATCTGAAGATTGCTTTTGATAGGGTGACCATTTTTAGTATATGATCACAGGAGATCTCTCCAGTTTCTGATAGTTTGCTGAATATAATTCTTGAATGTGTTAAAATTATATTATACTAGTCTTTCACTTTCTTGGTTAGAATTTCCACAAGATATTTTATATTATAATATATTTCTATATTAATTTGAAAGGTATTATTTCTCTGGCTGCTTTATCTGTCAATATCCTATTTGTATACTAGAGGAACACTGATTTTTTGAGTGAATTTTGTCTCCAAATACTTCGCTAAAATACTTATCAACTGTAAGAATTTCTCAGTTAATTTTAGGCTCAATTATTCTACTATCGAATAACCTCCAAATAAAGAGATTGACTACTTCTTCCTTTGCAATTTGTATATTATTTACTCATTCAGTTGTCTTATGACTTTAGCATTGTTGTAAAGTAGTTCCTTATTATTTTAATGCCATTTCTTTGAGTTTGTCACCAAATGAGATAATGTTAGCTATGGGATTGCTCTAAACTGCATTTATTGTTCTAAGTTTTCACACTTTTTTATAATCTCTCCTGAATTTTTATCATGATATATGTTAGCAAAGACCTTCACTGCATATAAAAGGATGTTCATGTTTTTTTTTAATTTCAGTTTATTTATTTAGTAGATTATTTTTAGTAATATTTCTTTATCAAACCTTCCAAACAACTCATGAATAAAGTTTACTCAATCATGGTAGATGATCATTCTGATATATTCTTGGATATTTTTTGCTAGTATTTTTGCATCTTTGTTTGGGCTATAAATTTTTCTTCTTTTTTCAGGATTTTGTGATTTGGGTATTTGCAAATATTCTTTCTGTTTCAATTTAATGAAATAATTTAAGGGATCGTTGCATTACCTCTTCATTAAAGTCTAGTAGATTAGTTGACTAAAATCTTCTAATGAAGGGCTTATTTCTTCTTGGGGGAAATTGTATGACTGCTTCCATTTTACTAAGAGTTTTCAGGTCTGCTTAGCTTACTTCTCTCATTTAAGTTTTATAATTGATACCTATCAAAAAACTACTCATTTATTTTTTCAATTTCCAATGTTATTGAGTACATGATTTTAAAATATATCTTTATAATTTGGGGGATTTACTGTGTGTATTTTGTTTTGTCACCGTGTTTTCCGCTCACTATTCTAGCATAAAATTTTTATTCCAAATTTAAGGTATTTACAATAAGGAATTGCTAATACAACTGATGTTCTCAAAGAACCACTCTGTTTCTGTGAATTTTGTATTGTTTTGTTGTTTTTTCTGTTTAATTGATGTCAGTTTATATTTTAATGATTATTTATCTTCTACTCATTTATTGTGTGAATTTTTTATTTTTCTAGTGTTCTTTGTGAGCTGGTGGACTATTAGTATGAAATCTCTCCATTTTTCTTTTCTATCTATTCTTTATGTAGCCCTTATTTGTATGATTTTGCCTCTTTTTTGTTTTTTATTGCTTTATAAATAATACCATTCAACATTTCCATTTCCTCCTCTCCTCCCATTTCCCTTTCTCTCTTCCACTCACCATCCCTCCCTCCCCATCCAGCCCTAAGAGAGGGCAGGGTACCCTGCCCTGTAGGAAGTTCAAGGCTCTCCCCCCTCCATCCAGTCCTAGGAAGGTATGCATCCAAATAGCCTAGTATCCCAAACAGCCAGTACATGCAGTAAGACAAATTCCAGTGCTATTATCATTGGCTTCTCAATCAGACCCAATTGTCAGCCACATTCAGAAGGTCTGGTTTTTATCACATTCTCATTCAGTCCTAGTCCATCAGGATTTGGTGAGCTCACATTAGATCAAGCACACTGTCTCAGGGGGTGGACCCCCCTCGCAGTCCTGACTTCCTGGCTCATATTCTCACTCTTTATTCTCTTCCACTGGACCTTAGGAGCTCAGTCCAGTGCTACCATGTGGGGCTCTCTCTCTATCTCCATCCCTCTCTGGACAAAGGTTCTACGGTGATATTTAAGATAGTTAACAGTCTGACTACAGGACAAGGCCAGTACAGGTACCCTCTCCTACACTGCCCAGGGTCCTGGCTGGGGACATCCCTGTGGAAACCTGGGAACCCCTCTAGAGCCAAACCTCTTGCCAACCCCAAAATGGCTCCCTTAATTAAGATATCTTCTTCCCTTATCCCATATCTGTCCTTCCTCCATCTCAACCATCCCACACTTCCAAGTTCTCCCCAACCCTCCCCTTCTCTCTCCCTGTATCCCCTTTCCCACACCACACCCCCCACACCCATGCTTCCAACATTTGCCTGGTGATCTTGTTTGCTTCCAATTTCCATATATATATATATATATATATATATATATATATATATATATATTCTTCTTTGGTTCACCTTATTACTTAGCTTTTCTAGGATCATGAACTACAGGCTCAATGTCATTTGTTTATGGCTAGAATCCACTAATGAGTGAATAAATACCATAGTGTCCCTTAGCTTTGGGTGTGTTGTGTCTTTATTTTTGTTGAATTGAATTTCTTTATTTCTTCCTTGACCAAAGGGTGGTTCAGGTATAGACTGTTCAGTTTTCATGAGTTTGTAGGCTTTCTGAGGGTGGAATTGTTAAATTCTAAGTTTATTCCATGGTGATCCGATAACACACAGGTGGTTACTTCAATTTTTTTGTATCTGTGGATGTTTTCTGTGTTACAGAGTATGTGATCAATTTTTGAGAAGGTTCCATGAGATGTTGAGAAGCAGATATATTCTTTCCTGTTTTGGTGGAGTCCTCTATAGATGTCTGTTAAGTCCATTTGATTCATTACATCTGTTAGTTCTCTTATTTCTCTGTTATGTTCCTATCTGGTTGACCTGTCCATTGCTGAGAGAGGAGTGTTGAAATCTCCTACTATTAGTGTGTGGGGTTTGATGTGTGCTTTGAGTTCTAGTAATGTTTCTTTTATGTATGTGGGTGCTTTTATATTAGGGGCATAGATATTCAGGATTGACACTTTATCCTTTTATGAGTATAAAGTATTTTTCCCCATCTCTTCTGCTAGATTTCAGTTTGAAATCGATTTTGATAGATATTAGGATAGCCACATCCACTTGTTTCTTAGGTCCATTTGATTGATAACCTTTTCCCAACTCTTTACTCTGAGGTACTGTCTGTCTTTTAGGTCAAGGTGTGTTTCTCGTAAACAGCAGAATGTTGGATCCTGTTTTTGTATCCATTCTCTTAACCTGTGCCTTTTTATAGGTGAATTGAGTCCATTGATATTAATAAGTGATATTAATGACCAGTGGTTGTTAACTCCGTTTTTTTGTGGTTGTTTGTGTATTTCCCTTTTTTGAGTTGTGTTGGTGGAGGGCTGTCAGATGTTTGTGCTATTGTGAGTGTTGTTGGCTTGCTTGGGTTTGGTTTCCCTTCTTGTACTTTCTGTAAGGCTGGGTTTGTGGTTACATATTGTTTTAATCTGTTTTTATCCTGGAATACCTTGTTTTATCCATCAATAGTGAAAGAAAGCTTTGCTGCACTTAGTAGTCTGAGCTTTTATCCATAGTCTTTTATGGTCTGCACCACATCTATCTAAGACATTCTTGCTTTCATGGTTTCTATAGAGAAATCAGGTGTAATTCTGATAGGTTTACCTTTATATGTTACTTGACCTTTTCCTTTGCAGCTCTTAATATTCTTTCTTTATTCTGTATGTTTTGTGTTTTGATTATTATATGGTGAGGGGATTTATTTTTATCTAGTCTTTTTGCTGTTCTGTATGCTTCTTGTACCTTCATAGGAATACCTTTCTTTAGGTTGGGAAAGTTTTCTTCTATAATTTTGTTGAATATATTTTCTGGGTCTTTGAGCTGGAATTCTTTTCCTTTTTCTACCCCTATTATTCTTAGGTTTGAAATTTTCATGGTTTCCCAGATTTCCTGGATGGTTTGTGTTAAGAATTTGTTGGATTTGCTGTTTTCTATGATCACTGAGTCTATTTCTTCTATAGTATGTTCAGTGCCTGAGATTATTTCTTCTATCTCTTATATTCTTTTGTTTATACTTGTCTTTGTAGTTCCTGTTCTTTTACCCAGATTTTCCATATCCAGCCATCCCTCAGTTTGTGTTTTCTTTATTAACTCCATTTTGGTCTTCAAGTCTTGAACTGTTTCCTTTACCTGTTTGATTGCTTTTTCTTTGGTATCTTTGAGAGATTTATTTCTTCTATCTTTTTATTTGTATTCTCTTCCATTTCTTTGAGTTTTTCACTTCCTGTTTAAGGGTTTCCATCATTTTCATAATGTTACATTTAAAGTCAATTTCTTCTACTTCTGGGTTAGGATGCTCAAGTCTTGCTGTTACGTGCTCACTGGATTCTGGTGTTATCATGTTGCTTTTCAGGTTGTTGGAGGAATTCTTGCATTGGCGCCTGCCCATCTCTTCCTTCAAATGAGACCAGCATAGTTTTGGTGTCTTGGTCCAATCTTTGTTGTGGCTGACTGTGTACTTGTGGGTGGTTTTTTTTTGGTCTGCCTTCTCTTATGTCCTCTCAGCACTGGAGCTGGCTTTCAGATCCCCTCTGCCCAGAAGCAGGCTGTGCTGGGGAATCACTCTGGATCTCCTCAACATAGGAGCATATCCTCTTGCTGGGCTTCAAAGACCTTGCAAACAAAAAGGCGGGCTCTGTGGGCAGGGTGGTATGGTACAAAGACTCCCCAGAGGCAGGACCACTAACTGCTGGCTTCCCAGACACCTTGTCCCTGAAGCAGACTGAGTTGGGGACCTCACAGTTGAAAAGCAGTGCTTGCGGGTAAGATGAGATGGGGAAAAGAAAGCCAGTAGTGAGGAACACCCCCAACTGGATGGGCAAAAAAGCTTAGGGAATTGGAGGATGCCTGGATTCCATTCCCTGTAAATGGAAGGCTGGGTGGCTACTCACTTACCACTCCAGATTTTCTCAGCACAGGATAAGGGCCTCTTGCTGGGCTCCAAGGACCTCACAGACAAAAAGGAAGGTTTGGGGGCAGGGTAGTGTGATACAAAGAAGCCCCAGAGGCAGGACCACTCACCACTGTCTCCCTAGTCCCCTCAGCCCTGAAGCAGGCTGAGTTCTTGCCTCTAAAAGTAACAATCATTGTGTTACATAAATTTTGGTACATTGATTATTTATTCCCTTAAAAGTTTATAAAATCTTTATTAATTTCTCTCGTGAACCATTTTTTCCAATCAGTAAAAAGTTGCACAGTTTCTTTTATTATGAATGTTCCTCTTTGATTCTTTTTTTTTTGTTGATACTCAGATCTCATCTGTGATGAAAGGATAGAGTGCAGGTGATTATTTTTGTTTTCTTGTATCTATTCAGACTTGCTTTCTGTTTATGTTTGTTATTACTTTTGTGAAAAATTTAATTAGTGCTCAGAATAATGCACATTAATTTATGTTTGAGTTAAAGTTTTATAAATACCTGTTAGTTCCATTTGATACACAATATAAGTGAGTTCTAGAACTTCTATGCTTGATTTTTCTATAGATGAATGGTGTATTGTCAGTTGTGGGCTATTGAAGTTTACTACTAGTAGTGCATGTGGTTCAATATCTAATATAAGCTATAATATTGTGTTTTTCTTTGAAATTGACTGGCCATATATTTGGTGCATGGATGTTATGAGCTACAGCATCTTCTTGGTGGAGTTATCCTTTGGTGTGTAGATAATATTTTTCCCTATCTCTTATAATTATTTGGGCAGAAATGTATTTGTTATACATTGGAATAGTCACACTAGCTTGCTTTGTAGGTACACTTGTTTGGAATAAATTTTTTCATCGCTTTAGTCTGAAAAAAAAACTTCTCTGTCCTTCATGTCAATACTTGTTTCTTTGATACAGATGATAGACCTGTTTTTGCATCATCCTAATTAGACTGCATATTTTAATATGGAACTTGAGATGTCACCAGTAATTCCTGTTATTTTATTGTTTATGCAGCAGTGGTGAAGGTTTTGGTGGTGGAAATGATGGTTGTAGTGATGGTACATGCATGCCTGTGTGTGTGTGTGTGTGTGTGTGTGTGTGTGTGTGTGTGTGTGTGTGTGAATTTAGGCATACTGTTAAGCTAAAACCATTTTAGCATTAAAACAGAAAATGTGAAAAATAAAGCACACATAGTGACAATGAAATTTTCACACACACTTTTAGACAGTTCTCAAGAATTGTTTTCCATCATTGGCAAATACATGGTAAGGAATTCCTGTGTTTAGATCAAGTTCTTGCTGAGCTTTAGCAGGGAAAGTATAATATTGTTTCTATGATACAGTTGATGGTGCTCACGCTTCACTGATTACTGGGATAGAAGAACTCTTCTTCAATAGATAAATTGAAAAATATTGTAAGTTTTCACAGAGACATTGTATCAACTACTTATCTTTACCATGTAAAATAAATATTAATTAAATCAATGGATTTTTAATGAAATTTAAAGGCAACTTTACTAATGAGTCATCTAATGTGTGTATAGATAGAAGCTTCTTTTGTCCCCCTCCCCATACCACAGCCATTCAGTCAAAAGAAGCACACAGAAGCTTATATTATCATAAACTATTTGGCCTATTGTTCAGAATTATTACTAATTACTCATACAACTTAAATTAACGCATAATTCTTATCTGTGTTTAGCTAACTTTGTACATTGTTTTCAGTAAGGAATTATCATCTTGCTTCTCCTGATACTTGATGATGACTGCATCTCTGCACTTACTCTTTCCAGAATTTTCCCAGTCTGGTCATCCTGGATATACCTGCCTGGCTACTGGCCAATCAGGGTTTTATTAAACCAATATTATTGACAAATCTTTATACTATTGTACAAGAGCATTATGCCACAGTATTTCCTCTTTGTTTATGGAACTTGAGATGTCACAAAACAAGAACTCTGAATCTAATCTTTTTAGGCCTTTTTCTGATTATTATCCATAATAATTTATAACCAACATGGTAAACAAACACAAACATTAATAATCATTTTTTTTCCTATGGGGTTGTAGTTTTCTTGGCTACTTGCTACTTAATGGACTCACTGATAAGCTTATGAAGACCTAAAAATAATTTAGGATTATGGTCCAGTTCTGATGAGAGTACTCTGTAAGACTGGATCATCTCAGCCAGCAGTCTTGAGACTGTTCTGGATGAAGAACCCATAGGAAACTTTAACAGAGATGCTCTAAAATGATGGATCATCTGGGATATTTGTTATAATTTGATATATTTTAATAGGGATTTCCTCAATCAAACCTTTCTTTGCTTAACAAAACATTGATCCATATTCAATCTCTTCCCCATAGTAAAATATTTTTAACTTAAAATTTGAAATCAAGGCATTTTCAAAATATATAGGTTGGTTTAAACCAGCAGCATTTATAATCGAATGTCTTTTTATCTCCTGTTGCTTCTTCCTTAGCAGTCAAATATGACAACACAATAACATACAGTATCTAAACTCCCTGTGTATTTTCTATCTTTACACAGCATATATGTTTTTACAATATTTCTTTTTAAAGAAACACATATTGGAGAAAAAATGTTATTAATCTTTCCATTTGTTGAAAATTTATGCATTGGAATCTTAAAATTCACAATAATGGTAGAAGGAAGTAGAAATAATATAAACTGTTTTAAGATTAGGGGAAACAGTTGTCACAGTTTCACCTACCTTAGAAGCCACGATAGGCACCAATGGCAGATCATTTAGTGGATCTCCACCTAGCTATGAATACACAATTTCTTTAGGCTAATATTTTCCAATTTTAATCCAAAAAAGTAAATTAATTTTGCTTAAATAAACTGCCCAATTTATTAGCCAGGATTTATATAGCTGAAATTTTTATACAGGTGAGTATAAGGAGAGTGGATAATTCTAAAATCATATTTCAGTTATCCTAAAGGTAACTTAAGATACTGTTTGACTGAGAAAATAAACAAAATTGTATTTGTTATATTAGTATTGTTTTTCTAAAAGGAAATATGCTGTTCAACATAGTTTAGATTAAATTAAAATATGGTGAGATATTCATAGGTCCTATTTTTAGCTTATTCTTATTTGCATTGTAGAATTATCTTCTAAGGCTTAAAAGTTGTATATTTATATTTGTTTAAGACATGTTTCATTACAGCAATGAATTTACTTACTGCCTGATAAGAATCATGTATTGCATAGAATTTGCTCTTGGTTCTCTTAAGTCTTTAATTTGTGTGTGTGTTTGTGTGTGTGTGTTAGGAAAAATGCACATTTGCAAATAAATGTTTGATTGTATTCCTTATTAAGAGAAGTGTTTTTTTTTTTACTTGATGTTATTTATTAGCTCTTTATATCATCATTACTGGAATATAGACTTGAATAACTTGAGATATTTTAAGTTCAATAAAGAAAGATTTTTAAGTGAGATTCCTACCCAAATACTCCAGCATTCCTAGAGTTTTTTTTCCGAATATTGGAAGTGATTTTCTTTTCCATTAATCTCAATCCTATTACTCTGAAATAATTGTAAAGTAGTGGCCAAATTACCCTGAAATAGGTACTTATATTCCCAGCAGGGTATCTGGACAGTAGGAAAACTAGTTTTTTGTAAATTCATGGAGCTTATTTTACCTGAAAGCTCAGAGAATACTGTCTGAAAGTATGAATCTAATAATCCACTGTAGTAATTTGTGTCAACTTTTATGGAAAACTCAATAAAAGAAAATATATGCATCTATTTTTTTAGAACATGATCCAAATAATTTCTTTGAAAAACTTTTGTTCCTTTAGTCAATTTTTTTAATATGGAAAAATACAACTTGCCTATAAAGATATATACCATTAAAACAATAGGTATACATGTTGTATAGAAACTAAACCTTATAAATAAATCTTAGTTGATAACAGGATTTGTACAATTTACTTTTAATCACAGCACTCAGAAGTCAGAGGCAGGTGAATCTCCATAAACTCAAGGCCAGCCTTAGCTACAGTGTTATTTCCAGGAGAGTTAGGGCTATTACACTGAGAAACACTGACTTAAAAACAAATAAAACAAGCAAACAAACAAACAAAAATCACTTCTTTGCTGGACAGTGGTGGGACATGCCTTTAATTCCAACACTTCAGAGAGAGACAGATATGTGAATCTCTATTAATTCAAGGTCAGAC
The DNA here is from genome assembly GCF_037038515.1 of Microtus pennsylvanicus. Lineage (NCBI taxonomy): Eukaryota > Metazoa > Chordata > Mammalia > Rodentia > Cricetidae > Microtus > Microtus pennsylvanicus. Next base: position 759,389 of record NC_134588.1, read on the forward strand.
TGGTCGATGGAGTAAGTTCTAGAGCAGGCTCCAGAGCTACAGAAAGACCCTGTCTCATAAACAACAACAATAACAAAACAAGTGTATAGGTGGGTGGTGGTGTCATAAGTGTTTAATCCCAGTAATTTTGAATTAGTGTCAGGAGAATCTCTGTGAATTCAAGGGCAGCCTGGTATACAAAACAATTTTCAAGACAGCCAGGACTGTTACACATAGAAACCTAGTCTTGAGAAAACGGAAGAAAATAAAAGTACTTGCTCCTGAATTGTTTAGAAACAGCTTATATATGCACTCTGTTTAAAAAAAAAAGCTAAGAACACAATAAAATATTTGAAACAACTTGAGGCTAATAGACAGAAACTTACACAAATAATACTGCTAAAAATTATATATGTGAATTTATAGATTCCTATGAAACTGAGTAAACAGGAGTTTCTCTCTGGGTGTGGTGAGGTGGCTGTAAAATATTTGATGGAAAATGATGTGTGAGGTTTTTCTTGATGTATTGGTGAGGGCTTGATCTTCCCTAAACTTTATATGCAAGGCTTTGTTGACTCACCATGACAAGTATTACACTTTAAGAGTAGTGGATGGTGTTGGGTTGGAAGAAGTAATGTAGGGTGTGGGAGGAGGGATGAGATGTGGAACTGTGACTGGTTTATAAAATAAATAAAATTTTTAAAAGACACTATTGCTGAAGACACCATATACTTGAGAACAAAATGTGGAAACATCAAATTATTACAGATCTGGAAGCTTTATCCCCACTGAACAGCTTTCCTAGAGTTGGTAATTTCTATGCAACATATTGGCAGAGTATAATAATTATCAATTATTTCCTGGTACGAGTTCTTTAAACTACAACAATGTTTGGCCTGAAAAGACATTCATACTAGTACATTAGTTACATAAACTTCATGGTCATAGCCAATAACTTTCTGATTACACTTAAGTTCTACTTCATGAAAGGAAACCCATACCTCGCTCAAATATCATACTAAGAACCTATAATTAGAAAGATCCTCAGGGATAACCTACTACTATTAAGCTGCTAAGTATAAAGGTAGTAAAATAATTCCAAATGAGTTAACATCATATCAACAAATGTATCACTTAACACTCAACTGAGAAATTACTATTTGCAGTAGGTGGTGGTTAACACAGAAATATACAACAGATAAATATTCAGAGAATAAGAACCCATGGAATGCTTATCCACATATAAGACTTCTATATTCAATTTCTTCTCCCAAGACTCAAGGACCATGGAAGAAAATGGAATAGATTAAATGTAAGAGGCAGAAGTGTTCGAGGACTACACAGAAATAGTTTTTCCCAGTTATAGCTTGGAAAGTGCACAAATAAACTCAGTGCTTGCTAAGTCATGCACAAGACAAACATAAGCATATGCCAGACAAAAATCCCAACATTAGAAGGTGGTTGGGAACAAATTCCCATTCTTAACTAAGAAACTACTTGGTAATTTATATCTAGTGGGAAAGGAAAATTGAGTTTTGTTGAGATTGTAGGTCTTTTCTCCCTGAGAGAGAGAAGAATATGTTTTATTCCTGCAAAAACATTCTAAGGCAATGGTGGCACAAAGCCTGTTGGAGTAGTCAACCAACTTTATATTTGAATTAATACCTGTGCCACCAAGAAGAATCCATATGTGATACTGCTTTGGGGACCAAGAGACATAAATTGGGAGTGCAGAGAACTAAGGTAAAGCCAAATACTACATAATACATACATACACACATACATACATACATGTAGAGATAAAACAATTTCTAATGATATTACGCTAGTCTGATGAATCTCATAAATCAGGATCTTATTCAGTTATTATCAGAGAAGCTTCCTACTGGAGCAGAGTGGAACAAATACAAACACTCACAGTCAGACAACACAACTCATATATACACATACAAAGTCAAGGGAAAGAGGAGACAGAGACAAAGATATAGAGAAACTTTTAAATGAGCAGCTCTAAATGGGAGGTCTCCATTAAATATCTCCCATCAGGGATTGGAGAATACTGTGAATGTGAAGGCAAAATCAGAGTGTCAAATCATGTCCTTTCTGCCTAGATGTCACAACTTACCAGATGATAAGAAGAGATTGAAGCAAGATGAATGAAAAATGCTCTTATAGCAAACTAAAAAAGGCAAATTGTGTACTAGTGTTTTGATACATATATCTTCATGTTGTGTGAAATAATTGGTTTCAAGAATATTACAGTTAATATGAAGAATAAGAAAAAAACTAGTCTGTAATTATTTCACTATTTGAGCAGAAACATTTTGTATTTATGATTACTTTGAGTACTAGACATGGACTACAAATCAGTGCATAATTAACTGAAAATAAAAACTACCATAAATTAAAAATATTATCTGTGGCTAAAAATCATGTTGCATTATATTTAAACTTTAGAAGATATTACAGAAAGTATAAGATAGCATATATGTGTATGTATGCATGTATGTATATATATATATATATATATTATCCATATATATGCATTATTGCAACACATATAGGAAACTAGCAAATATCAACACCAACATTTTTTAAACATGTATTGAGCATCTAAGAACATAGATTCATCACACAGAAAAAGAATGTATTGAAAAGAGAGAAGGCTTAGTGAGTGAAAACAGTTCCCATGTAAAGCTGACACCTTGAGTTTACTCCTAAAACTTACATTAGAAGGAAACTTGTCCTTTTCTTTTTATATATGAGGTATGGTTCATGTACTCTATACCCACACATGGAGAGATCATATGCACATAAACAGAAAAGCAAAGATCTTAAAACATTATTAGTGAATTAAAAGTAGAAACTGTGCAAATGGGATAATCTTTTCAAATATAAAGTTTGGATTAGAACATTCTACATAGTAAACTTTAGAGTGAATGAAGAGATTGTCAAGTGTAAGAACAATTGAAATGATTCTACTCATTTTAAACTTCAAAAAAATGGATGTGTTGTGTTGTGGATATTGTCATATCTTATTTAAATACTGGAAATACTGATGGCAGAAAGATAGAGAATTGTTAATGAGTTTTGAGAAAGAAGATTAACAAACGATTAATAGAAAGTTATAATTTTCAAAATAGAGAACTTTAAAAAATGAATTATGATACTAACTATGGGAACAAGGCCTACACCATGAGTCTCAAAATTTCTTTCTAGCCAAAAGATCTGGGTTAATTTTTATTCCTGTCAATCTTTTTCATTTATATAATATAATATATTGGTTTTTCTATGTCCCCTCCCACTAGGCTCTGCATTCTTTCATTACTAAGTCCTTTTGATCTAAGAGTTTTTTTTATCTATGTTCTATCAGCTAAAATACAAGAAAAGGACCATAAAAGAGCCTGTATAAAGATAGTAGACATTCTTACAAAGGAAATAGATAAATCCCTCAAAGAAATCTAAGAAAACAGAAACAAGCAATTGGAAGAAATAAAAAGAAATCATTAATAGAATCCAAGAAAATACAATTAAGCTGTTGAAGTAAATAAATAAAACTGTTGAAAACCTAAACATGGAAATAGAATTACTAAAGAAATCCCAAATGGAGGAAATTTTGGAAATGAACAATTTAAGAATTTTTTTTTTTTTTGGTTTTTTGAGACAGGGTTTCTCTGTGGCTTTGAGTTTGTATCAATATATAAGAATCTATACCAATGTAAATTGTATATAAATAATAGCACATGAGTATTCACTGTATTACTCAATTTTATTATTAGTGTGAGAGGGTCCACACTAATCAACCTATTATATAATCCAATGTCTTTTTTGTCTAAAAGAGAACCACAAGCCTACATAATTTCCATCACAACCCCCAACTCTATACCATTTGTAATTAACCCATAGTAGATGTCCCTAACTTTAAGGACAAACTTTGTTTGGAAAGGGGACATTATCTTCTAGAATTACTTCCAGCTGTCAGGGTGTGATGTTATTTCTATAAGGTCCTGTAGAAACTCAAATGATGGATAAGTTTAAAGATTACTCTTTGGTATAATTGCAAATATTCTATGAGTAGTCATTAGGGTTTCTCTGAATTTTTTGCAAAGTCCTGGCCAGAATATTATAAGATGGTGCACCATTTCAGCTAACCAAGTTGGAATCATTTTTAGCAGCTGGTACCCAAAATCTATCTTAAAGTAGCACTATCTGCATCATGACATCATATCAAGCAGGTGAAATTGTTGTTGTAGAGCCCCATCTCCTTCCTGGAAATTTGAAAGATTACCGCAGAAAAATTTACTCTTCATTGTGGAAAATTTAAACATTATTTCTATAGGCATATATTTAACAAAAGGTACAATAGAGACAAAAATAGGTATAAAGAGGAGTAAATTTTTCTAAAATTCTTTCGTCTTTCTGTCCTTTACCAGATGGCTACTCATGTGACACAGAAACTCTAAATTATTCTATTAACAACATGCTTGAATTAAGAAAATGATAGCAATTGTCCAAATCCAACTTTAAGTGGATTTTTAAGTGGGTTACAAAGATTTTTTTTTTTTTTGGTTTTTTGACACAGGGTTTCTCTGTGGCTTTGGTGCCTGTCCCAGAACTAGCTCTTGTAGACCAGGCTGGCTGGCCTCGAACTACAAAGATTGTTATACTGAGAAATATATATTTCTCAGTATAACAATCTTTATATATATATATATTCAGGTAAGGAAATATTGCCTTCAAGATATTGTTTTGCTTGGTGATTTTTTTGTGAATAGTTATCTTTTCTTCTTTAGACATATAGATGTCCAATGTCTCTCAACTTTATGAACTTGAGTACTTTCTTTTCAAAAAGAGAAAGAACATTCTCCCAAGCCCTTATGAGATTTCCTTACCACCTGTATGATTGTTATTCCTATAGGCTATCATTGAGCTATCATTTCTTATTTTCAAGAGGTTTCTCTTTTTCAACCAAATCTTTATTAATTTTGATGGTATCCATAGCTTTTTGTCCCATGAGGAAACAAGAAATAAAGTTCTTCCCCAATATAGCACATCTCCTAGTTTCTTTACTGAGGTCAATACATACTTGAAATACACCAGCTGATTTAATACAGGGTTTTTTTTATTGTCCAATGTCTCTCTGCTGCCATGGTTTCTTTTTCATTATCATTAAGAAAATTTAAGGTGAATAAAGCATTGTACAATCTATTTCTGGGAGGTATTTTCCATCTGTTTATGTTTGTTTAATATATCCTTTATAGTTTTATTTGAGCTTTCTATAACCATCTGACCTGTAGGAATTTTTTGGTATACCTGTAATATGATTTCTATTATAATAAGTAAAAAACTGCTTCATTTTCATAGATAAATATGCTGGATTATTATCTGTCTTTATTTGTACAAGTATATGAATGATAATTATAACTTCTAATAAATGTGTAGTTACTGAGTCATCCTTTTCTGAACTCAATATAGTTGGTCATTAAAAATTCTGCAAAATGGAATGCATGCATCTTTCAGATTTCATTCCTTTGAGGATCCTTTGGGTTACACCCTGCAAGTAATGGTGTTTGGTTTTAGAAATAGATAGTAGGGCAATTTGTAAAATTGTCTTATTTTTTTACCATCTAATACAAAATTTTCTTTAAACCATTGCTATTGACATGAAATTCTGAGACCTTCAGCACATTTCCAATCAATACTTGATCGACTTTTGCATTGCCTTTTGGAAGAGTAACAGGCAGATATGTATGGGATTGGTTGTGTCTTATGTATATGGACAAAACTTATTCCTGATTATATCTTGAAAGTGAATGAATAATGAAGTCAATTCTGTATCATCTGGTATAAATTCAGTGGTTTTAATATGAAAAACAGCTCTTTCTGTATATTTCAAATTAGTAATTGTATGGGGAGGTGCTTTAAAACCCATTAAGTACCATGAGAATAGCATATAATTCTGCCTTTTGTACAGAATTATAAGGACTTTGTTCCATCTTACTTAAACCTTATGAATTGTAACCTGCCTTTTCTGACTAATTTGAATCAGTATAGAATGTATGGGCTGTCTGGAATGGTGTGTTATGTACAATGGGGAAAGATCCATGTAGCTCTTTTTCTAAGGTTAATTTTATCATTTGGGGGATAATTGCTATTAATTTCTCTTAAAAATTTAGCTTGAGGTCATTACCAGCATTCATTGTCTCCACGTTTTTTTATGTTATAATTATTAAAAGGCACTCTAATCTCTCTTAAGTCTATTCCTACTAATTAATGAAGTCTCAATTCAGAAAACTTATCTGCATGAGTTTTTTTTTTAAAAAAATTTTACTCAGTTTATATGATAAATAGTGTAGGAGGATCTTCTGTCTATTAGTTTCTTTGATTGGTTGAATAAAGTAACTGCCTTGGCCTTTTGATAAGACAGCACTTAGGCAGGCCATGTAGACAGAACAATTAAAACATTGGAAATTTTTATTTCTCTTCCACAATCTCTCCAGCAAAGGCTATCCTTGGTGTTTTGGATTTCAGCCATTCTGACAGGTGTAAGATGATATCTCATTGTTGTTCTGATTTGCATTTCCCTGATTGCTAAGGAGGTTGAGCATGACCTTAATTACCTTTTGGCCATTTGAACTTCTTCTTTTGAGAATTCTCTGTTCAGTTCAGTGGTCAATTTTTAATTGGGTTAATTAGCATTTTAAAGTCTAGTTTCTTGAGTTCTTTATATATTTTGGAGACCAGACCTTTGTCTGTTACAAGGTTGGTGAAGATCTTCTCCCAGTCAGTAGATAGCCTTTGTGTCTTAGTGACAGTGTCCTTTGCTTTACAGAAGCTTCTCAGTTTTAGTAGGTCCCATTTATTCAATGTTGCCCTTAATTTCTGTGCTGCTGGGGTCATACGTAGGAAGTGGTCTCCTGTGCCCATGTGTTGTAGAGTACTTCCCACTTTCTCTTCTATCAGGTTCAGTGTGTTCAGATTGATATTGAGGTCTTTAATCCATTTGGACTTGAATTTTGTGCATGGTGATAGATATGGATCTATTTTCATTCTTCTACAGATTGACATTCAGTTATGCCAGCACCATTTGTTGAAGATTCTTTCTTTCTTCCATTGTATAATTTTAGCTCCTTTATTAAAAGTCAGCTGTTCATAGGTTTGTGGGTTAATATCCGGGTCTTCTATTTGATTTTATTGATCGACTTCTCTGATTTTATGCCAATACCAAGCTGTTTTCAATATTGAAGCTCTGTAATAGAGTTTGAAGTCAGGGATGGTAATGCCTTCAGAAGTTCCCTTATTGTATAAGATTATTTTGGCTATCATGGGTTTTTTGTTTTTCCATATAGAGTTGATTATTGTTGTCTCAAGGTCTGTGAAGAATTTTGATGGGACCTTGATGAGGATTGCATTGAATCTATAAATTGCCCTTGGTAGAATAGCCGTTTTTACTATGTTGTTCCTCCCAATCCAAGAGCAAGGGAGATCCTTCCATTTTCTGGTATCCTCCTCAATTTCTTTCTTCAAAGACTTAAAGTTCTTGTCAAATAGATCTTTCACTTCCTTGGTTAGAGTTACCCCCAAAAAATTCATGCTATTTGTGGCTATCATGAAATGTAATGCTTCTCTGATTTCCCTCTCTGTTTCTTTATCCTTTGTGTATAGGAGGGCAACTGATTTTTTTTGGAGTTGATCTTGTATCCTGCCACAATACTAAAGGTGTTTATCAGCTGTAGGAGTTTTTTGGTAGAGTTTATGGGGAAGCTTATGTACACTATCATATCATCTGCAAATAACGAAAGTTTAACTTCTTCCTTTCCAATTCAAATCCCCCTGATCTCCTTATGCTGTCTAATTGCTATTGCAAGAACATCAAGCACTATATTGAAGAGATATGGAGAAAGTGTACACGAGTTCCTGATTTTAGTTGAATGGCTTAGAGTTTCTCTGCATTTAATTTGATATTAGCTACCGGCTTGCTATAATATCTTTTATTATATTTAGGTATGAACTTTTTATCCCTAATCTCTCCAAGATCTTTATCATAAAAGGGTGTTGAATTTTGTTAAATGTTTTTCAGCATATAATGAAATGATCATGTTTTTTTCTTTCAGTTTATTTATATGATGGATTATATTGATAGATTTGCATATGTTGAACCAGCCATGCATTTCTGCGATGAAGCCTACTTGATCATAATGGATAATTTTCTAATTTGTTCTTGGATTTGTTTTCCCAGTATTTTATTAAGACTTTTTGCGTTGATGTTCATGAGTGAGATTCGCCTGTAATTTTCTTTCTTGGTTGAGTCTTTTTGTGATTTTGGTATCAGGGTAACTGTGGCTTCCTAAAAGAAATTTGGCAATGACTCTTCTGTTTCTATATTGTGAAATACATTAAGGAGTATAGGTATTAGCTCTTCTTGGAAGTTTTGTTAGAATTCTGCATTGAAACCATCTGGTCCTGGGCTTTTTTTTGGTAGGGAGGTTTTTGATAACAGCTTCTAATTCTTTGAGACTAACAGGTTTATTTAGATTGTTCACCTGGTCTTGGTTCATCTTTGGTATATGGTACTTATCTAAAAAATATCTATTTCTTTACATTTCCAATATTGTGGCATATGGGCTTTTGTAGTAACATCTAATGATTATCTGAATTTCTTCTATGTCTGTGGTTATGTCTCCCTTTTCATTTATGATCTTAATAATTTGTGTGTTCTCTCTCTGCTGTTTGATTAGTTTGGATAGGGGTTTATCAGTCTTGTTGTTTTTCTCCAGTAACCAGCTTTTTGTTTCATTGATTCCTTGGATTGTTTTCTGTGTTTCTATTTTATTGATTTCAGCCCTCAGTTTGATTATTTCCAGTCTTCTACTCCTCCTAGGTGAGTCTGCTTCTTTTTCTCTAGAGCTTTCAGCTGTGCTGTTAAGTATCCAATGTGTGCTTTCTCTTTTTTCCGTAAGGGAGCACTTCGTACTATGAACTTTCCTCTTAGCACTGCTTTCATAGTGTCCCATAGATTTGAGCATGTTGTGTCTTTATTTTCATTAAATTCAAGGAAGACTTTAATTTCTTTCTTTATTTCTACCTTTATCCAGGGGTGATTCAGTAGTTGACTGTTGACTTTCCATGAGTTTGTAGGCTTTCTGGGGGTAGCATTGTTGTTGAATTCTAGCTTTAATCCAAAGTGATCTGACAAGACACAGGTGGTTACTAATTTTTTTTGTAACTGTGTAAATTTGCTTTGTTACCGAGGATGTGGTCAATTTTTGAGAAGGTTCCATGAGCTGCAGAGAAGAAGGTATATTCTTTCCTATTTGGGTGGAATGTTCTGTAGATATCTGTTAAGTCCATTTGCTTCATTACCTCCATTAATTCTCTTATTTCTCTGTTAGGTTTCTGTCTGATTGATCTATACATTGGTGAGAGAGGAGTGTTGAAGTCTCCTACTATTAGTATGTGTGGTTTGATGACTGCCTTGAGTTCTAGAAGTGTTTCTTTTACATAAGTGGGTGCTTTTATATTAGGGGCATAGATATTTAAAATTGAGACTTCATCCTGATGAATTATTCCTGTTATGAGTATAAAATTTCCATCTCCATCTCTTCTGATTGATTTTAGTTTAAAGTCAATTTTGTTAGAAATTAGTATGGCCACAGTTGCTTGTTTCTTAGGACCTTTGGCTTGAAAAACCTTTTCCCAACCCTTTACTCTGAGTAGATGTCTGTCTTTGTGGTTGAGGTGTGTCTTGTAATCAGCAGAATGTTGGATCCTGTTTTCCTATCCAATCTCTTAGTCTGTGCCTTTTTATAGGTGAATTGAGTCCATTGATATTAAGTGATATTAATAACCAGTGGTTGTGAAGTCTGGTTATTTCTTTTTACTTTTAGGGGGGTAGTAGAGTTTGTGTGTTTCCCTTCTTTGTGTTGTGCTTGTGAAGGGTCGCTAGATGTCTGAGTTATTATAGGCAGTGTTGGCAATGGTGGATTCCTTGGGTTGTGATTTTCCTTCTACTACTTTTGGTAAGGGTGGATATTTGGAAATATATTTTTAAATTTGCTTTTATCCTGTAATATTTTATCTTCTCCATTGATAGTGAATGATAGCTTTGCTGTGTATAGTAGTCTCAGCTTCATCCATGGTCTCTTAGCTTCTGCTCTCATGGTTCCCATAGAAAAGTCTGATTTAAGTCTGATAGGTTTACCTTTATAAGTTACTTGACCTTTTTCCTTTGCAGCTTTTAATATGCTTTCTTTAATCTGTATGTTTTGTGTTTGGAATATTATATGGCAAGTTGATTTTTTCTTTGATCCAGTCTATTCGGTGTTCTGTATTCTTCTTGAACCTTTATAGGAATGTCGTTCTTTAGGTTGGGAAAGTTTTCTTCTATAATTTTGTTGAATATTTTTCTGGGCCTTTGATCTGTAATTCTTCCCTTCTTCTCCCCCTATTATTCTTAGGTGTGGTCTTTTTATTGTGTCCTAGATTTTCTGAATGTTTTGTGATGAGAATTTGTTTAATTTGCTGTTTTCTTTGTTCAGTGCGTTTATTTTCTCTATGGTGTCTTCAGAATCTGAGATTCTTTCTTCTATCTCTTGCATTCTATTGGTTATTCTTTTTTCTGTAGTCTCTGTTTGTTTACCTAGATTTTCTATATGCAGCCGGCCCTCAGTTTGTGTTTTCTTCATTGTCTTCATTTCAGTTTTCAATTTTTGAACTTTTCCATTACCTGTTTGATTGTTTCATTTATTTATTTATTTATTTATTGGTTTTCCTGGGTATCATTTACAGATTTATTTATTCATTTCTTCAAACTTTTTGTTATACTTCTCATCCATTTCTTTAAGGGAGTTTTGCATATCCTCTTTAAGGGACTCTATCACTTTCATAATGTCAATTTTTCCACTTCTTCTGGATTAGGATGTTCAAGTCCTTCTGTTGTTAGATCACTGGGTTCTGGTGTTTTCACGTTGTTTTTCAGATTGTCAGAGGAATTCTTGCCTTGGCACCTGTCCATCTCTTACTTCAAATGTTCTCCAATGTTTCTTCTGGTACAGGATCAGTGCCCCTTGTTGGCCAGGGACCCCAACTCTGGGTCTTCTGTTACAGGATAAGGGCTCCTTGCTGGGCATGTACCTCACAGACCAAAGGCCTATCTTGCCACCAGCAAGCTGAGTGAAAGAAAGGAACTTCCACCACTCACCACCAGGTCCCTGCCCCAATTTGGGCTGAGCTGGGGAGTCTTGTCACCCTGAAGGAGGGGAGGGGTGCCTTAGGGAAGCTGGGATGGGATAGGAAGAGAAGAGCAGTAGCTGCAGGGAGAAGCCCCTGCAGAATGACCAGAAAGATTAGGGGGTCAAGGAATGTCTGTGCTCCATAACCCGGGCTTCTGCATCCCACAGGTCAGAAACACACTCTGCCCTCCAGTGGATCTTCTGTTTCCTGTGAATACTTCTAATGATTTCATTGAATCATATAATTTCTGGTTCTCAATCTGCACATATGATTCCGAGTTATTAAAATATTCCAATAATGCTAATTTGACTTTTTTGATATTATTTGGATGGTATATGGATTTCCTTCCTGGAGAGATACCCTTTCTGTTAAATTATCATACATTTTTAGCAGAGTTTGTCAATTTCAAAAGTATGAATTCTTTCAAATAATTTTTCAGTACCCTTTTCTAAGGTTTTATAACCCATACACATGTATTGAATTTTATCTCTCAAATTAATGTTATCCTTTTAAATGGTATTATTTTTTCAGCTTAATTTTTATTTTCCTTTTTAAAATTTTAATTGTTGTATAGGTTGTCTGTGATTGTGAATTTTAGGCTTTTTTTCTTTATGTATAAAAGTCACTGAGGAGTGAGTACGAATGATATTTTTCTTTCTGGGTCTGGTTGTGTTACTTCACTCGATATGATGATTTCTAGATTCATTTGTTTTCCCCAAAATTTCAAGATGTCATTGTTGTTGTTTTTTTGCTGTTCAATAATCCATTGTGTAAATATACCATATTTTCCTTATCCAGTCTTTGGTAGAGGAATGTAGGTTATTTCCAGGTTTTAGATATGACAAACAATGCTATTATGAACATAGTTGAGCACATGTCACTGTGGGACAAATGAGCATCATTTGGGTCTTGAGGTAGGTGGTTTCCTAATTTTCTGAGAAATTACTATACTGATATTCAAAGATGGTATACCATCTTGCACTCCCTCCAGCAATGGAGTAGTGTTTACCCCACATCCTCTCCAGCATAAGTTGTCATCAGTGCTTTTGGTCATGGCTGTTCTTACAGGTGTAAGATAGAAGCTCAGAGCTGTTTTGATTCACATTTCTCTGATGGCTAAGGATTTTGAGCATTTTCTTAATAATCATTCAGCCTTTTTTGAATTCTTCTGCTGAAAGTTCTTGGTTTAGGTCTGTACCCCAATTTTTATTATATTATTTGTTCTTTTGATTATCAATTTCTTGAGTTCTTTGTATATTCTGATGATCATTCCTCTGTCAAATGTAGGGTTGGTTAAGATCATTTCAGATTCTGTATTCTGTTGTTTTGTCTTGTTGACCATGTGCTTTGCTTTACAGAAATTTTGCATTTTCAGGATATCCCATTTATTAGTTGTTTCAGTGTCTGTGCTACTGAGGTTATATATATAAGAAGTGGTGTCCTGTGTCAATGCATTCAAGTCTATTTTCAAATTTCTCTTCTATGAGGTTCAGTGTGAATGGCTTTATTTTGAGGTCTTTTGATCGATTTGGACTTGTGTTTTGAGTATGGCAACAGATTTGGATCTGTTTTTATTCTCCTACATGGTGATATCCAGTTATGCCAGAAAACAATATTGAATATTCTTTCTTTTTTCCATTTCATGTTTTTGCTTCTTTATCAAAAATCAGGTGTTCAAGGGATGTGGATTGATATCTGAGTCTTTGATTTGGTTCCATTCCAACTTTTGATTTTCAATGGTATAAAACCTCTCAGCTAGCTGTTCATTATTATTCTCTAAAGTCTCTATCATTTCTAAACGAGTCTCATTCTTGACTATGTCATCAAACCATTTCTTTAAAATATAATATGAATGAGTACATCCCATGTTCCTCTTTTTGGGTCTAGCTTACCTCACTCAGGATAGTGTTTTCTGTTTCCATCCAATTGCAAGCAAAATTCACAAAGTCCTTGTTTTTTACTGCTGAGTAGTACTCTAATATGTATATATTCCATACTTTCTTCATCCATTCTTCCATTGAAGGGCATCTAGGTTGTTTCCAGGTTCTGGCTATTACAAACAATGCTGCATAGTAGAGCATATACTTTTGTTGTATGATAAGGCCTCTCTTGGGTATATTTACAACAGTGGTATTGCTAGGTCCAGGGGTAGGTTGATCCCGAATTTCCTGAGAAACCGCCACACTGCTTTCCAAAGTGGTTGCACAAGTTTGCATTCCCACCAGCAATGGATGAGTGTACCCCTTTCTCCACAGCCTCTCCAGCAAAGGCTATCCTTGGATGTACTCACTCATATTTGGTTTCTAGCCATAGACAATGGACATCGAGCCTATAATTAGTGATCCTAGAGAAGCTAAATAAGGAGAACCCAAAGAAAAACATATAGGCATCCTCCTGAATATTAACCTTCATCAGGCAATGAAAGGAGACAGAGACCCACATCGGAGCACAGGACAGAAACCTCAAGGTCCAAATCAGGAGCAGAAGGAGAGAAACCACGAGCAAGGAACTCGGGGCCGCGAGGGGTGCACCCACACACTGAGACAATGCGGATGTTCTATCGGGAACTCACCAAGGCCAGCTAGCCTGGGTCTGAAAAAGCCTGGGATAAAACCGGACTCTCTGAATATAGCGGACAATGAGGACTACTTAGAACTCAAGATCAATAGCAATGTTTTTTTGATCCTACTGCTCGTACTGGCTTTGTGGGAGCCTAGGCAGTTTGGATGCTCCCCTTACTAGACCTGGATGGAGGTTGGTGGTCCTTGGACTTCCCACAGGGCAGGGAACCCTGATTTCTCTTTGGGCTGACGACGGAGGGGGACTTGATTAGGGGAGGGGGAGGGAAATGGGAGGCGGTGGCGGGAGACAGAAATCTTAAATAAATAAATAATATAATTAATATAATATAATATAATATAATATAATATAATATAATATAATATGAAGATAAAAGGTAAGTCTCATGATCACAAAATTGGATGTACTTGAAACACCACATAACCCTTGCAGAATACCATCCATATTAGAAACAAAAAGGTTATTAAATTCCTGCGTGTTAATTTTGTCTCCAATTATATAACTTTCAAATTCATTTATTTCTTTATTAATCAAATGAACTTATCTCCATTATGAGTTTTCAGTACATTATTGTAGGTATAATAATCTTCATTGGTGAGCTGGTGTCACCTTTGCAGGTGTATGGTGGAAAGATGCAAACAGCAGTGGCAATAGAGTCCCTCTAAATTCTGACACATATGCTAATGAATTAAGATAATTAAATTAATTCTGTACTTTGGAAGGGTGTTTTGTTGATCAAAATATCAAAAGCTACAAACCTGAACTGGAAAGCCAATTTATAGAAAGGGAAAATTGTGTGGGTGTGTGTACAGAAAATGTCAAGTCACTGCACCAGTCAAAATATTTGCAACTGCATGCAAAAGGTTTTGCTCAGCTGTGAACAAGTGTTGAGCCAAGTTTACTAGGGTTGCAAACCTTATAAGCCAGTCCCATGTTTGTGATCAGCCCTGCTTTATGCACATCAGTGCCAGACTATGGTTGATCATAAAAAAATAGTTCCACACTAGCTCAGAATGGAGTATAATAAAGGATTCTTTATTTAGGGGTAGAATCTCAGCTCAGCTGCCTTCTGCATGAGTGGGAAAGAGGAACCAAATCCAGCATCAAAGAGACCATGTACATTTTTACATATGTATTTATAGTACATTCAATCAAGCTCAAAGTGGGCCTGTATCTTAAAGGTGATTGGCTAAAGGAGTTCTTACAACAGTATCACATTAATTATTTTCTATCTTTCTGTTTCTCTGTCCCCTCTCTCTATCAAACACACACACATACAGACACAAGCACACACACACACACACAAACACACACACACACATCAGTATCAGTGAAACATGTATGTTATGAATATAAATTTAACTTTTTTTTGTTTCATAATTATGCCGTTATATATTTTTTCTTTTTTTATTTATTTATTTTTTTTAATTTATTTATTTATTAAAGATTTCTGTCTCTTCCCCGCCACCGCCTCCCATTTCCCTCCCCCTCCCCCAATTAAGTCTCCCCCCAGCCCGAAAAGCAATCAGGGTTCCCTGTCCTGTGGGAAGTCCAAGGAACCCCCACCTCCATCCAGGTCTAGTAAGTTGAGCATCCAAACTGCCTAGGCTCCCACAAAGCCAGTGCGTGCAGTAGGATCAGAAACCCATTGCCATTGTTCTTGAGTTCTCAGTTACTTTTAAAAAATCTCTTCTGTAATATTATCTTTCTTATTTTATATATTTCTTGAAGCCCAGCACTATAAATCTGCATCCATGTATTTATGTACTTCCAAAACTATATAATGCTATTTTGAACATTTTTTTTACTATTTTTCACTTTTTTATGACAGATTTAATGATAAAATATAAATACAGATGAATTGTTTTAAAATGAATGAAATTATCAGATAATTACCAATTATTTTTGCTCTATCACACTTTTTCTTTATGCTTCTAGAGAACTTCATGAATTCATAACAGTTTGTCTGTTGTTCTTCCTTTATGTATTATATATATATATATATATATATATATATATATATATATATATATATATTTCTAAGTAACAAAAGTCACAGGGATTCATTTAAAATAACATCTGACAGTTACTGTATGTTGCATTAAAATATAAATTCTCCTGAACTATATCCTGTCTTACTGCTGTGGTCAGAATATGTGCCAGCTAAAATGTTGAACCCAGTACTTTTAACCTCTCTTGCATTTAGAACAAGGTATAAACGTTACACTCATCTGTCTAAAGAAACCCTGGTTCCTGTATGTATACCAACCCAGTTAATTACACAGTTCCCAACTACTGTGCATAAGTATCATCCTGGCAATTTTAAAATCAATTTGATATTAGAGAGAAAGCGATTGCAGTTCCAAAAGAAAGACAGTGACATGCTGAGGTCACTTAGCATGAATAAAATTTTGACAGCAGGATTTTGCTGAAGTTGCAATTTCTGTACATTTTATTTCTAATAGGGCATTTGAAGAAGGAGCATGGTATTGATTCTAACATTGGGGTGAAAGAAAAAACTTTATTATCTTAACCTCCACAAGAGATGGTTGTAGGTCTCATTTTTTAAAGGAATGTTAGTGTTAATTCTTGTCAGATTTCTAAAATTATGGCACAAGGTAATGACTTATTCTAACTTTGCTGTCAAACGTTTGGCATAAAACCCAAGACCACTTATATTAATTTTAGTAAAAAAAATAAGTAGACTTCAGGAAATAGTTTCTATGAAGTAGGAAGTTCAATTTGACCATTATACCATCAATATTCCTATCCTTTATTATATGATGAAATATAACACTAAATCAGTGTATTTCATTCTATATATTATCTAATCCTGTTACTTTACATATACATATTATATATACTTCAATCACGAGCTATATATTTTATATTCAATACTATTTGTGTTACCAATATTCCCATATAAAAGAAATCATTTTATATGTCTACACTTTTTCAGTAATTAGAGTGCTTAGGATAGATAGAGCCTATATTCAATGACAGTTTGTCATGTTTTAACAGTAACTGATTTATCTTTATTTTATTATTTTTTCTAATTTTATTCTAAATATTCCAAACATAAATTATCAGTCTCATTTTCACACCAATTAAACTGCTAAAGAGCAGACCGGAATAAAACAAATGTGTATATGTATCTAAAAATATGACATTACGAAAAAAAAACTCATGGTATTGAAACAACCAAATACCCAGTGCAAATAAAGTCATCTAACTTAGAATGAAACCTACAGCTATCATTTTATTAAAGTAGCATAATTCCTAAATACATTTAAAAAGTTCCCCTTGAATCTGAACTTAGGTGTAGTCCTAACTTCTCAGCAAAGAGACTTTTCTTTGCAACATATGGAGACCCTTACAAAAACTTTAAATAATCAAAATACAGAAATATGGAGTATGGTCTCATTGCATAAATGTACAAAACAGTGTTACATTTAAATCTCAGTACAAATTGTGGATTAGGAATCAAAAATATTTTTAGAATCGAAAGATCAAAAAGTTTGCTGTGATACTGTACTGTATGAGAAGGTATACTCAACATTACTGTCCAAACATGAGCTGAACAAGAGCACATAACAAAACATATAAAAGAAAATCATGAGGCCTCATCCCTACAGAAACCACATGTAACTAAATGAATTTTGAGGTTGAGATAGTTTTGTTCAAGAAAGAGCACACAAATTTTTTATCCGGTATCTTATGGACACTGCTAAAGACATATATATGAGCAACATTATATGGTATTATAGAGGGAAATATTATATATTGACAACCATATGCACACACACATATGAATCTATGTACTTGATAGTGAATAAGGAGGACATTAATTTCAAAGTGATAAAGTGGTTGATATGGGAGGATTTTAAAGAAGGTTAAAGGACAGAAATTGATAAAGTTATATTTTTATTTAATTAAAAGGAAAATTTAAAAATTAAAAATTTGCAAAGAATAAGGAAATAGCTCACAAAATAATTTATTTAGCCAACTTATATAGTAAATGCTTGAAAGATTGCTTTTTTATGATATGCTTCACTTAGGAAAGAACAAATCTCTATGAAAATTTCCAATAATAATTTTAAATGCTTTACAAAAAACAGATGTTAGTTAGTTTTGAATTAAAGATGAGCTATTCTTTTCCTGTTTTTATTTATGTATTAGTACCCTTGAAGTTGTATAATGAATTTAATGATTGTTCTTCCCATATGTGCAAATAGTCTTTTGGTATCTGATAAAAATCATTTAGAACTCCAAATTTACTTTCTGTAGTACTATCTTTTAACCACATTAAATAATCTAATTCTAAAACAAGCAATATTTCCAAACTTGTATAAGTGTTCATACTGTGTTTAGCAATGTTAAAAGGTTTTTAGTACACAAATCTTATTTCCTTTAACATTGTTATATTAATATTTGAGAAACTTAGAAAGAACTGCAACCTTTAACCTATGGATAATTTGAAATACTCGCTATGTAAGATAATTTCAAAAACAAATAACTGAAAGAGAAGTTAAAACAGGAAAATCTTTGAATATATTGATTTATTTCCTTTTTCAGGAGATAAGTGTCAAATATCAACTAAATTATTTGAGATAAAGCCTTATTATTACTCAGAAATGGGAAAGATATTGGCCAATTGCAAATAAAAAACCTCTATGATGGTGCCTTCTTCAAATTTTAGGTGTAAAAATGTTTAAAACATTTAGCTATTGTCTGTAATTTTCTAAGTGTTAATTCTCACAATTACTGCTTAATATTTTGCTGTTTCTGTGTCTGGACTATTTTTTACAGCTACCATTCCTAGCATTTTACTGGCACTTTTATTCTTTCTTCTTATTTAAATTTTATATACTTTTGTTGCAAGATATTTTGATCATATTTCTTTGCACTCCCCCAATACCTTCAGCATTCCCTCTAACTTAACATTATGTTCTTTCTCTTTCTTAGTATGACAAACCCTTTAACATGTCTAATTTTGTCTTTTTTCAGTACATGTTGAGGTAGTATTCATAGGTCTAGTTTCTAACATTTTTGGGAGGCACAACTTTGATTACTATAATCTTTCTTTACCTACTCTGCAAGTATTCTTAAAACTTATGTATAGGAGTTTTATTGTAGAAAGTATTGTTTGGAATAGGGCTTCAGAATTCTGAATATCTGTAGGTTGTGGATTTTGGTAATAATATACATTTTTGAAGGAAAAAATATTGTGCTAATGGTTGAGATGTAAAGTTGCCTTCAGTTATAAGAGGAAATATTTAGAATGTAGTTAGTAATTGTGCAAGACATAGTTCAAGGTCTCTCAATACTGCTATCCTTAGGCTTGAGGTTAGAAGCAGAATATGGGAACATTAATGATTTAGCTAAAACTAATATAATATGATATGATATGATATGATATAATATGAACTCTTAGCATGGTACTGACATCTTATCAATTATAGACTTGGTTTTTATTGACCTTTAGAACTTGATGCTTTGTCAGAGTATACTACATGGCAGAAAGCTAAAATGCTGGTTAAGTCATCTCTTACAGCCAATGGCAATGTTGAATCCTGTTCTTGTGCCTTCCTTCCCTGTTCATCAACTCCAATAATTTTCTCAATTATTTTAAATCATTTTACTATTGTCTTTTGTAAAGTCTGAATCTTCTGGCTTGTATATATTTCTAGTGATTTCATCAAGGCACCTAAACTCTGGTCCCCATTTTGCATATAGAATTCCAAGGTCTGAAGTTTCCCCTTTAAGATAACACATCATTCTTGGACATTATTTAGATAGCATGTAGATTTCCATCTGGAGAGATATTATATCTCCTAACATGTCATAACATTTTAACAATATTTTTTTATTGTCAAATTTAAAAGAATGAATCCTTTCAGATATTTTCTCAGTATCCTTAGACATGAATTCAATTTTGTCTGTCAAATTAATGTTACCTTTAAAATAGCATTATTTTTTCTTCAGGTAACTTTTGATTATCCTTGTTATTAACCCTATCTACTAGCTGTTCATTATTAGTATATAAAGACAGTATAATTTCTAAAAGTGGCTCATTCTTTCTTATGAAGAAAAAAAGCTGTGTCCTAATATCCAATAAATGGATGTATTATACTAACCATATATGCCTTGAAGAATACAATTTGTAGTATTAGCAAAAAAGTTACTAAATATTTCAATATTAATGTAGTATGAGAAATTGATTTATTAATTACCTGTTATGAGATCCAGTAAATTGTTTTAGGTATAATAATCGTTACTGTCCATCAGGGCATAGTTGCAACTAGAGGCATTGAAAGCTGGTGGCAACACCAACGGTCCTGAGCCACTTTAGTTTCCTGCCTTGGTACTGAGAAATATGCTTTGCTTAACAAGTTAAGAGCAATTAAATCAATTCCATACATGAAGCAAGAATCCCAGAACACATGGGCAGGGAGCACAAATCAGAATCTGCACAAGAGATGCCAACTGGCAAGGAATGGTGGTGGGGGCGGGAATGTCTGCAAGTTTGGGAAATTTCCAAGTCTCTTCAGGAAGTTAGCTTTGCTGTGCTGGGGGTTTTACACACACACACACACACACACACACACACACACACACACACACACACCAAGCAGGCAGGGTTGGGAGACTATCTGGACTGTGGCCTACTTAGGCCTTTAGTATGTCCACCTGGTAGGTGAAAAGTCTGAATCCATGTGGGACTCCAGATGAAGAAGTATGCTTAGAAGAAATCCCACATTAGCTTATAATTGAGAATAATAGAGGGTCATTCATTTAGGGAAAGAATCACAGATCACAATACTCTGAATCAACAGGGAAGAGCAATTGAATTCTGCAGCTGGAAAAGAGGCCAGATGTGTGGTTTACATTGGAATAAATAGTATAAAAGGCCATGCCCAAGTGGGCGGGTAACTTACAGGCTACTGGTGGTAGGAATTCCTACTGCAGAAATCTTAGTTTTGGTTATCCTTGTGGGTTCCAGGGGTGGTCTTCCTGTCATCAATTTTCTCCTAACCCCAAAGTATCCCCCTGTCAAGACATCTCTTTGTTTTCATTGTAGAAGCTCTTCAGACAGATGAAATAACATCTTCCACACAATCCTGTTACTGTTCAATTTGGAATATTCTCAAAGGACTCTATACTCTTTGATGAAGAAACCTGCCCCTCCATGTACTTCAGTGGTGTATTCACAATAGTCAGGAAATATAAACAGTCTATATGTCAGTCAAGTAATTAATGGATAACAAAATGTATATTTTTCTATATTCCATTAACAAATGGAATACTATTGATCTATTTAAAAAACTTAAAAGATAAAATTTAAAGGTAAATGAATAGAGCAAGAAGAAGTCATTCTGAGACAGAAAAAGTTCATGTATTGTATTTTATGTGTGGATGTTAATATTGAATTCTTAGATATGATTGCTTTACTTGGAATACCCATAAGGATCAAGAAAATAATATGCCGTCACATGATGGACCCTCAAGTGACAAAGACAGAATGTAAAAGTATAAAGGATTAAAGGAGTATAATGTGATATAATGAGTAAGTTGGGGAATAGCAAAGTCAATGAGATAAAAAGGTAAAGGATAATTCACATTAAATTTGTTCTTTAATCATATTAAAACCTATTATTGAAGAAGTTTAATAGAAAATACACCCACAGACATGCAACCCCCTTTCTCACACACTTCTAAGAAGGTTAACCACACCCACAAAATCAAAATGAGTAATTTCATACCACCTAAGCAAAATTTTCATGCACACAAGTGCATGCACATGTGTGCACACACACATACACACATACAAACATGGAATTTGCCCAAACATAACCTGAAAAAGGAAGACACAATTGAACATACCAAATTTGGTAGAAAAACTCCACAAGACCTCAAACCTTCACAAAGACTCATAGGCAAGTGAGTAAATCTGAGAACTGTGTAGAGAGTCCCCATTAGAGATAAGCACACACATTGGTTTTCCTGTGTCTAGTAGTAAATAGTAAATCTTGAAAACATACAACAAATAATGTAATATGTACTCAGTATTTAATATTTAGGAATATACAGATACATATAATATATATGTAGGTGCAATAACAATGAAAATAGACTGTAAAATTGAAGGATGAGCATAAAGAAAAGTCTGGATGGAATTAAGAAAAAATATTTGTAATTAAATCGTAGTCATACAAATAAAGAAAACACAAAACAAAAAATAAGTTAAAATAAGGGAACAAACCACTACTAAGCAAGTAACACTGATAAAAAAGACCCAGGATCAGTCAGGCTTAGTATTTTGGAGCTCTTAATCGGTGTGGTTCCATACTCCAAAACTTTACAACTTATAGCAAGTTTTGACCTAGAAAATTTGATGGTAAGTCCTTATTGCTAAAGATAATACAAACGTCAAGCTGGTTCTGACTTATTTCTTACTGTTAAAGTCCATCTATCATTTTGCATATCCTGGTTTTAAGATCTGAATGAAGGAAGTTAGCTAGATTTATTTATGACTAAAAATATATGGATAAAAATGCCATTTAAACTTTCTTTGACATTCATTAATCACAGCCAATGAGTTGAATCCAATTGAATGCAAAATTTAAACAAAGCTAGTTATAAATTTTCTTAAATATCTTATAAATTTAGTATTTTTAAAATGGAGTCCATAGAAGGGAGTTGCAATGAAAATTATGCAAATGAAAAACAAGTAACAATAGCACTGTCTTAGGAATTTACAACTTTAAAAAATGACTATAAGAAAATTTGGATGTGATAGAAGAAATTGACATTGTGAAAAGATTAAAATACAAAAAACATTATTGTGTGTGACATTTTGTCCATCTGTGAAATGCAATTAAAGGCTAAGTTGAGATTCCATGTTACACAATTCTTATAGACATCATTAAGAAAACCATTGACAGCAAATTCTGATCAGAATATAGACAAAATGTAATCTTTTGTAGATGGAAAAATCATCTTCTATAGACACTATAAAATGTAAATATCGTATTCAAAACTAAAAGTAGTGTTGATACGAGACCTAGAAGAATAACTTTTGATATGCGTTAAAAAAATAAACTAAGTAAAAGTATCACATAGATATCTGCATATCCATGCCTTTAGGAGATTCCTTCACATTATTCAAGTCAGACAAGATAAAACTATTTCATTTGTCAATTAGTTTATATAAAGGAGAATAAATTTTAAGAAAAACAAGGCAGACAACTTTACTTATGGTTCAGAAACTTTTGCAGAAGAATGAAATCAAGAGTTTGAATTCCAGAAGAATCATCATCAGAAACACTGTAAATAAATTCCAGTAAGTGCATACTAAATATTAAAATAGCAGCCATCACCCAGCTCTTCCTCAGGACAGAACAGTTTAAATACAATTGTCTGGCATGTACAATAGGTTAAATCTGAAAAAGCATGAAATCAAAGCAGGGGCCGTAACCAGAATAAGGGTCCAATGGGGATATCATTCAGCATGTCTTTTTTCTCAGACTGAGTTCAATTGTTCTGTTCTGACACCTAACAAGACTAAGCATGTCATAAATTGAATGCAAATATTTGTCACTTGTGACACGGGATTATTCCAAGAACAATCCATAGGAAAATACTTGTTTTAAAGATAAATAACCTTCCCATGACATTATTCACCATAGGTCATTCTTTCTTTATTTTTTTTTATTATTGGCAGCTAAATGGATTTTATTATTTTAAATTTATTTATTTATTAAGGATTTCTGCCTCCTCCCCGCCACCGCCTCTCATTTCCCTCCCCCTCCCCCGATCAAGTCCCTCTCCCTCATCAGCTCGAAGAGCAATCACGGTTCCCTGACCTGTGGGAAGTCCAAGGACTGCCCACCTCCATCCAGGTTTAGTAAGGTGAGCATCCAAACTGCCTAGGCTCCCCCAAAGCCAATATGTGCAGTAGGATCAAAAACCCATTGCCATTGTTCTTGAGTTCTCAGTAGTCCTCATTGTCCACTATGTTCAGCAAGTCCGGTTTTATCCCAGAAATGAAAAGGCAGACATAACCACAGACACAGAGGAAATTCAGAGAATCATTAGATCTTACTACAAAAGCCTGTATGGCACAGAACTGGAAAATACAAAAGAAATGGACATTTTTTTAAAAATAAGTACCATATACCAAAGCTAAACCAAGACCAGGTGAATGATCTAAATAGACCTGTTAGTCGTGAAGAACTAGAAACTGTTATCAAAAATCTCCCTTAGAAAAAAAGCTCAGGAGCAGATGGTTTCAATGCAGAATTCTACCAGAACTTCCAAGAAGAGCTAATAGCTATACTCCTTAATGTATTTCACAATATAGAAACAGAAAAGGCATTGCCAAATTCCTTTTAGGAAGCTACAGTTACCCTGATACCAAAACCACACAAAGACCCAAACAAGAAAGAATTACAGGCCTATCTCACTCATGAATATCGACGCAAAAATTCTCAATAAAATACTGGCAAACCGAATCCAAGAACACATTAGAAAAATTATCCATTATGATCAAGTAGGCTTCATCCCAGAGATGCAGGGGATCAACATACGCAAATCTATCAATGTGATCCAGCATATAAATAAACTGAAAGAAAAACCCATATGATCATTTCATTAGATGCTGAAAAAGCATTTGACAAAATTCAACACCCCTTTATGATAAAGGTCTTGAAGAGATTAGGGATACAAGGGTCATAACTAAATATAATAAAAGCTATTTACAGCAAGCCGACAGCTAACATTAAATTAAACGGAGAAAAACTCAAAGCCATCCCACTAAAATCAGGAACACGATAAGGATGTCCACTCTCTCCATACCTCTTCAATATAGTGCTGGAAGTTCTAGCAATAGCAATAAGACAACATAAGGGTATCAAGGGCATTCGTATTGAAAAGGAAGAAGTTAAGCTTTCATTATTTGCAGATGATATGCTAGTATACATAAGCGACCCCAAAAACTCTACCAAAGAACTCCTACAGCTGATAAACACCTTTAATAATGTGGCAGGATACAAGATCAACTCCAAAAAATCAGTTGCCTTCCTATACACTACGGATAAGGTCATTCTTTCAATCACTTTCTGTCACCTTTCCTTCCTAAATACCCTCTCATAGAAATCCCCTAGTTCTCTTACAAATGTATGACTTTTTTTCATTAGCTGTTACTACATACATCTGAGAACAGATATATAGGCATATATATTCTTAAATATACTCTTTCCATTCTGTGCATTTTTACTTATATACATGTTTATCATGATTACAATTAGATAAATGGTGTGCTGCTCCCTGAGGAAAACTTTTTCACCTACTTTCAACTATTCTACTGTTCAAAATTTCTGTAGGTTTGAAACATTTTGGAATTTTTGTCTACTTTTGCAAGTCTACTGTTGTCCTCAGCTCTGCATTATTATTGCTTGTAATTTTCTACAGTGATCTCCTTTTATTTCAAAGAGAAGTTTTCTTGATGAGAGATGAAAATTGGATTTATTTATATGTTTAAAAAATATGTTTAAATTTTGGTTAGGGCTTATTCTTGGTTAGTATATTAGTAGTATTGGCACTCCAAAAACATCTATGACTTCTACATCACACAGTAACTATATAGGGTTCTACTCTTAGGCATGCTTTTCCTCATATTGAGAACATTTTTAAAAGAATAGGCAAGATGTTGGATATTGTTGAAATATGCATGCTACTACTAAAAACATGCAGGTACTCTTTCATACTGGCCTTTTATATATATTTTTAGATATACTAGGTGGGTATAATTGACAACATCATTGATAAGCTTGCCTCTTCTGTTACTAAGAGAGCTAGTACTCAGGAAGGAAATATTCATGTTAGTTTCAATTGTGGACCTTCTAGGATCTATTTCTGAGGTGCATAATATCATCAGCAATATAAACTTACATCCCACCTCTGAGAGGAAAGTAATGGGAGTACCAATGTGCCGCATATATGGTAGGCTCTATATCAGCATTTCCAAATAATGATTGAATAGAATACATACCTCTAGGACTATATGCAAAGGAATGATAAAGGTGATCCACATGGAAAAATAATTTTTATTTATTTGGTAATTATTGATTTCCTTAATAACTGGTCAAGCTTACATTCCCAACAACAATGATTGAATTTTAAATTTTCTCTTCATTCTATTCAGCATTTTTTTACTGAAGAGGAAAGTTTAAAAAAATTCCATAATAGTTCAGAATTGAGTATCATAGAGGGTTATTTATTTAGGTGTAGACTCACAGATTACTGTTTTCTTCCCAAACAAGGATCAGCAATCAAATCTCAAAACTGGAAAAGAGGCTGGAAGTGTGCTTTACATCAGCATATATATTATATTATATTATATTATATTATATTATATTATATTATATTATATTTATTATATTATATTTATTATATTATATTTATTATATTATATTATAAGAAGCCACACTGAAGTGGATTGGTAACATAAAGACTACTGTGTGTAGGAATTCCTACAGTTCCTCCCCCTTTTGTTTAAATAAAAAGTTCTAAGCCTAATAAAGTTATATAAAATAAGAACAAATATCAAGTATAAAAATTAAAATTACAGACAGTATAAGCAATATCAAGCAAGAAATGTTTCAATAATTATCCTATCCTAATGAGTTTAAGACTTGTGTAATAAATAAATCAGCCAAGTCATAAGAGGAAAGTAACTTCAACCATCTAGTCTTTAACCCCAGTGAAGACCCAAGAAGGGAAATAATACTACCTGAGTAAGAAGGAAGTACAATCAAGAAGCTTTCATAATGAGCAACAAATGACAGAGACAACTGGCTACATGAGCAAACACCTAAAGTCTCATTTGAGCATTGGAGCAACCAACTTTGGTTAAGATCTAGAGGAACTGACAGACTATTTTCAAAAGCAAGAAAAATTTCAAAACTGTCTTACCTTGTCTCAGCAAGATTTGACACTTTTTTCTTGTATTCTGCTTGTTCTGTTCAGACATCATGCATTTTATCAGTAGTCAATGCATGGGCAGTTACTTGCCCAAAGCACAGTTTTGCCAAGAAGAAAACAAGCTCCATGTGGCTTGTCTTTGGTGTTCAACATTCTCTCAGGAATAGATTAGTGTTGCCAGGAACAATCATGTCTCATTTCAACAGTACCCTAAGTTATTTAAATGGCATATTATACAGCACTTTGAAGTGGTTAAAGATTAACTATTTATACAGAATACAATCTTTATGTTTCTAAAGAACCTGATTAGTCTAACTATAAGTATGACAAACATGGATGACTACTGGCCTATGAATCGTAATACCTAAATAACTTAAAGATTAAGACTTCATATTAGAATATTAAACAATATTTGAAAAACATTGCAACAAATGAGGACAATGATCTCAAAACGTAAAGAATTTATAAGAGTTTTGATGAGAGTTAGAAATGTATACTGCAATATGATAAATATATCCTAAAATTACATCAATATACAAAATGTTTAAACAGACGTAAAAAGCATGCATGCGAAAAATACAAAAAATAACTTTGCCTACGTATACAGATATTATAGATGAAAATAGGAACATATTCAATATAATTTGTGTTTGTATCAATATACAAGAATCTATACCAATGTAAATAATAGTTCATAAATATGCACTCCATTACGAATTTTATTATTATTATGAGTAAGCTAACACTATTATCCCATCATTTTTTTCTTTTTTAAAAAGAGATTCCCTAGCTTGCATAATTTTACCCCAAAATTCAACCTTATAACAGTTATAATCAACTCCTAAATAATATCCCTAACCCTGAGAACAAACTTTGTTGGGATTAGGGGATGTTGCCTTCTATAATTACTTCCAGCTCTCATGAGGTATTTTCTTTCTATGGGGTCTATACTTGCTAGTTTATGAAGTATCAATTTTCCTTTTATTGTTAATTCAGAGACTTTTTCTATATGAATTTTTAATTTTTTATTTGGTTTATGTGGTTAAAAGATCCATTCTACAATAATATCTTCCCTTCACATTAAAATTCCAATAGGGGTAATTCTAGAAGCAATATGACTAAAATTCAATTAAGATTTGTTTTCACCCTATCCATATGTGACTGCTGAAATTTTTCTGCAACAACAATCAATTCCTTTTCAGCTTAAGATTTTAATTCTCTGGGACTATTTAAGTATTTTTACCATCTAAGATATTGTTTAAATGAGTTATTAGATCAGGTATTATCTCAACAGCTGGTTATAGACTGGAAATGTCTTCAAGAAACCTTTGAAAGTCATTCAGAGTCCACATCAGTCTCTCCTAATTTGTTCCTTTTGTATTCTAATTTTCTGTAAAAAATATAATACCTATATTATAATCTAGATAACTGACATAATCTCCTCTCTGCATTTTTAGGAGAAAATTTTAATCCCCATTTTGGCAAATCTTGATTTCTTCAAAAATTCTTTCTAAAGTATCTAGGTTTGAATCAGATAACAAAATATTATCCATGTAATGATAAATTACAGATTTAGGAATTTTTTATACCTTTTATTTCCAATGCCTAACTTACAAAATATTGATATATGGTGGAACTATTGAACATTCTTTTGGAAGGACTGTTCACTGGTAGTAGGTTGGGAATTATTATAAGTACGCACTGTGGAATTAAATATTTCTCTGTCATTTTATTGTAAAGGTATAGTGTAGAAAATTTTTTTATATCATTAACTATAAGAGGCCATGCTTTTTGTAATACAGAAGGCAGAGGAATTCAAGACTATAAAGGGCCTATAGGTTGAATAACCTTATTGACAGCTCTTAGTTCTGCCACCATTCTCCATATGCCCGATTTTTTGTTGAACATGAAATGCAGAATACCAAGGGATGGTTGATTCTTCATATGGTGAACATCTAGTTGCTCCTGTACCAGCTGTTCTATAGCCCACAGTTTATCACATATTAATGACCACTTTTTAACCCATATTGATTTTTCAGTTAACCATTTTAAAGTTAGTGCTGTTGGTACCTCTAAAGGTTTGCTAGTTGCTTTGTGTTTTTGTACAGTCTGAATGTCTGGTGACCTTTTTGCATAGTGCTTTAAATATCCTTCCCAGAATTATGAGTTTCTGGGCCTGCAGGAATATTAATCTGGGTATTACATTGCTGCAGCAGATCATGCCCCCATAAATTCACTGCAATTTTAGTCACATGTGGCCCCAGCGTCCCCCTCTGTCCTACTAGCCCTATGCATTCAGCCCATCTCATTCTTTGTTTTACTTGAGATAGGGCTCCAATTTCTAGTAACTGAACATCTGCCTCTTAAAGACACCAATTTGGATGCCAAGATTCTGGAATAATGATACTCACATCCACAGACATGTCTATCAAACCCACAATTACAATGCCATTTTTACACACTCATTGAAAAAAGCTTGAGCCTGTGGGTCAGCTTAAGTTCCCTCATCAAGTATTTGATCTTTGGAAGTTTTAAGTTCTTTAGCTTTTCACTTTTTTTCTATAACTTTAGCCTTTTCTTGTAATAACATTTAAACATCAGTTGAGACCTGTCATCCAGGACTGCTGAAACTAATTTAAACCAGTCATGTGTCATAGCTTTAATTCTAGAAGCCCATGACTTTACCATTTCCTTAACAAATGTGAAATGTAAGCTGTAAGTTAGTATTGCTTGCTTAATTTATTTTAGATCACTCATTATTATAGGTATCCTTCTACCATTATTTCTTTTGGGCCTTCAGAATTTGATGCTTTCCCCGGTGTACAAACGGGGCTCTGTCTCTCTCCTCTCTCTCTCCCTTCTTCTCTCTCTCTCTCTCTCTCTCTCTCTCTCTCCTCCTTTTTAATAAACACTTATGGCTAAAAAAAAAGAATTTGATGCTTTATCAGAGTAGGTTACAATTTAGGAAGCTAAAACCCTGGATAAGCCATCTCTGACAGCTACTGGTGATGTTAAATCCTGTCAATGTACCTTCTTTTCCTGCTCATCGGTTCCAATAATTACCTTAATCATTTCAAATCTTATTGCTGCTGTCTTTTCTAAAGCCTGAATCCCTGCTCTGTATATATTTCTAGTGATTTCATTGAGGCAACTTCACTCTGGTTCTCATTCTGTACACATGATTCCAAGGTCTGAAGTTTTTCTTTAAAGATTATATTCATCCTTAAACATTATGTGACTAGAATACCGATTACCTTCCTAAAGAGATACTCTACCTGCTAATCTATCATAACTTTTTAAACAAATTTTTTTTGTCAAATTCAACAGCATGAATTGTTTCAGATAATTTCTCAGTATTCATTGACTTGGATTTAATTGTCTGCCAAATTAATATTACCCTTTTCAATAGTATTAACTTTTAAGAAAAAAGTTATTAAAATTTTCTGAGATAATGTTTGTCATTATATATTGATCTGTTAATTATCAGTTATTATGTCTGGCAAATTGTTTTAGGCGCAATAATCTTTATTGTTTAGCAGTTGTGGTTGCAGAGTTTCCACTAGCAACACAACACTTTGCCATGAACAGCCCTGAGCCACTTTGGTTTTGTTTGCCTTGGTGTTGGTTAAATACTAAGAAATATGCCTTGTTTGACAAATTATAAGAAATTAAATCAATTCCATACATGGAGAAAGAAGCTCAAAACTCACTGAGAGTGAGCATAAACTGGAATCTGCACAAGTTGCCAAGTGACAGTGACTGTAGCAGTGGGGGAGGGTTGTGAACATGCATGGGACATTCCCAAGTTGCCCCATGCAATTAGCACTGCTGTGGTGGGGAGTTTAGAAAAAAAAAGCTTAGGTAAAAGCAAGCCAATTGGGCAGGGGTTGGGAACTTACTGGGCTGTGGACCAGTTAGGCATGTAAGCCCATTCACCCAGTAGGTGTGAAGTCACATGGGTACCAAATGAAGAGGGACACTTAAAAGAAATCCCACACTAGCTCAGAATTGAGTATAATAGAGCGTTAATTTTTTAAAGGTAGACCACAGATAACAGTCCTCTGCTTGAATGGGGAACAGCAACCAAATCCTGCAGTCAGAAAAGAAACTAGACACATGCTTTACATCAGCATATATTGTATAAGAGGTCACACACATTTTTTCCTTTAAGCACTCTCTGTTCCAGTCCATAAACATTTATTCAAGTTGGCCATTAGATTTTAGGATTTGTTTATTCTTGATATTGATTATTTATTGAATATGTATCTGAAAAAGATTCTCTCCCATTTAATAGGCTTCTCTTTTACCTATGGATAAGCTTTTTATGTTTTTTATTTATAAAAATTTTTCCCATGGGAAGATATTTTTATTTATTTTTGTTGTTTTTTATTCTTTATTGTTTTTATGGTGCTATATATTTTTCTCTGTTCCCCTCCTTTCCTTCTCCCTATCATTCTTTTTCAAGACCACCATTCTCCCAATTTACTCAGGAGATCTTGTCTTTTTATCCTTTCTGGTGTAGGAGGTACTTCTGTCTATATGTTGCTTGTATTGGTTGAATAAAGAAACTGCCTTAGCCTTTTGATAGGGCCATACTTAGGTAGGTGGAGTAGACAGCACTAAATGCTGGAAAGAAGGACAGAGTGACAGATGCCATGAAGCTCCTGCCTGAGACTGACACTGGTTAGAATCTTTCCCGGTAAGCAATGACCTCATGGTGTTAAACAGGTTGGTAGAAATAGGTTGGATTAAGATGTAAAAGTTGGCTGATGGGAAATTAAAGATAATGGACCAGGCAGTAATTTAATTAATACAATTTCTGTGTGATTATTATGGGTGTAAGCTATCCAGGCTCTGGGATGAAACAAAGTGACCTTCTCCTACAATAGAATGGCACCCAATGTGGGTATAAATCTATTTAAAAACCTAAGAGACCTTAATTCTAGACACACAGAAAAAACAAAGTTTTTGCTGTTTGCTGGAGAGTGCTGCAGAGAGATTTTCTTGACTCAACAATAGCAACAACAACAACAGCAAAAAGCCATGCCATATAAAACAAGGTTTCCTGGGCCCTGCTGGCAGTGCAAATTCTGGCTATAAAGCATTTGTGGGCCCAGGTGTTTCTGTGCTCACTAGGTTTGGGAGGACACTTGCTGAGACAATGTCTGTGGCTTGGTGCTCCCTGCCTGGGCAGGCAGTGAGATCAGGTCTACTAGGCTTAGGCTTAGGTAGGCAGGAGAGCACAGCAGAGTCCTGCTGCCATACACAGATGTTTCCAGGCTGCGCAGTGCTCTGCCAATTCTGGCAGATTTGGCTTTAACTCAGGTAAAAAGTGTTTATGTGTTGCACGCTCATTCTCTGGACTGTACTGCTGACCCAGAGCTAGCAGAAATGGTGTGTCCACCATTTTGAAATTGGAGAGAGGCAGAGCCAACATCTAGAGAAGCTGCAACCAAGCTGGTTAGCATTTTAAAAACCCTTAAAGGCAGTAGAGAATTAAAAACAGTGCAATAGGACAGACATAAAAGACTTTTAAATGGGTAATAGTGTTAGATAAAGTATGTAGGCTTGGGAGAGAAAAGAAAAAGAGTACAGAAAGTCATAAAATAAAGTTAATTCTTTAACAAAGGGGGTAAGGTCTTTAAAGAGACAGAGTACACATAGTCATAGATTAAAAAAATAAAAAAATATATATAAGCCTTGTAAAAATGGAAAATTCACAGAGAGTCTGGATTCTGTGTATTATTGTGTTTTCTTTGGATTTTTTTAACAGTAAAGGAGCTAAGTACAGAGAGACATTTTATTGTATGGGCTGCTAAACTAAACCAGCATGTATATTATAAAGGTATTATTACTTCAGTATATGGATCTAAGGATCTGATGCTTTGGAAACGAGGTTCTTCTTTTGTTTTCACAGAGAATGAGAGGCTGTGGATTTCTTCTAGACCAATATGGTATGATAGACCATGCCCTCCTGAAAAGTTGCTTGGAACACCCTCA
Organism: Microtus pennsylvanicus; assembly: GCF_037038515.1. Classification (NCBI taxonomy): domain Eukaryota; kingdom Metazoa; phylum Chordata; class Mammalia; order Rodentia; family Cricetidae; genus Microtus; species Microtus pennsylvanicus. The sequence goes on from NC_134588.1 coordinate 792,164, forward strand.
AAAACTTACTTTGCTCAACTGCTGACTGAGATAAACCTAGCATACAGGATACATGATAAAAGACCTGATTAACCATGCTCCCACACAGCAGGAAGAAGTTTGGAGAAAAATAACTATGCCAATATTCCCAAATAATGTTTATAAATGTTCTTTTACATTTAAAGAGGGTTATGATATAGATATGAATAATTTGTATTGGTGTAAATCTTGATTTATCGATCTAAGTTTAAGGTCAATTTTGTTATAAGTATATGTATTTCTGATCTTGGTTAAGGTATTGTGATTGTGTAGTTCATTTAAAAAGGTAATGTATAATTAGTAAATATAGGTTGTTAATGGATAATCATTGATAATAGTCAAGCTTGTAGTCATGTTAGTTAGATATTCTAGATATGTAGAGATATATTTCAGTTAGAAAGGCATTCTTCATATCTTTCAAAGACTAAATAATATGGCATTTAAAATGTCTTAATAACTTAGGGCTTTTCATGATGGTGAGACTTGTCTGCTCCTGGCAGTACCAGGCTACTTTGAAAGGAAGATGGGCATCAAAGAGGCTCTGAATGGAGTTGGTTAGCCATTTAGGCAAGAAACTGCTCTTGTGTGCACTCTTGCATAAACTGGCCATGAAAAACCTGCAGAGAGTGGACTGCTGAACTTGGCTAAAGGTAAGATGGTCCTTCGGGATTCCTGCTTGATGAAAGAGTCTGCGAGACCTTCTGCAGGATAGATAATAAAGTGACTGAACAGTCTTTAAACTTTACTGCTTTGTGGAAATATCTGCTGAATACTATAGGCCTGTAGGCTGAAGATGGATGCCCCAATGATACCGAGGAACTTTGGGTGACTGTCCAGGCATTGATATGTCTCTGCCATTTCTAGAGTTTTGGAAGTTGTTTACTTAGGTAATATTATATCCTTCTGAAATCTTTGATATAGTTGAAAAATAGATAGATAGTTATAGTTGTTTGTTATGATAAAAGACAAAATATATATAAATATTGTAACTATAATTCTTGCTAGATAACTGTTTTGTTATATGTAATTTTACTATGTTAAAGTAAAAGTCTTTCTGTTTTCTTTAAACAGAAAAAGGGGAATGACATCTTGCAATTGTCAGGCAAATGTATGAATTGAGAAAAACAATATTGAGTGAGGTAACCCAGATCCAGAAAGACAAATGAGTGTATTCACTCACAAGTATCTTATAGACAAAAAACAATGAATATACAGCCTACAGTCTGCAACTCCAGAGAATATAGAGAACAAAGAGGATCCTAAGAAGGTAGGAAGTCCTTCTGTCTATGTGTTGTTTTCATTGGTTGAATAAAGAAACTGCCTTAGCCTTTTGATAGGGCCATACCTAGGTAGGTGGAGTAGACAGAATAGAATTCTTGGAAGAAGGGCAGACTGGCAGATGCCATGAAGCTCCTGCCTGAGACTGACACTGGTTAGAATCTTTCCTGTTAAGCCACAAACACATTGGTAGAAATGGGTTGAATTAAGATGTAAGAATTGGCCAATGGGAAATTAGAGCTAATGGTCCAGGCAGTAATTTAATTAATACAGTTTCTGTGTAATTATTTTGGGTGTAAGCTAGCCGGGTGCCAGAATGAAGCAAAGGGACCTTCTCTTACAACATCTTTCTATTTAGGACCCATGTGTGTCCCTCTTAGGATCTGGATCTTAGGATCTAGATCTGGGTAACCTCACTCAATATTGTTTTTCTCAATTCATCCATTTGTCTGAAAATTGCAAGATGTCATTGTTTTTGTCACTAAGTAGTACTCCCTCTGTTGCATAGGCTGGCCTTGAATTCAGAGATACATTGACATCTCTCATGTAGGATTGGGATAAAAGGCAAATGATACCACTCCCTGACATATTCTGAAATTCTCAAACATTTATAGAAGAAATGTACATTAAACATTATGGTACAACATACAGTTAACAATCTTTTCTACTTGATTTAACCACTCATTCTGCTGAATCCCCTTCAGTGTCAATAATGGTAATTCTGCAGTACTGGCTCTCTTATAGTATAAGCAGCAATATAAGAAGTGAGATACAGCTGTTCAGTAACTGAATTTAAATATATTTTGAAATTTTTCAACAATTGCTTTTTATATGCACATGAAAAATGTTACTAAATATTTATATAGTTTCTATTCAGAAAAGAATGAACAACAAAGATAAGCAAAATAAGAAAATATGCAAGACAAGGAATGAAAGGGAATTTTTTGAGTATCTTAAGGAGCTAGTAATAAGGTCAATATGAGCTAAATATTAATCCTTACCTGATTTCTTAAGAGTACCTGTATGAAAAATAAGGTCATTGTATGTCATGTGCTGTATTGTTAATCTGCACAAAAAGATTGGTCTATGTAACATTAACAGGAGATAAGATAAAAAGATACCTAAGAATCACAGCAGATATGGAGATTGCTTTTAAAAGTATTCCCCAGGCAGAAAGCAAGAATGAATGAATCCACACAGATCTATAAACTGCATGAGTATCAGCCTTCCATTTGTACAGATAAGATCTGCTCAAGTTACTAGAGTATTGTTATTAAGCAAGGTGCATTGTGTTTATCTGACAAGAAGGAAATATCCATTTCTTCAGTCTTTGGTATAGTCACAATTTTTAAAGTGAAAACCATCAAGTTAGAACCTAGTTCAACCCAGAACCAAGGATTGTTTATGTATGTCTTTGAGACATTGTTTTTATATTTTTAAAGAAAACAATAAAGAAAATAAACAATAGATGCATAAAGTAAATGACTCATGAAGCTTGCCATATGTGCTATATTTGTCTTTATAAAAACTTTTGGCTAATTCATATGCTAGAAAAACTCTGAAGGTGGTTAGCAAAGTAGACTTCAGTTCATCTATCTCCATCCACTGGAGAAATTGTCTATTTTCCATGTGTGGTAAACTAACCCATCATAAGTAAAAGAAGTTCAGCTGATTTTTTACCAGAGGAATGAGTTGGAGGAATGACATTTCTATAACAATTACACTCCCAAGGTGGTACACTAACTTGGAATTGATAGGGATATAATCATAAATCATGTCTAATTTTCTTACCTAATATGGAAAATTTAGAAAGTTGTTGTCAGTTTGGTGAGTAGATTTTCATATTTGTTTCTATTCAGACAGAATCTATTCATCCATATAATTATGCACATATCTTAGTAATTTTCCTATCACTGTGATAAAGAACCCTACGAAAGCAGACCAAGGAAAAAAGCTTTATCATGGTTGAAAGTTTCATCAATGCAGGAAGATAGGATGGTGACAGTTATAAGAGATTGAGAATGCAAAGTATGAAGAGGAAGCAGCTTCAGTCATGTCACAGGTATCTCAGCTTCTCTAGTAAGGCTTTCTTTCATAAAGGTTGTTTAGAATCCCAAACCATTTTGCGAGCAATGGAGCAAATGTTCAGTCAAATAAACTATGTATTTACATTTGGGAAAATATAAACACACACACACACACACACACACATATCCATATTGGCATATATTTTTGATATCATCAGATCAGTTTTAAGTAAAGCCACATATCTTAAGCAGATGTCATCTAATAACCTATTTACTTTCCTTTTCATTTGTCATAGTGCTGTGTGCTGGGAGATCCATCATAGGAAGCCCCACTGCTTCCATAGTTAAAAGATATAATTTTGTGTGGCTTTTTACATTAAATAATCACATGAGGTACTTTACTTAATAAAGCTACATATGTATCAATCAGCAATCAGACTCTTTTGCATATGCATTTTAGGAAAACATTGAAGCAGTTTATTACCTTAGTGCAACACACACACACACAAAATAAGGACATCTTAAATTTTGCAGGAAAACAGGTGGAGCTAGAAAACATTATTTTGAGTAAGGTAACCCAGGCACAGAAAGACAAATATCACATGTACTTACTCATAGGTGGTTTTTAAACATAATGCAAAGAAAACCAACCTAAAAAACACAATCCCAGAGAATTTATACAACAACGAGGACACTAAAACAGAATTACATAGATCTAATCTACATGGGAAGTAGGAAGTAGTAAAAGACAAGATCTTCTGAGTAAATTGGGAGCATGGGGACCCATGTAGACCTCAATAAATATCAATAAAAAAGACTTACCTTGTAATACTGCCATGATAAGGTTAACCATCCCTTATTAATTTGGAGGATAAGAAAGAAAGAAAGAAAGAAAGAAAGAAAGAAAGAAAGAAAGAAAGAAAGAAAGAAAGAAAGAAAGAAAGAAAGAAAGAAATTTGTACTGGTGAATAAGTGATTTAATTTATTGACAAGAATAATCCTGATCCATTCAGACAAGGTAACCTTGAAATTAATTCATGCAGAAGAGCATCATATGTCAGTATTTCTTCATTCATTAAGATAAAGTAATATATTTCACACTGAAAAAAATGGTAGAGAGAATTTGAAGATATTTATAAAACAAAAGCAAAAGCCTTCCTAGAAGTATTAGTACAATTAAAACATGAACTTTGAATGAATCTTGAGAAATAAACTTCTTAGTTAGAAGATAGACAAGAATAGTATGGCTTAGAGCAGAAGGAAGAAATCCTACACAGTCTGTCTTGTGACCTGACTGCACAATATTCCAATCTATTATACAATCATGGTCCCAGTCTTTCTGGCAGAAATCCAACATTGTTTAAAAAAAACAAATATTGAGTCAATTATGGACACTGAGCAGTTTGTCTAAAAGAAGAATATAATCTATCATTTAAACAATAAAAGTACAGTTGTGTCTTGATATCTCTGCCGCTTAAGGGTCAGAATGTCTCATTATGATTAAATGCTTTTGAGGATGTATAAAGACTATTTTATTTCAACACTAGGACATTTCTGTGCATATGTTCACTATTAAAAAAAACAGTATTCTAAAAAGGCTTTTGTCTTTATGACTTTATATTGTGACTTTTTTAAAGAAACATGGGAAAAATATCATAAATCAAAATTACAGTCCTCTTTGATTTTAAAAAGAGAAGGGTCACCATACCTTACAAATATTTAGGTAAAGACAAAAATATAAATATTTTTTTATAATCCATAGTACTTCACTCTCTTTAGGGCATGCCAGGAAAAATTTCTTTAGATTCTGTGCTGAAAGAACCTATAACACAAGCACATACAATGTAATAGACATTACAGTGAATGTAAAAACACTCATATTTTACAAAACTGTGATTAATGAAGGTATGCTATTCTGATATTTGAGATCCTAAGCAAAATAAATTTTCTGTTTCTTTTTTCCCTTTTGTGCAAAACTGAAATAATTTGACTGAAAGGAAAAGGAAGAAAAAGTAAGTTAAACAATAAAAACCAAGCAGATTCTAAGCATATTTCTGGATGCATTTTCATTGATTACATTAATTTTTTTTGTCTTGCTGTTTCATATACTTCCTAAAAATGGTGCATAAAACTTTTTTCATAGACATGGCAAACCATTAGTCACACAAAAGGATCTAAGGATCTAGGCATAGTATGACTGCAAATGTCCTAAATTACTTGTTGTTCTTTCCACTAGATATATAGATATATGCTCTGTAAATCCAGATCAATATTTCTATTGCTTTCTTCCTCCTCCTCCTTCTTTTTGTGACAGGATATCAGTATATAGTCCAAATTAAATAGCAGTTCTTAACTGTCTTGCTTGAGATGTTGAAAATAAGGAATAGAGATAATTTATATAGGCTAATATTAAAAATTATGAGCAAATGACTCAACACTCAGCTGTATCTAGGTTGTAAGAATCAAAACAGAGCCTGCAGAAGAAGACAGCCACTATGTAAAACATCTACATATCATGAGAATGAGACTTTAGAATGGTAGTGCTGTCCCAACTCTTAAACTCACTTCCATTCTCAGGAGTGCCATCTTCTTCAAAATACTGTCTTCATTTCTGCTGCTATTCAAGAACTGTTAATAGAATTCTTAGTTCCAGACTATAAAATTATGTAAATATGAGCCATCTAAACTCAGCTCCACACAAATAATCATATTGTTGTGTTCTTCTTTAAAACATAGGATGCACCCTAGAAAGTAGCCATTTTAGAAGGCTCTGAATAAAGAACTAGTTATAATACACCCATGCTGTAGGAGTTCAGGAGGTGTAAGTCTTTGAAAAATATTACATGTCTCAGTAAGTTTCTAAAGTATAAGATAAAAGTGTTTCAGAATGCACCTTTCTGTAAGCTGCAAAATCACTGAATCTTGCTTGGACTTCTCACCAAAACAGGGTAAGTTATTTGCAAGAAGTGGCCTAGGGAGCAACAGGGATGATTCACTGTTTTTGTGGCCTAGGGACAGAATTTAACTCTATGTAAATATGGCTGACCTTGAACTCCTGAACCACCTTCCTTCACATCACCATTGTTTGAATTACTAGTACAGAACCCCAGGCTTGGAATTATACTCCTTTATGAAAACAAAATGGGTACCAGTAAGGTATACCTCTACATCTCCATTCCATGGATTTTATTTAATTTTAATCAAGTAGTTACAAACAACTACTGATCCAGTGATACATCTTAGAATCTTTTCAGATTTAACATAGGGGAAAGTGAAGTTCTGATCTTACCAAATCCTGTTCTACTGCATTAAGCTCTATCTTAGGGAATCAGTTTTGTCTGTTAACATTTCTTGTCAAAAATTCAATCTATCTCCTTTTCTCTCACCGCCATTTCCTATGTCTCCATGTTTCTAACACTTCAGTGCTGGGAACATGGCTCTAAGCCCAGATTTTACGTAGATTCTCAGTATCTAAACCTAGGTCCTTACAATTGAGTAGTAAAAATTTTATCAAATGAGGCATCCCCAAAGCCCTAATATGTTTAAGAATGAAATCATGGATATCTATATGAATCAAAATATCCATTAAATATAAATAAATAAAGTCACAAAAATTATAAATTATATAAGGGAATGTATTGCCACACATAGAAGGATTAGGCCTTTTACATAGGTAAAGTGAATTCCAGAATAAAAGAAAAATGGGAAAAAAGTGAACAATGTATATATTTTTCTCTCTAAGCTGATGAGACAAATCAATATTTAAAGTTTCACACATTGCATTCTTCATTGCAATAATGGGAAGCATATACTAATAAAGCTATGTACTATAAGGATAAAAAGAATATTAGCTAATTAGTCACAAGTAAATAATGGAAGAATTTATTTTTCCCTGTTCGTATCCAAGAGTGGCAGAAAGAAAGAAATAGAAAACAAAGGATAAAAGAGAAAAGAGCTGAACTTCAAAGCTCCATCTCTAGGAGGAAACAAGTGTTTCAGTGTCAGGAAAAAAAGAAGAAAAAAAATGTCTGAAAATAAAGAAGAATCTAGAATTTTATGAAGTTTACCACCATATAAAAAAAAGATTGCACCCAATAATAAATGAATCTAATCAGAGAAACCACCACAAAGAACCACAAATCTTTTGTTCTGATGATTTTAGAGGTGAGCAGATGGGTTCATTTTATATATCTGGGGGTGGGGTGGGGTTGAGGTGAAGCAAACACTCATACACATGTACAATATGTAAAAAAAGTTATCAATATATACATATCATAAACCGTTAATTGCAAAGGAAAGTGCAAAGTATGGGTTCTGAAAACTATGATGTACAACTTTAGGTAAAATGATAGACTGACTAAGCTAGAGATCTTATGCAGGTCAGAGTTCATACAGAAAATACACCTTTTATTTAGTTTTACTTGGAACCCAAAATTATTGTAGGAAAAGGAAATATGTATTTCATTGTGTACACATATAAATTCTCAAGAATAATAGAAAATTGATAAAAATAAAAATGAACGCATAAGCACACTTCAACCAAGAAAAAAGACAGTTTCTCAGATTTTATCTTATAGATAAACTTAAGATAAATTCAACAAAAAATTTCTACAGATTTGCTCTTATCCTAGGTAGTAAATTCTTCAAGCCATAAAAATTAAGTTAGAAAACAGCAATTTACATTTGTCATCATATTTATGATAGTATATTAAATACAAAAAGCAAAATCATCATTTTAAGTATTAGGATCACTAATCTTTGAAAACTAGTACTGTTATCTCAGATATGAATGCAATAAAAAGCAAGGCTCCAGACATTCATGGTGGCTCTATTTGCAATCCCAGCAAATTGGAGGCAAAAACAAGTGGATCACTATTATTTAGAAGTTGGACTTAGCTAAAGTTGCATGCCACTCTTTCCACGGAGTTAGAAATTGACTGCAAAAAAGGAAAAATAACTAAACTAAACAAATAAAACTTCAATAAACAAAAAACAGGGAAAACAACACTCATGCAGAAAACAAATGTAGAATCACAGGTCAGACCTGTGAACTTCATTGTAGTGAGAAAGACAACAATAAAGAAAAATATATGTGAAAAAAAACTGTATTTACATGGCTTAAAAGCTAAAAAAAAATTAAACAAAAACATTACTGAACATAAAGTGTATAGTTTTCACATATAAATATTTTCTTTATGGTATTTTTATGTCTTTGAATGTTTTGTGGGGTAGACTGTCCTTTCTTTTCAAAGAGAGTGATTATTAACATATAATAGAGAAACAAGATATTTAGAAAATAAAATTAGTATTTGTATGTGTTTAAGTAAATATTTGCCTTGTACATTTTTTTAGAATGCATGTAGGAGCATCTCTGAGGAGGACATCTAGTGTCTGCTCTACCATTCCATATTTCCCAAGACTGCATTTGTTTTCTGAAGCCAGAAAACTTCAGAGACCATTCTACTTCTTGTGCTTACAGAGCTATATAGGTACATGTTTGTTTTGGTTGTTTGAACAAAACTTGCTCCCCAATCCCAGGTTAATGCATTTAAATGCTTAGTCACCATGTAGAGGTACTATTTGAAAGCATTACAATGATTAGGAGACATGGCTTTGTTGGAGGAACTGTGTTACTAGATTTGGTTTTGATGTTTCAAAAATCCTTTTCTAGCCCAGTGTTTCATCCATCAGGCTATACTATGCTCAGTTCTTTTTCCAATGCTTCCTTCCGTTCATGCTGCTATACTCCTTGTAAAATTGATAATGAACTAAACCTCTAAAACTGTAAGCAAGATCCCAATTAAGTGCTTCCTCTTATATGAGTTGCTTTTGTCATTGCATTTCTTCATAGCAAAAGAAAGACTAAGACAGTTGACTCACCTTAACCTTTGACATGGATGTTGGGATTCTGAGGTTCTCATTGCACTTTAAGTATTATTATCCAATGAGCCATACAGCATTTTTTCTGAACCCATTTTATTAGAAACAGATTATGCAAGGCTGGCTTTAAAACCACTGTATATCCTATTATCTGACCCTCCCATATCCACTTCGCAGTGTTGGAAGACTTAGTCTTCTTTAGGACTTATTTTATGTTATTAAGTTTCTGATTCTATTTTCCAGCAATGGTTCCCACAGCTTATTTGAAGGAGTTTCTTTTTTAGAGTTTGTAAAATGTTTGATACCAAATATATTTTGGAATACATTATAAAACCAATTAACATATTTTTAAACAGAAAGACCAGTTAATTGTTATTATTTGTATAAACAATAAGGAAAAATAACAAACAGATTTCTACAATAATTGTATTATTTAAGAATAAGATATAATAGCAGATAAGCAGTAAGAGAATAAGAAAAGTAATTGTATAAAATATATTATTAGTGCTTTAAGATTTAAACACTGGATCAAAAATCAACCTGTGTTTTTATGTAATGTTTCATGTTTTTGCATTTAAACAATCTTATTGCAGCTTATTTTTACTATGCCTATGTTGAACTATATCTCATGTTGTTTAATAAAGCAAATAAAAAAATTGATTTAGCATCTAGCACATTGTGACCTCCAATCTTGAAAGAGTAGTCTTGCCTTAGACAGTGTCAAAAAGTAATAGACAATTACCAGTATCATGTTTTAGGGTTGAATTGTGGTTCTTTTGCAGTAAGCAAAAGCCTATTTCAGTTTAAGTTTAAATATTCATTATTGCATTAAGCTATAACAAGATACAATAAGTTCTTATCTCATCTATGACTTGTGAAATGAAAATCAAAACATTGGAGACTGTGTTTGATCATCCCATCAGATTTAAAGAATGTGCAAAGACTCAGGCTCATGAACCAACAGCCCTAAATTAAAGCATCAAAACTGAAGAAGTCACACATTGGGATGGTGCCTCTTTTCCTCCGGGAAGGATTTCACAGAAACTTGATTTGATTCCAGAGGGTTTTTTTTTCATTTCTGGAGAGTGAGAACATCAGAGATAAGTTTGTGAAAATTTGAGAAAGGAACATTAATGTTTGTATCCTTTCAGAATAAATATTCAAATGTGTCCTAGCAAAGGCAACTGCTGAATTTTTTAGCCTTACCATATCCTCTTCTACAGTGAACAATCAGCCTTTCTGCTTGTATTTTTTCATAGATTCAAGGGCTCAGTAGACTCCACATTGTCTCAGTATATTTAGCTAGTAGAATTAAAAATCAAATACATTTTCTTTCATAATTATCCAGCACCAGTTTTTTTGTTATCTTATATAAAACAGAAAAAAGATTATAGAACTGAAGAGATAATGAAGCATGTTCAGAATAAAGTAATTCATAATTACACTTATCAATTCTGTATATATAAAAAAGCAATTTTCTTCATTGTGTACTTTTTTGATCTTATATTAAATTGTTTTTTATATTATCACCTAATTTTTAGACATGTACATATTTCCTCAATAGTTAATAATGTACTTTACAGATTCACATGTTGAGATGCTTTACTAAGTACGACATTTAATAAGTTGTATCTTCTAATTTCTGAACTCCGTAATGTTTTTCTATAACTCAAAATATAAAAATTATGCCACCACATTGTGGTGGTTGCAAGGATTTTAAAAAGTGGCAATTTTGGAATCTGGGATGTGGATCAGTATTGAAACAAATGCAATGCAGTTAAAAGGCTTTGCATTCATTTCACAAAAACAAACCATTTTTAATACTGACTATATCTAACAAAATGAAATATACATAAATGTACATGAACATTTATGAAAACTGTTATTTTCTTTGAAAGTAATAGTACTTCTATCTACTTCTCAAATACTGTTCAACATACATTTCAAGTCATAAATCACTAGATACATTATATTATTGATTTTTATAACATATTTTTATTAACCAGTACTTTTATTGTTTGACAACTTTATGAACATATGCAGTGCATGTTTATCATATTCACCAACTCCTTATACTAACATTAGACTCACTATCACCCATGTCCCCATACTCAAAAATCTTTTTCTATTAAAATTAACATATTGTTTTTAAAACTTGTTTCCACGAACTGAAATCCTGCTTTAAATAAATATTATTACTTAAAAATACCAATCCAAATTCCCACTCTCTACTCTTCTCCCAGTCCCCTCCCTCTTACTCCACAAACCCTCTCCCCCACCCCTCCAACCCTAAGGGAGAGCCATGCACCGTGCCCTGTGGAAAGTTCAAGGCCCTCCCCATTACATCTACATTGAGCAAGGTTTACATCCAAAGAGAATAGGATCCCATGAAGTCAGTATATGCAGTAGAGACACATCCAGTGTCACTATCAGTGGCCCCTCAGTCTGCCCCAGTTGTCAACTCCTTTCTGAGGGGCTTAGTTGTTCCCATGCTCATTCACTCCCAGTCAAGTTGGAGTTGGTGAGCTGCCATTAGCTCAAGCAAACTGTCTCAGTGGATGACTCCCTCATGGTCTTGAATTCCTTGCTGTGAACATCTTCAGAAAATTGTTTCGCTCAACTGCCAACTGAGATGAAACGAGCACAAGGTTATACCATGAAAGACCTAATTAACGACACCCCCATTCAGCAGGAAGCAGTTTGGAGAGAAAAAACTTTGCCCATGTTCCCAAATATGGTTTATAAACGTTCTTTAACATTTGAAGGGGGATATGATATAGATATGAATAATTTGTATTAGTATAGATTTTGCTTTATTGATAGAGATTTAAGGTCAATTTTGTTTTATGTATATGCATATTTCTGATATTGATTAAGGTATTGTGATTGTGTAGTTCACTTAAAAATGTAATGTAGTTAATAGATAATCATAATAGTCGAGTTTGTAGTCATGTTAGTTAAGATTTTCTAGATGTGTATAGATATATTTTAGATAGGCATTTTTCATATTTTCAAAGGTTATAGAATATGGCATTTTAAAAGTTTTAATAACTTAGGCTTTTTCATGACAATGAGACACTCTGCTCCTGGCAGCACCAATCTACTTCAGGAAGAAGATGGGCATCGAAGAGGCTCGTTAAGGAGTTTGATAGCCATTTGGGCAAGAAACTGCTCTAGCCTGGACTATTGTATAAACTGGACACAGAGAACCTGCAGAGAGAGGACTACTAAACTTGCCTAAAGGTGAGATGATCTTTTGCGTTCTTGATTCATGAAAGAGGCTGCAAGACATTCTTCAGGACAAGCAGATAGTGACTGCCTTTGAAATTTCCTGCTTTGTGGAAATGTCTGCTGCAAACTATGGGCCTGTAGGCTAAAGATGGATGTTCCAACAGTACAGAGGAACTTTGGGTAACTGTCCAGGCAGCAAGATGTCTCTGTCATTTCTAGAGTTTTAAAAGTTGCTTTTTTCTTGTTTGCTTAGGTAGTATTGTATCTTTCTGGAGTCTTTGATGGCGTTAAGAATAGTTTGTTATAGTTTTCCTTAGTTATGATAAAGATTCATTGTAACTTTTACTTGATAACTGTTTTGTTATATGTAATTTTGCTATGTTAAAGTTAAAGCCTTTTTTTTTTTGTTTAAACCGAAAAAGGGGAAATGATGGAGGAAGGTCATTGGTTAAATAAAAAGAAACTGCTTGGCCCTCATTGGTTAGAAGATAGGTGGGAGGAGTAAACAGAACAGAACGCTGGGAGGAAGAGGAAGTGAGCTCAGACTCTACAGCTCTCCTCTTGGGAGCAGACGCCTCAGGGAGACACCATGCTCCCAGCTCCCAGGCAGACGCACATGATGAAGCTCTGACCCAGGATGGACATAGGCTAGAATCTTCCCGGTAAGCGCACCTAGGGGCGCTACACAGATGATTAGAAATGGGCTAAATTAATATGTGAGAATTAGCCTAGAAGAGGCTAGATAGAAATGGGCCAAGCAGTGATTAAATGAATACAGTTTGTGTGTTGTTATTTCAGGCATAAGCTAGCCAGGCAGCCGGGGTGCTGGGGATGCAGCCCCGCCGTTTCGTATTACTACACGCTCACTCCTTCCAGTCTTCAAACAGGATCTTGGGAGCTCAGCCCATTGCTCTGATGTGGGTCTGTTGTTGCTTCTGTTCCCATCTATTGTTGGATGAAGGTTTTATGGTGGTATTTAAGATATAATCATCACTCCGACTACAGGGTATGTTCAGTTCAGACACCCTCTCCTCTATTGCTTAAGGTCTTAGCTGAGGTCATCCCTGTGGATTCTTGGTCATTTCCTAGAGCCAGGTTTCTTTCTAACTCCATAATGGCTCTCCCAATCAAGATATCTCTTTCTTTCATCTCATATCTGTACTTCCTCCATCTCGACTATCCCATTCCCTCAAGTTCTCCTTATCCCCCCTTCTCCCCTTCTTTCTACTCCCTGCCACCCTGCTCCCAAATTTTTGTCTGATTCTAATTTCCAGGTGGGTCTATATATGTTTTTATTTGGGTTCACATTTTACTTAGTTTCTTTAGGATCCTGAACTATAGGCTCATTTTCCTTTGTTTATGACTAGTATCCACTTATGAGTGAGTACATACCATATTTTTGGGGGGGATCTGCATTACCTCACTCACTAAGTCTGTCCATTTGCATGCAAAATTCAAGATGTAATTTTTTTTTTTACTGCTGAGTAGTACTCTAATGTATAGAGTAGATGTGCCACACTTTATCGATTCTTCAGTTGAGGGGCATCTAGGTTGTTTGCAGGTTCTGGCTATTACAAGTAATGCTCCTATGAACATAGTTGAACAAATGCTCTTGTAGTACGATTGAGCATCTTACCAAGAGTAGAATTGCTGGATCCTGAAGTAGGCTGATTCCCAATTTTTTTGAGAAACTCCCACAATGATTTCCAAAGTGGTTGCACACGTTTGAATTCACACCAGCAATGGATGAGTGTTCCCCTTACTCCACAACCTCTCCAGCATAAGCTATAATTAGTGTTTTTGACCTTGGCCATTCTGACAGGTGTATGGCGGTATCTCAAAGTTGTTTTGATTTGCATTTCCATGATAGCTAAGGAAGAAGAAAATGTCCTTAGGTATCTTTTGGCCATTTGAAATTCTTCTGTTGAGAATTCTCTGTTTAGTTCAATACACCACTTTTTAATTGGGTTGTTTAGAATTTTAAATGTGTAATTTCTTGAGTTTTTACATATACAAATATATATCAGTCCTTTGTCTGATTTGGAGTTGGTGAAGGCTTTTTCCCATTTAGTAGACTGCCTTATTGTCTTATTGAGTGTGTCCTTTGCTTTACAGTAGCTTCTTAGTTTTAGGAGGTCCCACTTATTTATTGATGCTCTTATTGTCTGTGCTACTGGGATTATATTTAGGAAGTGGTCTCCTGTATCCATGCATTGAAGGTTACTTCCCACTTTCTTCTCTATCAGGTTCAGTGTGGTCAGACTTATATTGAGGTCTTTAATTCATTTGGACTTGAGTTTTGTGCATGGCAACAGTTATGGATCTATTTTCATTCTGCAGGTTGACATCCAGTCATGGCAGCACCATTTTTTGAATATGTTTTCTTTTTTTTTTCATTGTATAATTTTAGCTTCTTTGTCAAAAAATCAGGTGTTTATAGGTGAGTGAAATAATACCTGGGTCATCAATTCTATTCCACTGGTCAACATCTCTGTTTTTATACCAATACCAAACTGTTTTCATTACTGTAACTCTGTAATAGAGCTTGATGTCAGGAATGGCAATGCCTCTTGCAGTTGTTGTACAGGAATTTTTGCCTATCCTGGGTTTCTTGTTTTTTCCATATGAAGTTGGATGTCATTCTTTCAAGGTCTGTGAAGAATTGTGTTGGATTTTGATGGGGAGTGCATTGAGTCTATAGATTGCCTTTGGTGGGATTGCCATTTTTACTATATTGATCCTTCCTATCAAAGAGCATGGGAGATCTTCCCATTTTCTGGTATCTTCTTCAAGTTCTTTCTTCAAAGACATAAAATTCTTGTCAAATTGGTCTTTCACATCCTTTTTTAGTGTTATCCAAAGATATTTTATTTGATTTGTAGCTATTGTGAAAGGTACTGTTTTTCTTATTTCCCTCTCAGCCTTTTTATCCTTTGTTTATAGGAAGGCTACTGATTTTTTTTCAAGTTGATCTTGTATCCTGCCACTTCATTGAAGGTATTTATCAGCTGTAGGAGGATTCTGGCAGTTTTTTGGTCAATTGTACACTATCATATCATCTGCAAACTACAAATGTTTAACTTCTTCCTTTCCAATTTAAATCCCCTTGGTCTCCTTATGTTGTTTTATTGTTAGTTCTATAACTTCAAGAACTATGTTGAAGAGATATGGAAAGAGCAGACAGCCTTGTCTTGTTCCTGATTTTAGTGGAATCACTTTGAGTTTCTCTCCATTTAATTTGATGTTAGCTGTTGGCTTTCTGTATATTGCTTTTATTATATTTAGATATGATCTTTGTATCCCTAATCTCTCCAATATCTTCATCATGAAGGGTTGTTGAATTTTGTCAAATGCTTTTTCAACATCCAATGAAATAATCATATGATTTTTTTCTTTCAGTTTATTTATATGGTGGATTACATTGATTATTCTTTGTATGTTGAACCAGCCCTGCACCTCTGGGATGAACTTGGTTATGTTGGATGATTTTTTGATGTGTTCTTGGATTCAGTATGCCAGAATTTTATTGAGAATTTTTGCATCTATGTTCATGAGTGAGATTGGTCTGTAATTCTTCCTTGTTTGAGTTTTTGTGCGGTTTTGGTATCAGGATAACTGTAGCTTCATAAAAAGAGTTTGGCAGTGAGCCTTCTCTTTCTGTTATGTGGAACACTTTGAGGAGTATATTTATGAGCTCTTCTTAAAATTTTTGGTAGAATTCTGCACTAAAATCATTTGGCCCTGGGAATTTTTTGGTTGGGAGGTTTTTGATGGCAGTTTCTATCTCCTTGCAGCTTAGAGGTCTATTTAAATTGCTCACATGGTCTTGATTTAATTTGGTATCTATCTAAAAAAGTTTCCATTTATTTTCCAGTTTTGTGAAGTACAGATTTTTGTAGGAGGACCTAATGATTCTCTGAATTTTCTCAGTGTCTCTTGTTATATCCTCCTTTTCATTTCTGATTTTGTTAATTTGGATGTTCTCTCTGTGTGTTTTGCTTAGCTTGGATAAGGGTTTGTCAATCTTGTTGATTTTCTCAAAGAACCAGCTCTTTGTTTCATTGATTTTTGTATGATTTTCTGTGTTTCTATAATGTTGATTTTAGCCCTTAACTTGATTATTTCCTGTCTTCTTCTCCTATTGGGTGAGTCTGCTTCTTTTTTTTTTTCTCTAGAGCTTTCCGGCATGCTGTTTGGTCACTGATGTGAGCTTTCTCTGTTTTTTTTTTTTTTTTTATGTGCTCTTATCACTGCTTTCATAGTATCCCATAGGATTGGATATGTTGTGCCTTCATTTTCATTGAATTCAAGGAAGATTTTAATTCCTTCAACCAGGAGTGGTTCAGTAGTTGACTGTTCAGTTTCCATGCGTTTGTAGGCTTTATGGAAGTAGTATTTTTGAATTCTAACTTTACTCTATGGTGATCTGATAAGACACAGTGAATTACTCCATTTTTTACATCTGTGGATGTTTGCTTTGTTACCAAGAATGTGATTAATGTTAGAGAAGATTTTATGAGGTACTGAGAAGGTATATATTGTTTTATTTTGGTGGAATGTTCTATAGATCTCTATTAAGTTCAATTGATTCATTACATCTATTAGTTCTCTTTTTTCTTTGTTAAGTTTCTGTCTGTTTGACCTGTCCATTTTCAAGAGAGGAATGTTGAAATCTCCTACTACTAGTGGGTCGGGTTTGATATGTGATTCAAGATTCAGTGATGTTTCTTTTACATATGTGGGTGTTCTTGAATTGGAGTATAGACATTCAGGATTGAGACTTCATCTTGATAAATTATTCTTGTAATGAGTACAAAATGTCCTTCTCCATCTATTCTGATTGATTTTAGTTTAAAATCATTTCTATTAGAAATAAAAATAGCTACATCTGCTTGTTTCCTAGGTTTTTTTGATTGTAAAACCTTTTCGGATCCCTTTGCTGTGAAATAGTGTCTTTCTTCGAGGTTGAGGTATATTTCTTGTAAATAGCAGAGTGTTGGATACTGTTTATGTATCCATTCCCTTAGCCTGTGTCTTTTTATAGATGAATTGATACCATTGATATTAAACAACATTAATGACCGAAGGTTGTTAGCTCCGGTTATCTTTCAGCAGTACTGTTTGTGTGTTTCCCTTCTTTGGATTATGCTGTTGTGGGTTATCAGGTGCCTGTATCATTGTGGGTGTAGTTAGTTTCCTTAGGTTGTGGCTTTCCTTCTAGTACTTTCTGTAAGGCTGGGTTTGAGGATACATATTTTTTTAAATCTGTTTTTATCATTGAATATCTTGTTTTCTCCACCAGTAGTGAATGAAAGCTTTGCTGGGTATGGTATTCTGGGCTGGCATCCATGATCTCTTAGTGTCTGCAGCACATATATACAGGACCTTCTGGCTTTCATGTTTTCCACTGAGAAGTCAGGTGTAATTCTGATAGGCTTTCCTTTATATGTTACTTGATCTTTTTCTTGTGCAGCTCTTAATATTCTTTTTTTATTCTGTATGTTTTGTGTTTTGATTATTATATTGCAAGAGGCTGTCTTTTTTACTTATATGAAATATTTTATTAAAATTAACTCTTGATGAAAAGTTAATTCCCAAATATTATATCATTTAAAATTATTTATTAACTTTTTTCCGTTTATTTATTTATTAAAGATTTCTGTCTCTTCCCTGCCACCTCCTCCCATTTTCCTCTCCCTCCATCAAATTCCCTTCCCTTGTCAGCCCGTAGAGCTATCAGGGTTCCGTGCCCAGTGGGAAGTCCAAGGACCACCCACCTCCATCCAGGTCTAGTAAGGTGAGCATCCAAACTGCCTAGGCTCCCACAAAGCCAGTACATGCAGTAGGATCAAAAACCCACTGCCATTGTTATTGAGATCTCAGTAGTCTTCATTGTCCGCTATGTTCAGAGAGTCCTGTTTTATCCCATGCTTTTTCAGACCCGGGCCAGCTGGCCTTGATGAGTTCCCGATAGAGCATCCCCATTGTCTCAGTGTGTGGGTGCACCCCTTGCGGTCCTGAGTTCCATGCTTGTATTCTCTCTCCTTCTGCTCCTGATTTGGACCTTGAGGTTTCTGTCCAGTGCTCCAAATTGGGTCTCTGTCTCTGTCTCCTTTCATCGCCTGATGAAGGTTAATATTCAGGAGGATGCCTATATGTTTTTTCTTGGGTTCTCCTTATTTAGCTTCTCTAGGATCACTAATTATAGGCTCAATGTCCTTTGTTTATGGCTAGAAACCAAATATGAGTGAGTACATCCCATGTTCCTCTTTTTGGGTCTGGCTTACCTCACTCAGGATAGTGTTTTCTATTTCCATCCATTTGTATACAAAATTCAAGAAGTCCTTGTTTTTTGCTGATGAGTACTATTTTCTAATATGTCTACATTCCATACTTTCTTTATCCATTCTTCCATTGAAGGGCATCTAGGTTGTTTCCAGGTTCTGGCTATTATAAACAATGCTGCTATGAGCATAGTAGAGCATATACTTTTGTTGTATGATAAGGCCTCTCTTGGGTATATTCCCAAGAGTGGTATTGCTGGGTCCAGGAGTAGGTTGATCCCGAATTTCCTGAGAAACTGCCACACTGCTTTCCAGAATGGTTGCACAAGTTTGCATTCCTACCAGCAATGGATGAGTGTACCCCTTTCTCCACAACCTCTCCAGCAAAGGCTATCATTGGTGTTTTTTATTTTAGCCATTCTGACAGGTGTAAGATGGTATCTTAAAGTTGTCTTGATTTGCATTTCCCTGATCGCTAAGGAAGTTGAGCATGACCTTAAGTGTCTTATGGAGGCTGTCTTTTTTGATTCAGTCTATTTGGTGTTCTTTACGCTTCTTGTACTTTTTTTCTATAACATTGTTGAATATATTTCTGTGTCTTTTTGCTGGAATTCTTCTCCATCTTCTATCCCTATTATCCTCAGGTTTGGTCTTTTCATGGTGTCCCAGATTTTCTGAATGTTTTGTCTTAAGAATTTGTTGAATTTAGTGTTTTCACTAATTAACAGACCAATGAGTCTGTTTCCTCAATAGAATCTTTAGCGTCTGAGATTATTTCTTCTAGCTCTGTATTCTGTTGGTTATACTTGTCTCTGTAGTTCCTGTTCATTTACCCATATTTTCCATTCCCATAGTTCCCTCAGTTTGTTTTCTTTGTTACCTCTATTTCAATCTTCAATTCTTGAAAGGTTTCCTTCACCTATTTATTTGTTTTTTTCTTGTGTTTCTTTGAGGGATTTATTAATTTCTTTCAGCATTTTTTTGTCTTCTCCTCCATTTCTTTAAGGGAGTTTTTCACTTTCTCTTTAAAGGTTTCCATCATTTTCATTAAGTATTGTTTAAAGTTGTTTTCTTCTATATCTTCTGTGTTAAGATGATCAAGTCTTCCTGTTGTGTGTCTGTTGTGATATGGTGGTACCGTATTGCTTTTTAGGATGTTGGAGGGTTCTTGTGTTGGCACCTTCCCATCCCTTCCTTCAACTGTTATTTCTATAAAAATTGGTCTCTATGAAGCTCCCAGAGAACAACACATTGGGGGAAGGGTAGATGGCTCTCTAGCAGACCAGCTCCCTGCAGGCTTTTAAAAATGCACTGCAAGTTTTAGGGTGTGGGGGGTCTAGAGTCCCAAGGCCACAGTTGTCTCACCTCTTATGTCCACCAAGAATTAGTCTCCATGGAGCTTGCAGGAAACAACCATTTGGAGGTGGCATAGACGGCTGTCTATTTTATAACCTTCTTCTTCTTCTTCTTCTTCTTCTTCTTCTTCTTCTTCTTCTTCTTCTTCCTTCTCCTCCTTCTCCTTCTCCTCCTTCTCCTTCACATCCTTCTTCTCCTCTTCCTCCTGCTCCTCCTCCTCCTCCTCCTCTTCTTCTTCTTCTTCTTCTTCTTCTTCTTCTTCTTCTTCTTCTTCTTCTTCTTCTTTTTCTTTTTTGGTTTTCTTGAGGCAGGGTTTCTCTATAGCTTTGGAGTCTGCCCTGAAACTAGCTCTTGTAGACCAGTCTGACCTCAAACTCACAGAGATCCTCCTGCCTCTGCCTCCCGAGTGCTGGGATTAAAGGCATGTACCACCACTGCCCTGACCTATTTTATAGCTTTCTATACTTGCAAAAATCACTGTATTTCCCAGTAATATCAGTAGAAAGTCAAAGCCCAAAGAAATCAGAATAATGTATTTATTCACAAAGAAATGGTGCAAGAAAATCAACATCTCACAAGGTTACTTCCCATAGCTTAATGTTATATCAATAAAACTGGAAAGAAACATTAGACTTCACAGTTTCTTTTTCTAAAATTATATATTTTATTTTATTTTCTAAATTATTACATCAGTCAAGGCATAAAGTCAAGTTCTTGAGCAACATGCTGTCTGCAGTATGATTTTTCAGTGTGACATATCACTTTTTTGATATTGCTTAAGAACTATTTTATAAGATGAGGGCAAATGTCATCCCTAATACTCAGGATAATGCATTATCTAAGTAAGTTTTTGGGAAAAAAATCAAAAATGAAGAGGTATTTTTTGCATAAGTTTTGTTAACAAATTCATGAAAAGGACTGCCTAACTTTTGATATTCAATAAAGCCCACCAATATTCTACAAATTAAATATCCACTTGGGTTATGAGAATATTATTTCAGTGAGTTTAGCATTACAGATTAGTATTGCAAAGGCTCATTTATTAGAAATGTACTTGTAAGTTGGTTTAAAATATCCTAGTGATAGATAGTCTGTTCCTTTTTTTTTAAATGAATGGCTTACTGTAACAGTGAAAATTACAGGCCTTGAATAAAAATCTTCTGGGAACAATGCGCTATCACGAACCTTTATAATCATTTCTCTGATCTGTATGGCTTCCTTATCTTTTAAAATGCATTTAAAATGTTAATAAACTATATAAATGAATCTGTGTATTGTATAATTTAAAATACAGTTACATTTAATACTAAAATGAGAAATCAAAACTAAGTCACAAAATTGGATATATATTCTGTGATAAGGTTATTTACATTAAAATTATGAACAAGCTATAATTTTAGTGTTTATTATAAATATTAACCACAATTTGTTATTTAAAATATCTGTGTACATCTAATTATTAATTATTTGATGTGGGAGTGTCATATATCAATCTGTTGATTTCATTGGCTAAGCAATAAAGGAACTGCCTCGGCCCATTTCATTGGTTAGAAGATAGGTGGGAGGAGTAGACAGAACAGAATGCCGGGAGGAAGAGGAAGTGAGGTCAGACTCCGCATCTCTCCTCTCCGGAGCAGACGCTTCAGAGAGATGCCATGCTACCCGCTCCAGGGAAGATGCACGCTATGAAGCTCCGACCCAGGATGGACTTAGGCTAGAATCTTCCCAGTAAGACCGGTGCTATACAGATGATAAGAAATGGGCTAGTCCAGGTGCGAGAGTTAGCCTAGAAGATGCTAGGTAGAAATGAGCCAGAGCAGTGTTTAAATGAATACAGTGTCTGTGTAATTATTTCGGGTAAAGCTAGCCAGGCAGGCGGCTGGGGTGTTGGGGACGCAGCCCCGCCGCTTCATATTACTACAATTATTATAGAAAGATTATCTACTATTTTAAAGAATAAACTTCATTTTGTGAAACTTTACAAAATATACAAGCATTAACAACAACTCACTGACAATGATCAATTAGTAATTATCATAAATGACATATTTATCACTAACAAATTAGGACTAACATCCTGGAAAATAGTCTCTATTAAAATGCAATGTCTTGCATATAATTTAACTCAGGCATTTTACAATATATTCTCATTAATACTTATTATGTTTATACATTATTTGAGATGAATAAGTAGAATTAAATTTGCATCCCAGGGTATATAAATGTTAACGTAATACTGAGAATTTGGGACAAGAGAAATGGCTTAGTTCTAATTATCACTTGTAACACTTCAGAGGATCCAATTTAATTGCCAGCTCCTATGATCAGAGGCTACAACTTCTGTAGCTGTAGTTCCTCAGAATCTGATTTCATCTTCTCACTTAGATGGATACATATACATGCACACACATACATACAAACCTTTTTTTTAAAGAAACTTATTTTGTCTTGTACACATAAAGTTGTGAAAGCTTAGGAATCTGTTAGCAACGAAAGAAGCAAAAGCATTTTAAGGTCTTTAAGGGATTTGTTTATCAACTAAGTAATTAATTTTTGATTATATATTTGACATGTTAAAAATAATTACTGGAGTAGAAAAATAAACTATTTGATTTTTAATAAATGAAAGTGCTTCTTAGAAGAGGGTATTCTAACACAGACTAAAAAACTGTTTCAGTTTCATATAATTTTCTTGCTTATATAAAAATCTAAATATTAGCAGTCATCCAGACTAGAGTAATATAAGAAAGAAAATTGAATGTTTCTCAAAGTGTCAAGTCATAGTCCCATTTTCTCCACTATTATATGAATATAAATTCTGAGGTAGCAACATAGACTTGTCATTTGATACATAAATTCTTCAAGGTATGAAGTAGATACGATACTCATTTTTTAATCATTTGTTAAAGATGTGTGAAAATTTAATTTTTAAAAGTTTGATGGTAAATTTTGTCCATTCATTTCTAGTAGCCTTTAAGCATCTCTCAGATTTGTTGACTGCTATCCTTTGTTCTTGTTGCCTAATGAAATAGAGTCCATAGCCTGGAACAGATAGGCCTTCTGCAGATGCTGAACTTTCTGCCCACGCTTTGAAATTATGAAGTAGGCATCATTTTATGTGTCCCTGACTCATTTCATGATATCTCAGAGACACATTGTGCAACCATAAATTTCTTGCTATCATATGTATATAATAATGTCATGGTATAGATATTTATCAGAAAAGTATATACTCTGTGGTAGATAACATTGAAGTGTATGTTTTGTAAACAGCTATGTGTAATCATAACAGAAAATATTTAGAAATGAAACTTCAGCTGTCATGGAAGATTTGAAATCAGGATAACTATTTCCCAAAGTTGTTTACATTCTAACATGTACAAGCAATTGTTATTGCTTTCTAGACTGGTTAAAAATAATACATTCCTTCTTCAGTATTACCCAACAAGATGAAATTTACATGCCCTTTTATGTGGTCAGTTAAATTATATATGTCTTTTTAATAAGATGAATATTGGCTCATATACCTAATTTAGAATGAATTCTGATTTAACTTTTATTATTCATCTGTTGGCATTTTTTGTGTAACTTGTGTATGAATTTATTACACTCATTTCCAAATCTAAGATCTTCTGTTATGCACTTCTGTTTTGTTGATTCAGTTTTGCCAAACAGAAACTTTTGTTTGAAACTTAGTTGATTAATTACTATTTTCTAAATTTTGTTAGAATAATTAAGCTATTTTGTTTCAAATATCTTGGTATAGTTTGTTGAAAATGATTTTTATTTCATCTCTGCATCTAAGGTATTTCTTCTCTTAGATTTCCTGTCTTGTGTATTTTATAAAATATATATTACTAATTAATCATCAAGGAAATAACTTGTAAATAATTTGTCATAGAAGATCATTTGAAAACTGCTATTAGGCTAAGCAAATTAGTATTCACTGGTTATATATTTCATGTCATTGATGAAGGACACATGGTAAAGATATTCCTCATTGGAGGATATATCTTCCTATCAGACAAATTTTGATAAAAACTTCAGGTAAAGATAATAATATACATTTATTTTATTTTATTTCTTGAAAAACTTTCTGCCTCCTCCATACCTCCCATTTCCCTACCCCTCTTCCCACTCCTCTCCTCTCCCCTACTCCTCTACCCCTCCCCCCACTCCGTTCCTCCTCCCTTTCCATTCCAAATAGAAGTCCAGATTCCCTGCCCTGTGGGAAGTCCAAGGTCCTCCACCCTCCATCCAGGTCCAGGAAGGTGAGCATCCAAACAGGCTAGGGTCCCACAAAGCCAGTTCCTGCCACCCAGCTCCAGCCGCCTGGCTAGCTTATGCCCCGAAATAACAACACACAAACTGTGTTCGTTTAAACACTGCTTGGTCCATTATATCTAGCCTCTTCTTGGCTAACTCTCACATCTTGCTTAACCCATATTTAGTAATCTGTGTAGCACCACGAGGTGGTGTTTTACTGGGAAAAATTCAGAATGTCTGATCTGGATGCTTGCTCCATCGTGTCTGACCTCACTTCCCTTCTTCCCAGCATTCTGTTCTGTCTACTCCACCCACCTAATTTTCTGCCCTATCAAAAGCCAAGGCAGTTTATTAACCAATGAAATCAACAAATAGACAGATGACCTTTCACCATCATTTCCTCTTTTTCTGTTTAAACAAAAAAGGCTTTCATTTTAACATAGTAAAATTACATATAGCAAAACAGTTATCAAGTAAGAATTACAATATTTATATCCATTTTATCTTTATCATAATTAAGGAAAACTATAACTATAATTATTTATTCTTCAACTCCACCAAAGACTCCAGAAGGATATAAGATTACCTAAGTAAATCTTGCTTCCTGGACAGTCACTCAAAGTTCCTCTCTACTGTTGGGGCATCCATCTTTGGCCTACAGGCCCACAGTTTCCAGAAGACATTTCCATGAGGCAGGAAATTTCAAAGGCAGTTCAGTCACTATCTGCTGTATTCTGCAGAATGTCTCGCAGACTCTTTCATGATTCAGGAACCCCGAAAGATCATCTCACCTTTAGGCAAGTTCATCAGTCCTCTTTTTGTGGGTTCTTTGTGTCCAGTTTATGCAACAGTCCAGGCAAGAGCAGTTTCTTGCCCAAATGGCTATCAAACTCCATAAGGAGCCTCATAAATGCCAATCTTTCTCTTGAAGTAGATTGGTGCTGCCAGGAGCGGACGTGTCTCACTGTCATGAACAACCTTAACTTATTAAAATATTTAAAATGCCATATTCTGTTGCCTTATTCTGTAGTCTCTGAAAGGTATAAAGAATGCCTATCTAACTAAAATATATCTCTATATATCTAGAAAATCTAAGAGGACAAGCTTGACTATTATCGATGGTTATCCATTAACAACCTATATTTCCTAATTATACATTACATTTTTAAATGAACTACACAATCACAATACCTTATTCAAGATCAGAAATACATATACATATAACAAAATTCACCTTAAATCTCTAACAATAAAGCAAAATATACACCAATGCAAATTATTCATATCTATATCATATCCCCCTTTAAATGTAAAAGAACATTTATAAACAATATTTGAGAATATGGATATAGTTATTTCTCTCCAAACTTCCTCCTGCTCTATAGGGATACTGTTAATTAGGCCTTTCATGGTATAACCTGTGTGCTAGGATCATCTCAGTTGGCAGTTGAGTGAAATAATTTTCTGAAGGTGTTCACAGCAACCTTTCAGGAGGGTATGGTCTATCATACCATATTGGAATAGAAGCAATCCATAGGGTCTCATCCTCTCTGAAAACAAAAGAAGGACTTTCCAAAGTATCATAACCTTAGATCCAAATTTTGAAGTCAAGGTATTTTCAAAATATCTATCTCAGAGTAGTTCAGCAGCATTTATAAACAAATATCTTTTAGCAGCTGTTGTTCCTTCCTCAGCATTCAAACAATTCAAAACGAGCAAACAGTATCAAGATTCTCTGTGTATTTTCCATCTTTGTGCAGCTTCATTTTAACCTCTATTTCTTTTATTTTTACTTTTACTTTTTGAGACAGGTTCTCTGTATATCTTTGTCCTGGAATAACTCTGTAGACCAGGCTGTCCTTGAACTCTCAGAGATCTGTCTGTCTCTGCCTCCCAGGCATTGGGATTAAAGGTGTGTGCTACCACACCTTGAAGTCACAAAGGTCAATCTACCTCTGCCCCTTGAAGTCTCAGAAGTCAATTTACCTCTGCTTCCCAAGTATTGACATTAAAGGTGTGTATCACCACACCCAACTTCTCTCTTTCCCTCTCTTTCACTTTTTTGTTTTTTACTTTAAGAACTTTAACTTTTAGCCTGCATATATTTTTAACACACTGTAAATCATGTGGAGTTTTCTTTGTTTTTGAATCTCTCTTTACTGTATATCGCTCTTTTTCTAACTACATGAGTCTAAGGAGAGGATTAAAGCCATGGCTTTGATGGATAGATCCAGCCCATTCCTTAGCTTTCCAGCCTCATGGCTTAGGTACCAACTGTAGCCACATTTATCGCCACAACTCTATAGTGTTTCAAGGTTCTTGCCAGCAAGCAAGATGCAGCATTCTTCTCTCAGACCACACTCAGTCGGACTGCCTGACTGAAAGAGTCAGAGTTTGCTCTGGCAGGATGGCCCAGAAAGCCATCATTTTAAAATGGCACAGCTTTTTTTCTGCTATGGCTGAAAAGCAAAAAGTTTGTGTTCAACTTCTCATCAACACCATTTAAGTGTTTCATGGCAGGACCTATTAAAAGAGCTGCAGGGTTTGCAGCTAAAGCTGAGTCAAGAAGCCTCTCTTAGATGAGAGTGCTTGCTTGCCTCTAGTAAGCAGAGCAGACCTGAGAAATTGCTGCTATCAAGAAAACATACTTTACTCTATTCTTTCCCAAGCTTTTTCAGGCCTTCTGTGGATTCAGTTATCCATGTCCGGGTGCCACTTATAGAAGGAGTAGGGGGCGGCATTTCCACCTGGCCCCCGGCTACCTGCCTAGCCTATGCCCTGAAATAACAACACACAAATTATATTCTTTTAAACACTGCCTGGCCCATTAGTTTCAGCCTCTTATTGGCTAATTCTCATATCTTGATTAATCCATTTCTAATAATCTGTGTAGCACCACAAGATGTGGCTTACCGGGAAAGATTCAGCATGTCTGACCTGGCAGCTGGCTCCATGGCATCTGACTCACTTCCCTTCTTCCCAGCATTCTGTTCTGTCTACTCTGCCTAACTGATTTTCTGTCCTATGAAAGGGCCAAGACAGTTTCTTTATTAACCAATGTAAATATGACATAGACAGATGACAGACCCTCCTACATCAAGAGACCAGGGTGAAGTTACAACCAAAGAAACACAAAACCAAGCTCTAATAGTGTAAATTATCTAACATTAATATGTGGAATCAATTCACAACCTTCTGGACTTCAAAGCATTTGAGCAGTGACACTTCCACATCTCACATTTCTACAACACACACTGATAGTGTGTTACAATCAGACATTCTCTAGGGCTCACTTAGCAGTGTTCTTGGTTGTCATTCCATGGTTCCTGCATCTCTGTTTCACTGTGATCTCCACAGGCTTCATGCTTGATTTCCTTGCTTTTGTTCAGGCCCACCAACCCCACAATATGTTGGTGCCAGTCCTTAGTCTTCAGTTTATCTCTATGATCTCTGTTATAGAGATTTTCACTGGTATAGATCTTGAATTTTTGATACAAATATAAGGTCAAATTTGTTATATGTATATGTATATTTCTGCTCTTGATTACGGTTCTGTGATAATGTAGTTCATTTAACAAATATAGGTTAATAGATAATCATCTATAATAGTCAAGATTATAGTCAGGTTAGTTAGATTTTCTAGATGTTCAAAGATGTATTTCAAATGGATAGGTATTCTTCAAATATTTCAAAGACCTTTAGAATATGATATTTAAAATGCTTAGGAACTTAAGACTTTTCATGACAATGAGACACATCTGCTCCTGGCAGCACCAGATACTTCAAGAGTAACATGGGAATCAAAGAGGCTCCTAATGGAGTTGGTTAATCATTTGGGCAAGAAATCACTCTTGCCTGGACTGCTTCACTATTCATTCAGGAACTGCAGAAAAATGACTGCTGTGATATGGTCTTTCAGGTTCCTGCTTCTTGAAAGAGTCTGTAAGACATTCTGCAGGATACATAAAAAGTAACTGGCAAACTGCCAATATAGACAGACATGTCTTTGAAATTTCCTGCTTCATGGAAAAGTCTGCATGATACTTTTGGACAGTAAAGATGGATGTCCCAATGGTACAGAAGAAATTTGGATCACTGTCCATGTAGTGAGATGTCTTTGTCAATTCCAGAGTTTTGGAAGTTACCAACAAAGCACTTCTGATTTACTTAGGTAATATCATATTCTTCTGTAGTCTTTGATGGAGTTAAGAAATTTATAGTTATAGTTCTCCTTAATTATAATAAAAGATAATATATATATACATATATAAAAAGATATAAAAGATAATATATATTGTAATTCTTGCTTTATACCTGTTATATCTAATTTTACTGTGTTAAAGTTAAAACCTTTCTTTTTATTTAAACAGAAAAGGGGAGGTGATGTCAGAGTCCACTCTGTGTGCTGTGATTACAATTAATGAATAAAGAAACTTCCTTAACCCATTAATAGAGAAGAACTTAGGTAGTCGTGAAGGACTGGACTGATCGCTGGAAGAAACAAGGGCAGAATCAGAGAGATTCCATGGATCTGCCACCAGAGATGGACGTGCTGAAACTTTGCTGGTAGGCTACAACCTCATGCGGATACACAGATTATTGGAGACAGGCTAAATTAAGATATAAGAGTTAGCCAAAAAAAGTTAGAAATAATGGGCCAAGCAGTGTTTAAAATAATACAGTTTCTGTGTGGTTATTTTAGTTCTGGGTGGCTGGGATGAACAAGTGGTTCCCCCATGTAACAGATCTCTTCATTCAAAGTTTTTTTAATTAATCAATTAATTAAATTTTATTAATTTTGTTGAGCTATACATTTTTCTCTGCTCTTGTCCCTTTCTGCCCCCTCCCCTTCAACCCTCTCCCAAGGTTCCTATGTTATTTTTTTCTCATCCATGGTTCCTGTGTTCTCGTCTTTTCTTCTTCCCATGTAGATTAGATTCACGTATGTTGTGCTTAGGGTCCTCATTTTTGTCTAGGTTCTCTGGGATTGTGATTATTCATTGAAATAATGCTTTTCTGATTAAAGTTTGCTATTTTTGTTATTTAATCAAGTATGTTTTCAGGGAGATATATAATACTTACATGAGAGGTAAGTTTTTCTCCAATAATTATAAAAACTAAATTGTTGAAATAGGAGCGGCAGGGCTGCGTCCCCGGCACCTGGCTGCCCCCACAGCTAGCTTTACCCAAAATAATTACACGGAAACTGTATTCTTTTAAACACCGCTTGGCCCATTTCTATCTAGCCTCTTCTAGGCTAGCTCTCGCACCTGGATTAGCCCATTTGTAATAATCTGCTGTAGCCCACGAGCTGGCTTACCAGGAACGATCTTAACCTGCATCTGCCTGGAGTAAAAGAATCATGGCGACTCCTGATTCAGCTTCTTTCTCCCAGCCTTCCATTCTGTTTACTCCACCCACCTAAGGATGGACCTAGCAGTTTCTTTATTGTTTAACCAATGAAATCAACAGATTGATATATGTCATTCCCACATCACTAAACCAAAGAATTAATGTTGTTTATAACCATACTATCTCAAAATAAAATTGTACTAGTGAAGCAGTTGATAAATTTTTCTAAACATGCCTTTTGCTCCTATTGCATCATTGGGCCTTTGATAGCATTTTGCTGTTTACTAAACTTCATTTTTAATAAATTTTTCTAAAAAAATCAAACTTCTTGGTTATAAATAAACTTTGATGGCATTAAGAATTGAGTTTATATTAGGGAAATATGCTTACCTTTCAACATTTATGAGAATGATAGGGAAATAGACTAAAGCACTGAGAAGAAAAATAACCACAGAAGTCAGAGAATGTATACTCAATAGTTCACAATTAACCTTGGATTATATGACAATTCCTTCTCTTGGTAACATTAAATTAGGTTTTAGGATGACTTGACAAAGTAATAGCGTCATAACAATAATCATTCTAATTTAAAACATTTCCATATCTCTAACTATTCCTTATGCTATATGATTAATAAGTTTAATATAAAAGTAAAAATGAGAATAATGAAATGAAAAACAATTGACTACATTAAAAATATACCCACTTAAAAGTTTTCATAATATATGACAAAATATTCAAAGAAATATCTTTAAAAATTATTTGAATCAAAAATCACTATACTACAAAAGACATTTAAGAATCTCCACATAATATTTTTATTGTAATTTACATTGGAAGTAGAGTGCAAGATGGAATGTTACTGCAAACATCTTTTCATCTTTAACTGCCTAGAGGAAAGTTTTGGTGATAGTATATTTACTATAGCATGGCATTCAATGTTTTACTAGAGTCATCTAATACTCCAGAGAAATCATATAGTTTATGGATCCCATAAATGGTGTCATTTTTAAGAGAACTATTTCAAAAGTCCTATATAATGATATAGTGATATAACAATAAAACCTGTCTAAGATATTCAAAGAGACACTTAAATTTTAAAGGGACTGGATAAATGTCAGCATTTGTATAATCTATATAATGAGAATGCCAAGAAACAACTTTTTACTATTACATTTAGTGCACATTTCTGCGATACCCACCATGAAGCTGACACTTTTATTGGCTGAGGTATTACCACTTCAACATCAAACCTGGAATCAGAAGTTATTGGTATTTTTACTTTTATTTCTTTTGTCTGTATAGGATGAGAGGTCTAGTTTAGAAGAGAATACCGTGCAAAGACCATCAAACATGTATTTAAGTACATTTCAAGTTGTGTGTGTTTTTATTTTCTTAGCCAAATTCAATGTTTAGTAAGTAGATTTTCTGAAGAAAGAATTACTGGAAACAAGCAGATAAAACATATATGAATTGAACATGTGTACATTTTTTCCTTAAAATAAAGTTGAAGTATTATACTTTGGTGATTCAGTTTTCATTATCTTGTGACAGATATAATCTACTGATATAATTCAATGATTAGCTACTCTTGATGTAGCTAATCAAGAGTGGTAACTGGACTAATTATCATAATATACTTTTAAAAGATTAACTACTCTTAAAAGGCTTACAGCACTTTAATCTATTAGGTTGACAGACTGAGGTAAAAGAAAATTCAACTATTAATGGCTTTGCAACTGAGGTTTCAGCCAGATAAACACACTAGTGAGTGCTAAAATCTAAGAATTAATAAAACAAGACCTTAGAAAATGAGGTCATAGAAACTAAACCCGTATAAAATTAGCCTATAGGAAATGATGTAACTGAGGTAATACAAATTTAGACTCTAGAACTCAAATATATATATATTATTGGGATAGAAATGGGGTAATAAAAGTGGAAACCATAGAATATTAGGTAACAAAATGTAATTAGAAAAATACTGTGAATATACAGCTGGAGATTATTTAAAATGTAGTAATAAGAATTGGTAGGCAGTTTGGTTCTGAATATACTTGCTAGGTAGCAAAACACTGTGTTCAGTCTCTCCAAACACACATATAAAAGGTAGATGCAGTTGTGCTTACTATATTTGGAACTCTTTGGAGATGCAGAAATGAGGGTCACTTGAGTACATAGGACAATTTGTCTAACAAAATCAGAAAACCTCAACTTTGGTGAGAGACCCATATTAAAAAAGAAGATAGATAGTTATTGATAAAATTGTTCAAGGAAACAGGGGCCATAGCAACTGAAGAAAAGGAAAAATGTTCATAGAATATGAAGACATATAAGATGGGCCCATGACAACATCCATGGAATGGAGAATCTGAGTTGATTAAAACTGAAGTCACAGAATCTACAAGTCTAAGCAAGAGTTACCAAAGTAGTAGGAACTCACAGATACTTAGGGAGAAGCACCTGTGCTCAGAAAAAAAGAGCACATTATTATCTTCACAATGATCTTATGGCTTTTATGTCATACTAAATTTGAACAAAAAATATTTGAAAGAAACATACAAATACTTTAACGGGTCTTGATATTGATTTAATACAAATGTAATTAGATATTTCTTCTTAAGCAAACAGAATTCATAATTGTCAAAATATTCACATATTTTAGCTTGTTCTTTCTATATACTTGTCTTAGGGTTTTTATTGTGGTGAAGAGACACCACAATGTTGGCGAGTATTATAAAGGAAAAGTATTTAATTTGTCTTACATTTTCTGAGGCTTAGGTTGTTATTATCATAGTGCAACAATGTGACTTGTAGGAAGACAGATGTCTGAAGGAGCTGAGAATCCTATTTAATGGCTCTCAGGCAAAATGAAATGAACTGAAACACAGGGAATATCTTGAGCATCCAGACGTCAAAGTCAACCCCCACAGTGATACACTTTCTACAACAAGGACTAAACCACTCCAACAGAAAAAAATACTTCCTAACAGCCCTATTCCCAGTGCATATAAGTGGGCAATTGCTTTCAAACAAGCACAGTATTCTACACTTTTAATGCTTTATACCTGTATTGGAATGAGACTCATGCCATCTGCAACTCTATCTATCCCCAGATGTAGACAAAAGGCTATTTTGATGAGGTTTTCCCTGCTTGTATTTTAACAGTTTACCTAGGCCCATACTATCAAGTACTTGTTAAATTATTGTGTTTTTTTTCTCTCTTCAAGTCTAGATTATTGGAATTTGTCAAAATTGCTTGTAATATTTCTTATATCTTGTCATTATCTTTTTCATTCAGAAAAGTAACATCCATAATGTTTTCCCTGCTGCTTCAAGTTCTGTTTATTGTCTTGATGTACATATATTTCATAACATATAAATTAGCCTATTTTCTGTATCTAAATATGATACTGGGTTTTTTCTGGTTCTTTTTATGTAGATGAATAGTGGGAGCTTGAAATCAGAACTCTTTCAGATATGTGTATTTAACAAAAAGAGATTAATGATCTCTTCTTCCTTATGTTATTAATTTGTTTTATATCATTTCCTGGGAGCTATAGTTATATTAATAACATATTTGTTTTTTTAATTTTTCACTCTATCTTTTGAGTGCCTCAAGTTCATCTCCTATCTGCCTTATTGAACTGTTACCAGGAAGAATTATATGACATCAGACATTTTCTCTCCTAGTTGCTTTTGTTTTGGAGCTTAATTTATAGCAGAAGGAAAGCATACTAAAGTGAAATTGGTATTTACTGTCAATTGTTGCTTGATAAACTTTACCATGTTCTTTCTGTCTCTCTTTCTCTTTCTCTCCCTCTCTATAACATATATATTATACATATATGTATAATTATACATATATAATTGTATGTTCTCTCTTTTATCCTTGTCTCTCTATTTCTCTATATATATTATACATATATGTATAACTATACATATATAATTTCCTTTTAATTTTTTAAAGAAAAACAAATTATCTTCTTCATTATACATACAAATACAAGTCCCTACTACTTCTCCTCCTACCATTCCCTCAACATACCCTCCCACCTCACCCCTATCCAATGTGGCACATTGCTTTAAGGAAGATCCAATGCTTTCCTTTTTGTATCTAGACTGATCAAGGTATCTATTAATGAGAATAGGTTCCCAAAAACCAGTACATGCAGTAGGGATACATCCTGATGCCACTGCCAGTGGCCCCTCAGTCTGCCCCAGCCATGCAACTGTCAACTCAAGAAGACTAGATTGGTCCTGTGCTTGTTCCTTCCCAGTCTGGCTGAAATTTTTGAGCTTTCATTAGCTCAGGTAGAATGTTTCAGTGGGTGTAACCATCATGGTCTTGACCTCTTGGCTCATATTCTTATTCCTCTTACTTTTCAACTGGACTTTGGGAGCTCAGTCCAGTGCTCTGATGTGGGACTCTACCTCTGTTTCTATCAGTTGCTGGATGAGGGTTCTATGGTGATTTTTAAGATATTTATCAATCTTGCTACAAGACAAGTCAAGATTTGGCCTCCTCTATTGCTTAGGGTCTTAGAAAGAGTCATCCTTGTGGAGTCATAGAAATTTCTCTAGAGCCAGGTTTCTTGCTAATCTTATAATGGCTTTGCCAATCAAGATATCTCTTTCCTTGCTCTCATCTCAAACCTTCCTCTTCCACTCTACCATTTCCTCAAGTTATCCTCACCCTCACCCTCTCCCTTCATCTTTCCCACACACATTCCATTCTCGCCCTATCACCATGCTCCCAATTTTGTCAGGAAATCTTGTCTGTTTCTACTTTCTAGGTAGATCTGTATATGTTTTTCTTAGAGTTCAATTTATTAGATTCTCTAGGATCATGAACTACAGGCTCAATATCCTTGCCTTAAAGCTAGTGTCCATGTATGAGTGAGTATATACCATATTCATATTTTGGGTCTCATTTACCTCAGTGAAGATAATGTTTTCTAATTTCAAACATTTGCATGAAAAATTCAAAATGTCATAATTTTTTACTGATGACTAGTATTCCAATGTGCAAATGTGCCACATTTTTTTATGCATTCTTCAGTTGAAGAGCACCTAGGGTTGTTTCCAGATTCTGGCTATTATTGTAAGACTTTAAGACAATCCTGAAGCCATTTTTGACAATTCTGAATCCTCTCAGCCTCTGTGCCATAGTGCTTCCCCTCCTCCCCTGGGAACCAATGACCTAACAGCTACACTCGCACGTACTCAGTTCCTGAACAATTACCCATATACGTACGTATGCTTTGGTTCGGTCCCCTGAGAAATGGGGTCAAAATGACCTCTTACCTCATCTGATCTGGAAACAGCTCTCCAGTCAATTATTGGTAATAGCCCTTTCAAATAAGCCAATCAGAATAGTCAAAGAACAACCCCCCTTGCTTCTGTGGCCCCTTTAAAAGTAGACTGTACCAGCTATTCGAGGTCCCTCGGCTTCCCGAATGCTGGGGGACCCTGTCATGACAGAATTAATAAAATCCTCATTCTTTTGCATAGGCTGTGGTGTGTGAGATGGTCTCTGGGGGCGACTCCTTCTCGGTGTTTGAACGCTAGAGTCCACCATTATAAATAATGTTGCCATAAATATAGTTGAACAAAGACATATTTAGTATGATTGAGCATCTTTTCAGTATAAGCCAAAGAGTAGCATTGCTGGATCTTGGGATAGGTTGATGCCCAATTTTCTGAGAAACCACCATACTGATTTCTAAATGGTTGTACAAGTTTTCATTCTCACTTAAAATGGATGAGTCTTCCGCTTAGTATACATCCTCTCCAGCATAATCTATCATTCATGTTTTTGATCTTAGTCATTCTGAAAGATGTCAGATTTTATCACAGAATGATTTTTTTTAATTTTTTTATTGATAAAAGGAGGATAAAGAAAAGAAAAAAAAACAAATTTCCACCTCCTCCCACCAGCCTCCCATTTCCCTCCCCCTCCTCCCACTCTTCTCCCCCTCCTCCCACTCTTCTCCCCCTCCTCCCACCCCTCTCCCCTTCCCCCCACTCCTCTCCCCCTCCCTTTCCAGTCCAAAGAGCTGTCAGGGTTCCCTGCCCTGTGGCACGTCCTAGGTCCTCCCCCCTCCATCCATATCTAGGAAGGTGAACATCCAGACTGGCTAGACTCCCACCAAGCCAGCACATTGCATAGGATCAAAACCGCGTGCCATTGTCCTTGGCGTCTCATCAGCCCTCATTGTTCGCCATGTTCCGAGAGTCCAGTTTTATCCCATGCTTTTTCTGATAACAGTCCAGCTGGCCTTGGTGAGCTCCCAGTAGATCATCTCCACTGTCTCAGTGGGTGGGTGCACTCCTCGTGGTCCCGACATCTTTGCTCATGTTCTCACTCCTTCTGCTCCTCATTGGGACCTTGGGAGCTCAGTCCAGTGCTCCAGTGTGGGTCTCTGTCTCTATCTCCATCCATCGCCAGATGCAAGTTCTAGGATGATATGCAATATATTCGTCAGTATTGCTCTAGGGTAGGGTCATTTCAGGTTCCCTATCCTCAGCTGCCCAGGGAACTAACTGGGGACCTCAGCTTGGGCACCTGGAAGCCCCTCTAGGGTCAAGTCTCCTGCCCACCCTAAAGTGGGTCCCTTAACTAAGAATTGTGGTTCCGTGCTCCCCTATCCAACCTTCCTTTGTCCCGATCCTCCTGTTTCCCCAAGTCCACCCTCCTTCCCTTCTACCTTTTCTCTCCCCATCTCCCCTAATCCCCATCCCACCCCACCCCCAAGATCCCACTTTTCCCCCCGGCAATTTTGTCTACTTCCCTTATCCAAGAGGATAACTATATGTTTTTCCTTGGGTTCACCTTCTTACTTAGCTTCTTTAGATTCGCCTATTGTAGACTCCGTGAACCCTATTTATGGCTAGAATCTAATTATGAGTGAGTACATCCCATGTTCGTCTTTTTGGGCCTGGGATACCTCACTCAGGATAGTGTTTTCTATTTCCATCCATTTGCATGCAAAATTCGAGAAGTCATTGTTTTTTACCGCAGCGTAGTACTCTAGTGTGTATATATTCCATACTTTCTTCATCCATTCTTCCATTGAAGGGCATCTAGGTTGTTTCCAGGTTCTGGCTATTACAAATAATACTGCTATGAACATAGTTGAACAAATGCTTTTGACATGTGATAGAGCATCTCTTGGGTAAATTCCCAAGAGTGGTATTGCTGGGTCCAGGGGTAGGTTGATCCCGAATTTCCGGAGAAACCGAAACACTGACTTCCACAGTGGTTGCACAAGATTGCATTCCCACCAGCAATGGATGAGGGTACCCCTTCCTCCACAGCCTCTCCAGCAAAGGCTATCCTTGGTGTTTTTGACTTTAGCCAATCTTACAGGTGTAAGATGATATCTCAAAGTTGTTTTGATTTGCATTTCCCTGATCGCTAAGGAGGTTGAGCATGACCTTAAGTGTCTTTTGGTCATTTGAACTTCTTCTGTTGAGAATTCTCTGTTCAGTTCAGCGCCCCATTTTTTAATTGGGTTAATTAGCATTTTAAAGTCTAGTTTCTTGAGTTCTCTATATATTTTGGAGATCAGACCTTTGTCTGTTGCGGGGTTGGTGAAGATCTTCTCCCAGTCAGTAGGTTGCCTTTGTGTCTTAGTGACAGTGTCCTTTGCTTTACAGAAGCTTCTCAGTTTTAGTAGGTCCCATTTATTCAATGTTGCCCTTAATGTCTGTGCTTCTGGGGTTATACCTAAGAAGCGATCGCCTGTGCCCATCTGTTGTAGGGTATTGCCCACTTTCTCTTCTATCAGATTCAGTGTTTTCGGGCTGATATTGAGGTCTTTAATCCATTTGGACTTGAGTTTTGTGCACGGTGAGAGATATGGGTCTATTTTCATTCTTCTACAGGTTGACATCCAGTTGTGCCAGCACCATTTGTTGAAGATGCTTTCTTTCTTCCAATGTAAACTTTTAGCTCCTTTATCGAAAATGAGGTGTTCATAGGTTTGTGGGATAAAGTCCGGGTCTTCTATACGATTCCATTGGTCGACTTCTCTGTTTTTATGCCAGTACCACCCTGTTTTCATTACTGTAGCTCTGTAATAGAGTTTGAAGTCAGGGATGGTAATGCCTCCAGACAATCCTTCATTGTATAGGATTGTTTTGGCTATCCTGGGTTTTTTGTTTTTCCATATAAAGTTGATTATTGTCCTCTCCAGATCTGTGAAGAATTTTGATGGGATCTTGATGGGGATTGCATTGAATCTATAAATTGCCTTTGGTAGAATTGCCATTTTTACTATGTTGATCCTCCCAATCCAAGAGCAAGGGATGTCCATCCATTTTTTGGTATCCTCTTCAATTTCTTTCTTCAATACCTTAAAGTTCTTGTCAAATAGATCTTTCACTTCCTTGGTTAGATTTACCCCAAGATATTTTATGCTGTTTGTGGCTATTGTGAATGGAGAAGCTTCTCTGATTTCCCTCTCTGCTTCCATATCCTTTGAGTATAGGAGGGCGACTGATTTTTTGGAGTTGATCTTGTATCCTGCCACATTACTAAAGCTGTTTATCAGCTGTAAAAGTTCTTTGGTGGAATTTTGGGGGTCGCTTATGTACACTATCATATCATCTGCGAATAACGAAAGTTTAACTTCTTCATTTCCAATTCGAATCCCCTTGATCCCATTATGCTGTCTTATTGCTATTGCTAGAACTTCCAGCACTATATTGAAGAGGTATGGCGAAAGTGGGCAGCCTTGTCGTGTTCCTGAGTTAAGCGGGATGGCTTTGAGTTTCTCTCCATTTAATTTGATGTTGGCTGTCGGCTTGCTGTATATAGCTTTTATTATATTTAGGTATGACCCTTGTATCCCTAATCTCTCCAAGACTTTTAACATAAATGGATGTTGAATTTTGTCAAATGCTTTTTCAGCATCTAATGAAATGATCATATGGTTTTTTTCTTTCAGTTTATTTATATGATGGATTACATTGATAGATTTTCGTATGTTGAACCAGCCCTGCATCTCAGGAATGAAGCCTACTTGATCATAATGGATAATTTTTCGGATGTGTTCTTGGATTCGGTTTGCCAGTATTTTGTTGAGGATTTTTGCGTCGATATTCATGAGTGAGATCGGCCTGTAATTCTCTTTCCTGGTTGAGTCTTTGTGTGGTTTTGGTATCAGAGTAACTGTAGCTTCATAAAAGGAATTTGGTAATGACCCTTCTGTTTCTATATTGTGGAATACATTGAGGAGTATAGGTATTAGGTCTTCTTGGAAGTTCTGGTAGAATTCCGCATTGAAACCATCTGGCCCTGGGCTTTTTTTGGTAGGGAGGTTTTTGATAACAGCTTCTAGTTCTTCGCGACTGACAGGTCTGTTTAGCTTGTTCACCTGGTCCTGATTTAATTTTGGTAAATCGTATTTATCTAAGAAAGTGTCCATTTCTTTTACATTTTCCAGTTTAGTGGCATACAAGCTTTTGTAGTAAGATCTAATGACTCTCTGAATTTCCTCTGTGTTTGTGGTTATGTCCCCCTTTTCATTTCTGATCTTATTAATTTGCAAATTTTCTCTCTGCCGTTTGATTAGTTTGGATAGGGGTTTGTCAATCTTGTTGATTTTTTTCCAGGAACCAGCTTCTTGATTCATTGATTCTTTGGATTGTTTTTTGTGTTTCTATTTTGTTGATTTCAGCCCTCAGTTTGATTATTTCCAGTCTTCTACTCCTCCTAGGTGAGTCTGCTTCTTTTTTTTTCTAGAGCTTTCAGGTGGGCTGTTAAGTCTCCAATATGTGCTTTCTCTGTTTTCTTTAAGTGGGCACTTAGTGCTATGAACTTTCCTCTCAGGACTGCTTTCATAGTGTCCCATAAGTTCGAGTATGTTGTTTCTATATTTTCATTGAATTCAAGGAAGACTTTAATTTCTTTCTTTATTTCCTCCTTAATCCAGGTATGGTTCAGTAGTTGACTGTTCAGTTTCCATGAGTTTGTAGGCTTTCTGGGGGTAGCATTGTTGTTGAATTCTAACTTTAATCCATGGTGGTCTGATAAGAGACAGTTGGTTAGTAATATTTTTTTGTAGCTGTGTAAGTTAGCTTTGTTACCAAGTATGTGGTCAATTTTCGAGAAGGTTCCATGAGCTGCAGAGAAAAAGGTATATTCTTTCCTATTTGGGTGAAATATTCTATAGATGTCTGTTAAGTCCATTTGATTCATTACCTCCATTAATTCTCTAATTTCTCTGTTAGGTTTCTGTCTGATTGACCTGTCCATTGGTGAAAGAGGAGTGTTGAAGTCTCCTACTATTAGTGTGTGCGGTTTGATGGCTGCCTTGAATTTTAGCAATGTTTCTTTTACATACGTGGGTGCTTTTATATTAGGGGCATAGATATTCAGGATTGAGATTTCTTCCTGATGAATTTTTCCTGTTATGAGTATAAAATGTCCCTCTCCATCTCTTTTGATTGATTTAAGTTTGAAGTCAACTTTGTTAGAAATTAGTATGGCCACACCTGCTTGTTTCTTAGGTCCATTTGCTTGATAAGCCTTTTCCCAGCCCTTTACTCTAAGTAGGTGCCTGTCTTTGTGGTTGAGGTGTGTTTCTTGTAGACAGCAGAATGTTGGATCCTGTTTTCGTATCAGTCTCTTAGCCTGTGCCTTTTTATAGGTGAGTTGAGTCCATTGACATTAAGTGATATTAATGACCAGTGGTTGTTAACTCCGGTCACTTTTTAAGTAGTAGGGTTTGTGTGTTTCCCTTCTTTGAGTTGCGCTGGTGAAGGGTCTCTAGATGTCTGAGTTATTGAGGTCTTTGTTGGACTCCTTGGTTAGTGATTTTCCTTCTATTATTTTCTGTAAGGCTGGATTTGTGGCTACGTATTGCTTAAATTTGTTTTTATCCTGGAAAATTTTGTTTTCTCCATTTATGGTGAACGAAAGCTTGGCTGGATATAGTAGTCTGGGCTTGCATCCATGGTCTCTTAGTTTTTGCAGTACATCTATCCAGGACTTTCTGGCTTTCATGGTTTCCATAGAGAAGTCAGGTGTAAGTCTGATAGGTTTACCTTTATAAGTAAGTTGGCCTTTTTCCTTTGCGGCTCTTAATATTCTTTCTTTATTCTGTATATTTTGTGTTTTGATTATTATATGGCGAGGGGATGTTTTTTTTTTTTGATCCAGCCTATTTGGGGTTCTGTATGCCTCTTGAACCTTCATAGGTACATCCTTCTTCAGGTTGGGAAAGTTTTCTTCTATAATTTTGTTAAGTATATTTTCTGGACCGTTGAGCTGCACTTCTTCTCCTTCTTCTACTCCAATTATTCTTAGGTTTGGTCTTTTTATTGTGTCCCATATTTCCTGAATGTTTTGTGATGAGAGTTTGTTGGACTTGCTGTTTTCTTTGATCAGTGCGTTTATTTTCTCTATGTTATCCTCAGACTCTGAGATTCTTTCTTCTATCTCTTGTATTCTGCTGGTTATGCTTGTTTCTGTAGTCTCTATTCGTTTACCTAGATTTTCCATGTCCAGCCGGCCCTCTGTTTGTGTTTTCTTCTTTGCCTCCATTTCATTTTTCAAATCATGAACTGTTTCCATTATCTGCTTGATTGTTTTTCCTTGCTTTCCTAGGGTATCATTCACTGATTTACTCAATTCCTCGAACTTTCTGTTATACTTCTCATCCATTTCTATAAGGGCGTTTTTTATATGCTGTTTAAGGGTGTCAATCACTGTCATGAAGTCAGTTTTTTCTCCTTCTTCATGATTAAGGTGTTCATGTCCTCCTGTTGTGAGGTCGCTGGCTTCTGGTGGTTTCGTGTTGTTCTTCAGATTGTTGGGTGAATTCTTGCATTGGCGTCTCCCCATCTCTTCCTTCCAATATTCTCCTATGGATCTTCTTTTACAGGATCAGGTCTTCTTGCCAACTGATGTACCTTCCAAGTGATGTCACTCCCCCGTGATGTTTCTCCTGGAGTCCAGTTCCGATCTCCTTGCTGCTTGGTTAGCTTGCAAACAAAGGCCCACCCTGCTTGCTGCAGGCAGGTTATGGAGACAAAGGAGCTACCACCTTCCCCTTTGCACTCACCTTCGGGTTCAGTCCCAGCGCCCAGGCAGGCTGAACAGGGAGGCACTCTGCTCCAAGAAGGGAGGGATGGAGAGAGACAGGGGGTAGGGGGATCTGGATGTAAGCTGGATGGGATAGGAAGAGAGAGGAGGTACCGGGCAGTGTAGCCCTGTAGGTTGATCAGGAAGTGTAGGCGGGCTGTTCCCGGGTGCCGCAGCACTCACTCACCACAATGATGTCTCACTAGGTGCCCTGATCGAAACTCCATGCTGCTTGGTTCGCTCGCAGACAAAGGGCCCACCCTGCTTGCTGCAGGCAGGCTATGGGGACAAAGAAGCCCCCGAGCTCCCCTTTACCCTACGCTTGGGGTTAGGACCCAGCGCCCAAGCAGGCAGAGCAGGGAGGCTCTCTGCCACCAGGGACGGGAGGGGGGAGAGAAACAGAGGGTGGGGGGATCTGGATGTAAGCTGGATGGGATAGGAAGAGAGAGGAGGTACCGGGCAGTGTAGCCCTGTAGGTTGATCAGGAAGTGTAGGCAGGCTGTTCCCGGGTGCCGCAGCACTCACTCACCACAATGATGTCTCACTAGGTGCCCTGATCGAAACTCCGTGCTGCTTGGTTCGCTCGCAGACAAAGGGCCCACCCTGCTTGCTGCAGGCGGGCTATGGGGACAAAGAAGCCCCCGAGCTCCCCTTTACCCTACGCTTGGGGTTAGGACCCAGCGCCCAAGCCTCACAGAATGATTTTGATTTAAATTTCCTTTATGGATAAAAATATTGAACATGTTCTTAAGTATCTTTTGGCCATTAGAGATTCTTCTGTTGAGAATTCTGTTTAGTTTTGTAACCCAATTTTTTAATGATTTTTACAATTCTGATGCCTAATTTCTTGAGCTCTTTATATATTTGCAGATCAGTCATTAGTTTGATTTGGGGTGGGTGAAGATCTTTTCCCATTCAGTAGGCTGCCTTTTTGTTTTATTGACTGTGTCCTTTGATTTACATAAGCTTTTCAGTTTCAGTTTATTTATTGTTGCTCTTAGTGTCTATGCTACTGGGGTTATATTTAGAACATGGTCTCCTGTGTCCATGCATTGAAGACCACTTACTTTCTCTTCTATCAAGTTCAATGGTGCCAAATTTAAATTGAGATTTTTAATCCATTTTGACTTGAGTTTTTTGCGTGGTGATAGATGTGGATCTATTTTCATTCTTCTATAGGTTGACATGCAGTTATGCCAGCACCAAATGTAGAAGATGATTTCTTCATTGTATAATTTTAGCATCATTGTCAAAAATCAGGTGCTCATAAGTGTGTGTGTATTAATATCCAGGTCTTTGATTTGGTTCCATTTGTGAGTCTTCCTGTTTTTGTGCCAGTTCCTAGCTAGCTTTATTACTGTAGCTCTGTAATAGGGCTTGATGTCAGTAATGGTGATCCCTATGGAAATTTCTTTATTGTGCAGGATTGTTTTGGCTTTCTTGAATTTTTGGTTTTGTTTCTTATATGAAATTGATTATTATTCATTCAATGTCTGTGAACAATTGTGTTGGGAATGCATTGAATCTATAGATTGCTTTTGGTAGGATTGTCATTTTTACTATGTTGATCCTACATATCCAAGAATAAGGGAGATCATTCCATTTTCTTGTGTCTTCTTCAGTTTCTTTTTTTTTAAAGATTTACAATTTTTGTCAAATAGTTCTTTCATTTCTTTGGTTAGTGTTACAAAAAGATATACTATGTTAGTTGTAGCTATTGTGAAAGGTGATGTTTCTCCAATTTCCCTCTCAGCTTCTTTATCATTTTTATATGTAAGCTATTGATTATTTTGAGTTGATCTTGTATCTTGCTACATCACTCAAAGTATTGGGAGCTGTAGGAGTTTTGGGGTAGAACTTTTGGGGTCACTTTTACATACTTTCATATCATCTGCAAATAACAAAATGTTTACTTTTCTGTTCAAATTTGAATCCCATTGATCTCCTTTTCTTGACTTATTGCTATAACCAGAACATCAAGAACTATGTTGAAGAGGTATGGAGAGAGTGAGCAGCCTTGTCTTGTTCCTGATTTTAGAGGAATTGCTTTGAGTTTCACTCCATTTATTATGAAGGAATATTGGACTTTATTAAGTGTTTTCAGCATCTAATAAAATGATCATATGCTTTTTTCCTTTCAATTTATTTATATAATGGATTACATTGATAAAATTCCATATATTGAACCACCCTTCATCTCTGGGATGAAGCCAGGTTAATTATGATGTATTTTTTTATGTGTTCTTGGATTTAGCTTGGCAGTATTTTATTGATTATTTTTGCATTTATGTTCATGAGTGAGATTGTTCTGTAATACTCTTCCTCGGTTGAGTCTTTGTGTGGATTTGGTATCAGGGTAACTGTAACCACATAAAAAGAGTTTGGCATTGTTTCTTCTGATTCTATTATATAAAACACTTTGAGGAGAATAGATATTAGCTTTCCTTGGAATTTCTGGTAGAATTCTGTATTGAAACCATCTGGCCCTGGGCTTTTTTTAGTTGAGAGTTTATTGATGACCACTTCTATTTCTTTGCAGTTTGTAGGTCTATTTAAATTGCTTCACTGTCATTAATTTAATTTTGGTATATGCTGTCAATTTAGATAATTGTTCACTTCTTTTACATTTTCTAATTTCTGTGGAGTACAGATTTTTGAAATATGACAATGATTTTCTGCATTTCCTCAGTGTCTTTTGTTATATCCCCATTTTCATTTCTGATTTTGTTAATTTGAATATTTTCTCTCTGCTTTTTGAGGCTTTGGATAGGGATTTGTCTATCTTGTTGATTTTCTAGAAGAATCAGCTCTTTGTTTTATTGATTATTTATATTATTTTCTTTGTTTCTCTTTTACTGATTTCAACCCTCAATTTTATCATTTCATATCTTCTACTCCTTCTGGGTG
Source organism: Microtus pennsylvanicus (assembly GCF_037038515.1). NCBI lineage: Eukaryota > Metazoa > Chordata > Mammalia > Rodentia > Cricetidae > Microtus > Microtus pennsylvanicus. Next base: position 836,857 of record NC_134588.1, read on the forward strand.
AGTGTGATTCTTTTTGTTCTAGAATTTTTAGGTGTTCTGTTAATTTACTGATTTGAGCTTTCTTCATTTTCTTTATGTGGGCAATTAGTTTTATGAACTTTCCTCTTAGCACTGCTTTCATAGTATCCCAAAGGTTTGGATATGTTGGGCCTTCATTTTCATTGAATTCTAGGAAGTCTATAAATTTTTCTTTATTTATTTCTTGACCTAAGTTGGGTTCAGTAGTTCACTGTTCAATTTCTTTGAGATTTTAGGTTTTCTGAGAGTAGTATTGTTGTTAAATTCTAACTTCAATCCATGCTGAGCTAATAAGACACAAGGGTTTACTCATATTTTTTTTTTGTATCTGTGGCGGCTTTCTTTGTTACTGAGTATATGATGAATTTTATAGAAAGTTACATGAGGTGATGAGAGGAAGGTATATTCTTTTGGGTGTAAGCATCTATAGATGTCTGTTAAGTCCATTTGATTTCAGAGATCTTTTTGTTGGAGGAGGGGGTGCTTCTTTGTTCTTGGCCACCCAACTAACTTAGACACAAAATAATCACACAGAAACTGTATTAATTATATCACGTTTGGCCCATTAATTTTAGCTTCTTATTTGATAACTCTTACATATTAATTTAACCAGTTTCTCTTAATCTGTATATCAGCACAAGGTTGTGACCTACCAGCAAATTTTTAGAATGTCTGTCTCCAGCAGCTCCATGGATTCTTTCTGACTCTTTCATCCTCCTCCCATGCTATAGGTCAAGCCAGTTCTTTATTTATTAACCAATGAAAGCAAAATATAGAGAGAAGGACCTCCCATACATCTGTTTGTTCTCTTTTTTCTTTGTTAAGTTTCTGTTTGGTTGGCCTATTCATTGAAGAGAATGGACTGTTGAAGTCTCCTACTATTATTGTGTGGGGTTTGAAGTGCTATTTAAGTTTTAGTAATGTTTCTTTTACATATCATATATGTGTGCTCTAGTAGTAGAACATAGATGTTCAGGATTGAGACTGCACCTTGATGAGTTGTTCCTGTTATGAGTATAAAGTATCCTTCTCCATTTCTTCTGATTGGTTTCAATATGATATCTATTTTGTTAGATTGTAGAATAGATACACTCACTTGTTAAATCTTTGCCCAATGCTTTGCTCTTAGGTAGTGTCTGTCTTTGATTTTGAAGTATGTTTCTTGTATAGAACAAAATTGGATCCTGGTTTGTATCCATTCTTTTAGCCTGTATATTTTCATAGGTGAATTGAATCCATTGATATTAAGAGATATTAATGACCAGTGGTTGTTGTTTCCTGTTATTTTTCAGTAGTAGTGTTTGTGTGTTTTTCTTCTTTGGCTTTTGCTGGTAGCCATATCTGTTGCCTGTATTTTTGTTCATGCAGCTAACTTCCTTGGTTTGATATTTTTCTTCTAGTACTTTCTGTATGGCTGGCTTGTTGATACATATTGTTTAAATCTTGTTTTGTCATGGAACATCTTGTTTTCTCTATTGATGGTGATTGAAAGCTTTGCTGGTATAGTAGTCTGGGCTTGCATCTCTTAGTGTCTATTGGACATCAGCACCATGTCTTCTGACTTTCATGATTTCCATTGAGAAGTTGGGTGTAATTCTGATAGGTCTAACTTTATATGTTACTTGACTTTATGCTTTGCAGCTCTTAGTCTCTTAGTATGCTTTATTTATTCTGTATGTTTTGCATTTTGATTATTATATGTCAATGGGGTATTTTTGATCCAGTCTATTTGGTGTTCTGTATGCTTCTTGTGTCTTCAAAAGGATATTCTTCTTTAGGATGGGAAAATTTTCTTCTATTATTTTGTTGAATATATTTTCTGTGCCTTTTAGTTGTAGTTCTTCTTCTTCTTCTACCCATATTATTCTCAGGTTTGGTCTTTTCACAGTATCCCAGATTTCCAGAATGTTTTGTGTTAAGAATTTGTTGGATAAAATGTTTTCTTTGATCAACGAGTCTATTCCCTTTACAATATCTTCAACATCTGAGATTCTTTCATTTATTTCTTGTGTTCAGTTGTTTATACTTGTCTCTGTAGTTCCTATTCATTTACCCAGATTTTCCATATCCAGAATTCCCTCAGTTTACATTTTCTTTATTGTCTCTATTTCAGTCTTCAAGTTTTGAACTGTTTGCTTCACCTCTTTGATTATTTTTGTTGGTTTTCTTGGATTTCTTTGAGGGATTTATTAATTTCTTCCAATTTTTGTTTACTTTTCCTCAATTTCTTTCTATGAGAATAAATCAAACATATCATATTTTTATGTTATAATTAAAAATACAACAGTGAGAGGCATACAAAGACATATCTTTTCTAAAATAAATGATTCTGATTGAGTTAAATATATGCTATATCAGAATTAAAAGGAGTCTAAATTACTTGAAAAAGTTTTCATCAACTATTCTATACAACAATTGATTGTTTTTTTTTATTTTTCTGAATCTATTCAATATAGTTTCATTAAGTTTATCTCTATTTTCCCCTGTATCTCCACAAGGTTTTCTACTTGAGACAGCCCTCCTAACATTATATCCTCTTTGTCATTATCATGCCCTTAAATAAATTGGCCTTACATTTCTCAGAAGCCACTTATGAAAATAAGTTGCTTTCTTATGATATTTGTATTGTTTGAAAACTTACTTTCAGATTGACTATTCCATTGACTTAACTGATGTACAAGGTGGTTACTGCCACTAATCATTTTTTGCACTATATTTTGTAATGACTGAACATCTTGGCACAATAAATATCACAAGAACTTATAGTTATGTTCAGATATGTTAAGTGTAGTGTTCCCAATTGTAGTAACATCTAAAGCTGTTGTTATATGTATGTGTGAATAAATCATGTTAAATTTTATTATTGAAAAGTATATAAATAGATAATTAAAATCATTTTTAAAAATCAAAGCATGATATCAATACATCATGTACTTAATAGTAATTTAACAACTCATATCTTACCATGTAATATACATTTAATAGAGTTTTGAAACAACCTGTTTGACATTTTGCTCACTCAATGGACTCTTGTTAATTTTTAACTTTATTTGCATATAATAGCTTTACTAATAGATATTCAAAAGTTTAATTTTAGAGAAAATTCCCTTACTTATGTGTTGTACATCAGTTAGGCTCCTTTATTCATTTGCAGGCAATGGATGATAATCAATACAATCATGCTGAGTGGGATTACATAAACATAGAAAGAAAAAAGTTGAATGATTTATCTCTTTTGTGGGTTTGTGGGTGTTTTCTTTGAATATTCATTTGGAATTCTATCATGGGTCAAAAAATTAATGAGGATTCATAAAAAGCACCTTTGATGGGAACTGAGACATAAAGAACTAATACAAATAAAATTGTGAACAGAAAAGTATAAACTAAGATCATCAGAATAACACCAGAAAGAAAGAGAAAAATTATGGATAATAATTAACAATACAGACTTTATAAAAATGTATATGCAAACATATTACTGCTTAAGACTTTTCAAATACACATATACATGTGAACAAAACAAATCAAAATATAATTATCCTACAGAAGAATAACAATGTTCATAGTAGATACCAGACACCAACAAAAACATCTGGGGGAGGAATTAGATACTTCTGCCAAAATTGTTTACCAGTCAATTCCTAAGTACCACCAATCATAACAATATATTGATAATATCCTTGGATATTTTCAGTCCTCCAGAACTTGATTATCTATTTTCTGAAGACACCAAGTACTTAACTCATACCACACAGAAAAACAAAGGGGACACAAACTGTAAACTTCATCTTATTGACTAGCATTCCTAATTGTGGAATATCCCATTTACATAACATGAAAAAATAAACACAGTCATATTGAGTAATGAATGTGGTATACTATAATAAGGGCTTGCCTTTCAAAACATGTCTACTTATATAATAGTCTAATAGACATCAAAAGAGTCATCAACAATTTTCTTGTTGGATTTAAATTTATTTTATAGCATGAAACCCATATCTTGCACCATCATTGGGATTTTTTTTTTGCTGGAGAGGTCATAAGACCTAAGAAAATATGTACTACCAATATTTTTCTAAACGGGCATATTACTAAATCAATTTCTTATGACTTATCACTATAGTCATTGATTATGACACCACTGCACCATAATCAGAAAAGGTTCTGCTTACCATGGATCATGATCAACACATAAAATGTAAGATGCAAAGAACAAGAGACAATTTTTCCCTAAAGAGAACATGTACACCATATCCCTTCTTTGGAGGAATTGAAGGTCTTTAAGTAAGGAGATCATAAAGAGAAGAAAAGTCATAGGTGGGAAATCTCTGACTATAAGTAAACAGTACTGGCTTCTACAAGGCATCTACACTTATGAACTTACAGCGGTTGTGACAATTAAAAAAATATGTTGAAGACCAAGGCAGGCAAACTCCAGTATAGAGAAGGCAGTTGGTAATGAAGTTCTATCCTACCTTCAAAGCTATTGGCAATTTATAGCTTCTGGGAAAAGCAGATGTCTTAGGATTTCTATTGGTGGGATGAAACATCATTTCTATGGTAACTCTTATGAAGGAAAATATTTAATTAGGGATGACTGGTTTACATTGTAGTCATTTCTCATCATGGTAGGAAGCATGACAGGAAGCAAGGTTACAAGCAGGCCAACATGGTACTGGACAGATAGCTGAGATTTCTATATCTGGATCCTTAGACAGCATGAAGAGGATAGGACTGGTTTGAGCTTATGAAACCTAAAGTGCAATGTCAGGGAAATACTTTCTCAAAACAAGGCCAAACTTATTCCAACAAGGTCACACCTACAATAATGTCATTCCTTATATAGGGACTATTTTAATTCAAAGGAAAATGGAAGAGAAATTCTCTTATAAGTGATGGTCCTTGATAAGTTGATCAGTCTCTACTGGAAGCCAAGAATGTTTGGATAACACAAATTGGCCTTAATGTAAGAAAAGGCCAAAACCTTGTGTGAGAAGAGAAATGAAGATCTGAGAAGAATTGAAGGAGGAATCCTGAACATGTTAAGGACAGATATTGACATTTGATAAAAATAAAAGACCTTATTCTTATTTATAACTTGATTTTAAAATTGCTCAGAAGAGCTTTGGGTATAAAGGTGTCTTTAAATTTTTATTTTAGATTGAAGCAAAGTTAAAGGCACCTTGACAAAGTTTAAGCATACACTGACAGAAACAAAGATAAGCCAATACTGTATCTTTCCACAATTTACCCAAATTTATTAATTAATATTAAACACAAAATGCACATTGCATCTAATGAGAGCAATTTCATGGATGTTCCTACTTTACCTAACAACTCTGGTCTATATGGATATAGTTTTCTTTTTCATATATTAGTTGTTATTCATTTCACTATAAATATTAAATCTACATTAGTCATCTATAGGTATATTATAGAATATATATATAATCTATATTTTTATTTTTAATTATGGAGTTACAAAGAGTTTAATATGAAATAACAAGTTTAAGAGTCCTGAGAAGACAAAGCTGGGAATATTATACGGATGTAATAGTCTCTTTGCCGATGAGGTAATTAAGCTAACTGAGCTAGAATAGCTCCTGCTCTAAGGTTATGGTGTTGAGACACGGGTGTTAGAAGGGAGCTGCAGAGTTAAATTCAGGTATAAATGTGAAAATGTAAGAAAAAATATAGAGAAAAAAAGCAACTGGATAAACTGAAGGTCTATATGGGTAACAGGAAAATGGATGAATAACAATTCTAGTAGGGCACATCAATACAAGAGTATTGATTCTATTATGAGGTTAAGATTCTGCCTCTTTATGAAGCTCAGGTTAAAAAATGGCCATTCATGTCTTATAAGTGAATATACCTATGTGTTCTTGCAGACTGAGTTATTGCAGAACTGATAAGTTTGGGGTACTTTTTCAACATCTGGGAAAAATCACTTATCAGTCTGAACTAAATGATTAGTGCCATATAAATATCCCTCAAAGTTCAGAGTCATTTTCCATTTTTAAAATGTAAAAAAAAAATGTTATCTAAAGTTGCTTATAATTTGGGATTTATCAAAGCAAGTAAAGTCAGAAACACACACACACACACACACACACACACACACACACAAGCACCAAAGGATGCTGTATCATACCAAAAGATCATAGTAGCATTATTCACAATAACCAGAATCTTGACAAAACCTAAATCTCCCACTATTGAAGAATTGATAAAGAGAATGGATAAAGGGAATTTACACAATGGGGTATTATCCAAATGTAAGAATAATGACTTCATGAGATTTGAAGGTAAATGGTTGAAAGTGAAAAAGAAACATCTGAGTTAGGTAACCCAAACTCAGAAAGACAAGCACTGTATGTACTGACCCAGAAGCATATAGTAGATGTAACTTAAAGCATAAAAGAAAACATTCCACAGTTCCAGTGAACCTAGGTATCTAGGAGAACCATAAAAGAAATGCATACATTGCCCTGGGAAGGGGAAATAGATGAAACCTTTTGTATAAATTGGGGAAAAAGTGGGTACAATAAAGGGAAAGGGATGGTAGATGAAAGCATGAGAGAATGTCAATGTTTGAAGGGAGCAGGTTGGAATGGAGAGTAACAGAGGAAAGATCTTGATAGGGAGAATAACTATAGGGTTATGGAGAAGCCTACTGCTAGGGAAATTACAAATAAATCCACAAGGATATCCCAGGCTACGGCTCCTAGCAACAATGGAGACAGGGCCTGAATGGGCACCCCAATCTATTATCATAGAGCTTTTCTCTTGTACCTGAGGGAACCAGTTGCAGAGTTCCAAAACCAAGTACCAGGCTAAGATCTGGATATCCAACTGAGAAAATATATGAGCAAGGAAAGTCAAGATCATGATGGAGAAATCTATAGATACAACTGAACCAAGCTCGTGGAAACTCAGGAACTCTAGACAGACAACTGTGAAGCCTCTTTGAGACAGAGGTGAAGTTTGACTCTTTAATGGACCCCTGGCAGTAGGACAAGAACATATTCCTGGCACAAGAGCTTGCTTATTGTTGCCCATTCCCTATGATGGGATGCCATGCTCAGACTTAATACAGGGGGAAGTGTGTGGTTCTGCCCCAACTTAGTATTATATACTTTGTTGACTCCCCATGAGAGCTCTTATTCATTGAGAGGAATAGATGGGGACTGGGCTAGAGGCGGGAGGGGAAGATAGTCAGGAGGAAGGGTGCGAGTGAAAACTATAGTTGGAAACTAAAATAAAATTTTTTTAAAAAATTAAAAAAATACAAGCTCCTAAAAAAACACAACATTTACTGGTCTATATTCTAAAAGAATGTTATGCACTTCACTGCCATATAATTTTATTACATAATAATAAATAATGTAGCTCATATATTAATTTATATACTAGTAGATTATCCTAGAAGTCATAATATTCATAGGTACTGAAACCATACTGTGCTGGTTTAATTGTAAATGTCTCCCACAGTCTCAGATGTTTGAATACTTCGTTCCCAATTGTAGATATTATTTGGATACGTTTAGGAGATGGGAACATTTTGATAGCTTGCAATAAGATGGCCACCAGAGACTCATAGATTTGAATACAGGGTCACAAGGGAGTGCCATTATTTAAAGGGAATAGGTACTTCTACTCATAGTTTTGGGAATACTCAGGTATAAATTTACTTTTGTTGCTATTTAGCAATTGTAATTTTGCTGCTGAGAATGATGTCTCAGTTACTAAGACAATCAGAAATATGTATTTTCTGATATTTGTAATATACAGATGGAGAACCTCTAGATTAGAATGTGTGACTTTGTTGGATGAAATATGGCACTGGACATTGAGGCAAAAGCTTAAAATTTCTCTCTTCCTGATGCCTTTGGATCAAGATACAGAATTCTTATTGATTTCTCCAACAACTTTTCCGCATGTATTCCTGCATGATTTGCACCATTACATTATATTAAATTCCTAAAACTATAAGCAAACCCCAAGTAAATGCCTTGATTTATATGAGTTGCCATGGTTGTAATGTCTCTTCATAGCAAGAAAACACTGACAAAAGCCAGAAGTTTGTATCAAGAAGTGGGGTATTGTTATGACAGACAGGCTTGAACATGTTTTTATTGTCAGAGTGTGGATTTAGTAATATTGGATTAAAAAAGCACTTGAATGCTTCAACTGGTGTTTGATGAGGCTTATAGTAGCAGCATGGAAGACAGTGCTGCTGAAAACAATGTAGATTATAAATAACTGGCTTAAGATGTTTCAGAGACGTTAATAAATTACCCAGAGATAACCTAGAGACTGGTTTTTGTGATATTTTGGCAGAGAATATGGCTGCTTTCTGCCAATGTCCAGATAATTGACCTGAGGCTAAAATGCATAAGTTTAGATTAATGGCTTTTGAAGAGAAAACTTGAAGGCAGAAGAATGTTGACACATCTTCTGAATATTAGTGTCCACTCATATGTGATCTATAATGAGAAGGAGCAAGATGAGCCTGGTAAAATGAAACATGTACAATTTGAGAAAAAAGGGAGTGGTAAGCAGTATAATGGAGTTCATTCCTGTGCTATATGAAACAAAAAATAAACAATAGCCTATGCTACGTGGAATAAAGGGAGTGGTGACTTCAGTGAAAGACTCCACCCAATGTAGCTTCCAACTGGCTAAAAGAAATGAAAGGCAAGCTTAAGAATTGAAGGAGTTCCCTGTCGGAAGTCCAAGGTCCTCCCCCCTCCATTCAGGTCTAGAAAAGTGAGCATCCAAACAGGCTAGGCTCCCACAAAGCCAGTACATGCAGTAGGACCAAAACCCAGTGCCATTGTCCTTGACTTCTCAGAAGCCCTCATTGTCCGCCAAGTTCATAGAGTCTGGTTTTATCCCATGCTTTTTCAGTCCCAGTCCAGCTGGCCTTGATGAGCTCCCAATAGATCAGCCCCACTGTCTTTGGACTGGAGAAGGAGGGTGAAGGGAGTGGGGAGTGAGGAGTGGGGAGAGGAGCTGGAAATTTTTAATAAAAAAAAGAATTGAAAGAAACCATGTTTTTAAGTGGGGTTAAAGGTAACCTTGAGTTTCAAAATAGACTTTGAACCTTGGACTTTTAAACAGTATAGAGACTGTGATAGACTATGGGAACATTTGAAGTTGGACTAACTGCATTTGCACTACAATATGACAAGTCTGTAGGGGTCATAGACTTGAATGTAAACTAAAGACAAGAATGCTGGGAAAGGTTGTCATCATCAAGGTTTAAAAAAATCTCATTTCTTTTTCAGTGATCTTTCTATGTCACTTTATTCTCTCTGTTATATGCTTGCATTCAAGATGTGATCTCTTATTTTTTCTTTAACTCAAATTTTCCTATCATACTTACTGCTTGCTGGCATACTTCCCAGTAATGATGGACCATTCTACCATAAGCCAAATTAAAACTTTCCTTCCATAAATTTTCTGGTCATGATATTTTATCAAAACAATAAAAGAAATAACTAATTTAGAAGTTGTTAGGTATTGCTATAACAGGCCTGATTATGTTTGGTTATCTGTTTTTTGTTTTGTTCTGTTTTGTTTTGTTTGTTTTGGGATTTTTGTTTTGTTTTTATATTTTGTTTTTGTTTTTGTCCTTGTTGTTTTAGGAATATTGAAGAATTGAAGACTGTGCATTTGAAAAGCAGTTGAATTTTTTAAACAGAGTTTAATAATCCATCTATGTAGGAGCTTAGGTGACAGAGCTGAGAGCAATGAAGGTGATGGAAGCCCACTTTAAAAGATTTCATAGAAAAAGTACAAGGAACTAGGTTACAGATCATTCATGTAATATTTCGGCAAAGACATTTACTTATTTCTACTTTTATCATAAGAAGTTTTTCAAGATTAAATTTAAAAGTTCTGAACTAGTATCTTTGCTGTATCATATAGATCCTCCAGTAAATTTTAAGACACACTAATATTAACTCTGTCATATGTTTATCAGTAATCACGTTTTTGAAATCTATGTAGTAGAAGAGAAAATGGGTAAGAAAGAAATACAAAATGTCTAGTTTGAAAAGAAAAAAAAAAGTACCAGAAAGCATAACATTGCTGACAAGTTCTGTTCTGAAAAAAGATAATGATTAAGAAGAGCATGTTTTTATTCATTTTAATAGAGGGAAGGGAACCGATAGGACAGAAGCCCACTAAGCTAAACTTCTAATTAGTGACAGGAAATTATAAGAAATTATATTCTTCTAGATAGCAACAAAAACCTAAGCTGCAACAAAAGTAATTTAGGAGGGGCTAAAGGTTGTAGTTTGAATAATAATAATACCACATATATTTGGATGCTTAGTCATCTAATTTGAAAAGAATTAGAAAAAGTAACATATGTTGAAGAAAGTGTGTCACTGATGGGGTGGCTTTGAGATTTCAAAAACCCACATTAGGTTGAGTCTTTTCAAATATTTTTAGTCTAGTAAAGTAGCTCTTTACTAGATCACCTGCGCCATATCTGCCTTGCCACTCACCATGCTTCCCATCATATTGAGAATTTACAAAACTTCTGAAACTGTAACCAAGCTCCATATTAAATAATTTCTTCTGTGAATTTCTGTAGATGTGCTGTTTCTTCAGAACAAGACTTCAACCATCTATGATTCCACCTTGTGAAAGGGATTTAAAGAAAAGTATAAGCAGTGAAGGAAATAACCAAAAACAAAAGTCTGATGAAAATGTATTTGAATGAGTGGAATTACTTCCAGCCCCCAAAGCAGCAGAATGTATTAACTTTGGCTGCTTTGGTCCAGTTTTAGAATCAAGGAAAGAAGAGAGTGGTTGTAGATGCTCCCATCTTGCTTAATGAAAACTGCTCATTCCGGGTATGTGTTAGGAGTATCCCTGAATGGAAATGCTCTTTTTATTCCATATAGAATAATGTTGTCATTTAAACATTTTATCTTCTTGAGAACTAAATCTACCTCCATTACTAGTAATCTTTTTTTTTCCTAAACAGTAACTAAGACTGTTATAGTAAAGTTCAATATGGTAGCTGAATTTGGTGCTATCTTCCATGTGCTCTTGGCCCTATAGTTGTGAAGAGTACATGACTAAGGGGTTGTGAAATCCTCCTCTGAGATTACAGAATGCCATAGTTTAAGCACAATGTGTAGCTTTTTCTAATATCCTTAGTGTCAGTTGTACTAAAAATATTCTTTATTTTCACCAGTTTCCAGTGTTTAATGTCTGTGCATAAATGTGTGGGATAATTAACATATAAGCATGTAAAGATATTTTGGCTTATACTTTTCTAGATTCAGGATGCAGTTGGACTGCTATAATCATGGGATAGTGCTGCTTGTCGCAGTGGGTGCATATGGTAGGGAAGAGTTTCTTTTATGACAGTGTTCAGGAAGCAAAGAAAGAGAAGGAGCCAGGTCATAGTGTCTAGTTGAAGAATAAACATACAACAGTTCTCCACATACCGCTAATTCTTGATGGTTGTATGATTTCTATGCCAAGAATGAAGCCCTCATTACATGAGCGTTTAAGAGGGTCACCAGATTCAAATTATAAAATATATATATTTTTCTATTATTGTGCTTTGTCTTCATGAGGAAAGGTTTACCAATCTAAAGTGTCAAACAATATAATGTAAGATTTTACAGAATTAAGTTTGACCTATTCCATTAAATTCATGTCTAAATATATAATTTAAATGTTTATTCAAACACACATAGAATAAAGATGTTCACAAGAGTATGACAATGATAATATAATAGGTAGCTATTCTATATCACATTAAATAAATAATTTGTAGTATAAAGTATAGGGCCATCCCTGTTGCTGGGGTTCATTTTGAAGACAGTTTCTGGCCAGCCAGCATTTCCTGTTTGTTCCCGTGCTTCCTCTGCCCTGCCTGGTAATTAGCTATAGGGCATTGTTGACTCTACCTTGGGTGTGGTAATTTCCCACCTGTGGGGGGGAAGGTGGGGGGATGGAGAGGTGGGAGGTGTTATTCCCTTGTGTGGCAGCTAGGTATTTAAAGTTTTTCCTATGTTTGAATAAACACCATTTGGTTGATCTCCTTTTGAATGACCCAGGTCTCTTGTGTATTCTTTCAATCACCAGGCCCTCGCCCGGCTTGCCTATGGTACAGTGGTGCAGGTGTTAGAATAAAGAATTTTGAAAATTATTTAAATATAAAAAGAAAGAGTTGGCCTATGATATACTAAACATATTTGAAAAGGTATTATTTTAATCTTTATATAACATTTTTATTAATAATTTAAAAAAATTATTCTGTTTTGTCATAATTATTCCAACTATCTGACTCCCCTTAGAGCTGCCCTGGCATCCTTATCTACCTACATTCACATACTCTCATACACTCCCTGACTCTGTCTTTGTCTCTGTCTCTCTTGAAACCAAACAAACTAAATTTGCACTGTCTGACTACTCCTGACCTTGGGGGCTGTTTTGGTGTATTGTTGTTATCTCCTGGCACCAATCAAATGACAATAGCTACTCAGCTAGTGGTGGAACTTCATAACCAGTTATCTTTATCTATGCTAAGATTTGTGTCTGACTTGAACTTTTGCAGGAATTGTGAATCCTGGCACATTCATGATGAGTTCATAAGTGCATCTGCCAGGTTCTGTGTGGAAAACACTATTTCCTTGAAGTTATCTACTGCCTCTGTGTCTTACAATTTTTCTGATACTTCTGCTGCATTGTTAACCAAATCTTAAGAGGAATGGTAAAATATAGAAATCTCATTTAGTGCTGTACACTCTACAAATACTGAACAGACCAAACAATTGTTATTTTCTATATTTGTTTGTCATGTATTTCATGAAAAAAAACTCCTTTGAAGAGTGTTAAGAAGCACACTCAATCAAGGTATATAAATAAGTAATAAATAACCAAATTTTATTATGTTAAGTGGCAGGCTATGAGTAGTACATTAACCCCTATAGACCAATAACTATCTAGCCATAAATCCTTTGCCTTGCTGCCAATGTCAAGTATGGATTCTATCTCATGAAATGGGCCTCAAAATCAATATAAAAAGTGTTTTGTTACTTTCATAACATTCGTGTCACTATTGAGTCATGGGGTATGTATATCTTATCATTCCCTTTATTATTGTAGCTTATGGGCTTTATATCTAGGTGAGATGGATGATTACTTTTCTCCTCTGTTAAAATGCACAGCACCTTATGACACTATGCAAGATATCCAGAGGAAAGGAGCTCTCCTTTGAATATCAGTCATATTTATTCATTATTCAAAGATGTTAGTATGCAGTACATTTAAAAATATGGTTTATCTATCAGCTCTAAAGAGTAATCAATATCATTGTCAATAATCTGTAATACTTACAGCTCTCTGGTACCCCACTGGCCTAACTGAAAGAGAATAACTTGGTATTTAAGCATTAATTTCCATAGAATATACTATTTAGCTAAGTATTATGTCATATTTAAATAACTTTTATTTATATAAATATGCATTTTAAAGGGCTTCTAAAGTAATGGGATTCCATAAGACTTTTTCGAAAGATCATTAGTATTACTGTTCCATCACCATAGCCCCCTTTATATTCTGTTCTTTCACCCCACCACATATAATTATTTTTTTCAGTTTTACCTTCTTTCCCTTTATGACCCTATTTATATTCCCCTTTCCTTGAATCAACCCCCACTCCTTTGTTGTTGCTTAATAGTTACCCAACCTCTGCTTCTATCTAAAATAATATATATATATATATATATATATATATATATATATATATATATATATATATATAATGCTAAGAGCTAGCAGCCACACATTACTTAATCAGTGTTCTATTGCTGTGAAAAGACACAATGACCATAGTAATTTATATAAAACAAAACATTATTTTTGTTTATAATTAATTAAATTTTGGAGGTCAAATGTAATTTCTTCTCCATCCACTCTGCATAGTCAACTCCCCAGCAATCCTCCACCATCTTTATGCTACCTCTCCCTTCATTTCAAAAAGTTGCAGAACTTCCATGTATATAACCAGCCATGGCATATCAAGTTGCAATGAGACTAGGTACCTCTTCTCCTATTAAAGCCAGGCAAAGCAACACAGCAGGAAAAAAGAGTTCGAAAAACAGGCAAAGGGACTGAAGAAAGTTCAGAGGAGGAAATGGGTTTCCAACTTAGTCACATAACCTCTGACCTTCAATTTGATAGATTCTGTTTTATATCCACTCTGTTACCCTTTTTATAGGTTGCCTTTTTATAGGTGAGTTGAGTCCATTTATATTAAGGGATATAAATGACCAGTGACATCTATCTTCTGTTAATTTAATTTCCATTGTTAGTGATGTTAATTTGTGTGTTTTTTACCTTCTTTGGAATTTGCTGCTGTGAGATCATCAATTGTCTTTCTTCTTTGTTGAGTTGGAATTTGCATTCTTCTAGTATTTTGTGTAGGGTCAGGTTTGTGCCTAGGTATTGGTTAAATCTGATATTCCCATGGAATATCTCATTTTGTCCTTTCTGATGATTAAAAGTTTTGCTGGGTATAGTAGTCTGGTTTGGCATCCATTGTAGCAGTGTGAATAAATGCAGGCAGATATTAAAGAATATATACAACTTTAATGATTAAATAAGCTTACAGAACTGAGGTCCCCACATAGCACAGGAGGCAGGAAATAAAGGGCCAAGCTGCCTCCTGCATGCCCAATTTATCAGTATGCATTCGCCAGAGGCAAACCCGCCCCCTAAAGGGGCTGGCTTAACCCTACATCTCCCCCTTTTGTGTAAATAAGACAGAACTAAACCAAATATAACTATAAACAATAATAACAAATGATAAATATAACAAACAATATTGAGAACAAAAGTTTTGCTAGACATTCTATCTCAAGGAGTCTAAATAATGTAGAGAGTAACTACAATTAAATAATCTTAAACTCCATCAAAGATCTGAGAAGGGAATAAATATTACTTAACAAATGGGAGATATCCAAAATGTACAACAAATGACAGAGACAACTGACTACCTGTGCAATCACCCAAAGTCTAGTTTGCAATGTTGAGTCAAACAACTTTGGCTAAGGCCTAACATAACTGACATACCATTATCAAATGCAAGGAACTTTCTTAGAATTATCCTACCCTGTCTTGGCAAGATAAGACAATCCTTTTTTATATCTTAGTCAGTAGTTGAGGTATGGGCTTTTCTTAACCCAAAGGCCAGTTCTGCAAAGAAGACAAGCTCCCAATGGAGTGTCTTTGGTGCTCAACATTCTCTCGGGAGTAGAGTGGTGTTGCCAGGAGTAATTGTGTCTCATTGGCACAGAATTCTAGGTTAGATTAAAGGCCATTTTCTACAGCTCTTCAAAGAGGCTGAAGAATCTATACTAAAAAGAATCTCTATGTATCTAAAAGACCTGATTAACCTAAAAATAAACTTGACAAACATATAATTCTCAATACATATCGAATTTGAAAACTAAGAGAATAAACAACTGTGCAATATATGAAGACAATGATCTTAACCTGTAAACAATGTCATTACAGGTCCATGTTTAGCTGCTGAGGAGTTCCATCTGGATGGGTGAGTGTGTGCTATCCAGGGGCAGATTGTCCTGGAAGAGAGCACAGACACCCCTCCCCCAGCTCCTTCTGCAGGGCTGTATTTCTTGTACACAACCCCCCCCAAGCCAGCGTTTTCTGCTGGGTCATTTGCTCGGGAACAGCTTTCTGCTCCTACACTGGGGCTGCCAACCTAGAGTGGTGAGTGCCTGCCTACCGGGCAGGCCTCAGGGACCCCGGAAAGGGAGCATGCGCACCTTTAGCTTTTGTGGCAGGGTGTCCTGTGTTCTACTCGTCCCCGCACTGCCCCCCAAGTTCTCCCTTTTGTCCGTGGGTCATTGGACTACCAGGCGTCTATGTTTCGGTGCTGAGGAGTTCCATCTAGATGGGACGGTTCCTGCTTCTACACTGAAGAGAAACTCCCAGAGAGTAAGTCACAGCAAAGACTGAACCAAGACACCAGGCCTCTCCTGGCTCCATTTGAAGGAAGAGATGGGAAGGCGCCAATGCAAGAATTCCTCCAACAACCTGCAAGGCAACATGACATCACCAGAATCCAGGGATCCCAAAATAAGAAGAATTGTATACCCTACTCTAGAAGAATTAGAAGAAATCCACTCAAAAGTGAATTATATGAAAATAATAGAAGACCTTAAACAGAAGGTGAAAAACTGCCATAAACAATTAGAGATCACAAACAAAAAGGTAGAGGAAATGAATAAATCGCTCAAAGATACCCAAGAAAACCAAGAGACACAAGAAAACATGTAAGGGAAGCGGGTTAAGACTTGAAGAATGAAATGGAAGTAATGAAGAAAACACAAACCAAGGGAAGGATGGAGACGGAAAATCTGGGTAAATGAACAGGAACTACAGAGACAAGTACTACCAACAGATTACAAGAGATAGAAGAAAGAATTTCAGACACTGACGATACCATAGAGAAAATAAACACACTGATCAAAGAAAACAGCAAAACCAACAAATTCTCATCACAAAACATTCAGGAAATCTGGGACACAATAAAAAGACCAAACCTAAAAATTATTGGGATAGAAGAAGGAGAAGAAGTACAGCTCAATGGTCCAGAAAATATATTTAATAAAATTATAGAAGAGAACTTTCCCAACCTAAAGAAAGATATTACTTTGAAGGTTCAAGAAGCATACAGAACACTGAATAGACTGGACAAAAAAATAATCTCCTCGCCATATAATAATCAAAACACAAAACATACAGAATAATGAAAGAATATTAAGAACTGCAAAGGAAAAAGGCCAAGTTATTTATAAAGGTAAACCTATCAGACTTACACCTGAATTCTCTATGGAAACAATGAAAGCCAGAAAGTCCTGGATAGATGTACTGCAGAAACAAAGAGACCATGGATGCAAGCCCAGACTACTATACCCAGCCAAACTTTCATTAACTATAAATGGAGAAAACAAAATTTTCCAGGATAAAAACAAACTTAAACAATACGTAGCCATAAATCCAGACTTACAGAAAGTAATAGAAGGAAAATCACAAACCAAGGAGTCCAACAATAACCACAATAACTCAAACATCTAGAGACCCTTCACCAGCACAAATCAAAGAAGGGAAACACACCAACTCTACTACTAAAAATGTGACTAGAGGTAACAACCACTTGTAATTAATATCACTTAATGTCACAGGCTAAGAAATTGGATATGAAAACAGGATCCAACATTCTGCTGTTCACAAGAAACACACCTTAACCACAAAGACAGGCAGCTACTCAGAGTAAAGGGATTGGTAAACATTTATCAAGCAAATGGACCTAGGAGACAAGCAGGTGTGGCCAAACTAATTTCTAACAATGTTGACTTCAAACTTAAATCAATCAGAAGAGATGGAGAGGGACATTTTATACTCATAACAGGAACAATTCATCAGGATGAAGTCTCAATACTGAATATCTATGCCCCTAATATAAAAGCACCCACTTACATAAAAGAAACATTACTAAAACTCAAGGCAGCCATCAAACCGACCACACTAATAGTAGGAGACTTCAACACTCCTCTCTCACCAATGGACAGGTCAATCAGACAGACACCTAACAGAGAAATAAGAGAATTAATGGAGGTAATGAATCAAATGGACTTAATAGACATCTATAGAACATTCCACCCAAATAGGGAAGAATATACCTTCTTCTCTGCAGCTCATGGAACCTTCTCAAAAATTGACCACATACTCCGTAACAAAGCAAACTTCCACAGTTACAAGAAAATATTCATAACCTCCTGTGTCTTATCAGATCACCATGGATTAAAGTTAGAATTCAACAACAATGCTACCCCCAGAAAGCCTACAAACTCATGGAAACTGAACAGTCAACTACTGAACCACACCTGGATCAAGGAAGAGATAAAGAAAGAAATTAAAGTCTTCCTTGAATTCAATGAAAATAAAGAAACAACCTACTCAAACTTATGGGACATTATGAAATCCCATAAAGTCCTAAGAGGAAAGTTCATAGCACTAAGTGCCCACTTAAAGAGAACAGAAAAAGAACACATTGGAGACTTAACAGCCCACCTGAAAGCTCTAGAAAAAAAAGAAGCAGACTCACCTAGGAGGAGTAGAAGACTGGAAATAATCAAACTGAGGGCAGAAATCAACAAAATAGAAACACAGAAAACAATCCAAAGAATCAATGAAACAAAAAGCTGGTTCCTGGAGAAAATCAACATGATTGATAAACCACTATGCAAACTAATCAAATGGCAGAGAGAGAATATCCTAATCAATAGGATCAGAAATGAAAAGGGGGACATAACCACAGACACAGAGGAAATTCAGAGAATCGTTAGATCTTACTACAAAAGCCTGTATGCCGGAAAACTGGAAAAATGTAAAAGAAATGGACATTTTTTTAGATAAATACCATATACCAAAGTTAAACCAGGACCAGGTAAACAATCTAAATAGACCTGTTAGTTGTGAAGAATTAGAAGCTGTTATCTAAAACCTCCCTACCAAAAGAAGCCCAGGACCAGATGGTTTCAATGCAGAATTCTACCAGAATTTCCAAGAAGATCTAATACCTATACTCCTTAATGTATTTAACAATATTGAAACAGAAGAGTCATTGCCAAATTCCTTTTACGAAGCTCCAGTTACCCTGATACCAAAACCACACAAAGACTCAACCAAGAAAGAGAATTACAGGCCAATCTCACTCATGAATATCGACACAACAATCCCTAACAAAATACTGGCAAACCGTATCCAAGAACACATTAGAAAAAATTATCTGTAGGGTTAAGACAGCCCCTTTAGGGCATGGGGTTTGCCTCGGGCGAATGCCTGCCATTAAATGGGCACGCGGGGAGGCGGCTCGGCCTTTTTTCCTTCCTACCTCCTGTACTATGCTGGACCTTCAGTTCTGTAAGTTTATCATTAAAGTGGTAATTCTTTAATATCTGCATTGCATTTATTTACGCCGATACATTTGGCACCCGCCCCGTGGGGCTTTGCCAACACCTGGCCCAAATTGAAGTCTGTTGATGCCTCCCCATCCCGGGCCGCTGCAGCAGTCTCCCTGGGCGTGGAAGCAGCTGAGATTCTGAGTGATTCGATTTTCCCTGCTGCTTGCTAGAGAATCAAGCAGGACAGGAGAGCTAGCACTCCCCGGGTTTGAAATCGGCAATGCCTCTGTAACAGCGTGATCACTCTGTTGCTCTCCCATGTCCGCAACCCAGTTAGTGGGTTGTAACTATTTTCCATCCATCAGTAATTAAATATTCAGGGTCCTTTAAATTCTTTGAAGATGAGTATTTTCCTGTGGAGATAAGAAAAGAACCTTGCCCCCAACCTATCTGTAATCCTTACCATCAGAATGCCAGTCATGCTTGTGAATGAACTGCTATTTATCTTTTCCAAGTGACTTCTCTTCTTCAAACCAAACCTTTAGTAATTTTGACTGTATCCATAATTTTTTCACACCTGTGGAGATAAGATCAAAACCCCTTCCCCAACGCAGCACATCACCTGGCTTCCATTGTGAGGTCTGCACATCCTTGAAATAAACTGGTTGATTTAGTTCAGCAGCCTTTTCTATTATCCAATGTATTTCTGCAGCCGTCGTTCCCTTCTCATTAGCATTGAGAAAATTCAAGGTTAAAAAGCATTATGTAACCTATTTCTGGGGATGTTTTCCACCCCTTCCTGTTTGCTCAACGTATCCTTTATAGTTCGATTTAATCTTTCTATGACTGCTTGACCTGTAGGACTGTATGGTCTACCTGTAACATGCTTGATATTGTAATAATCAAAAAACCGTTTCATTTTCCTAGAGACATAAGCAGGACCATTATCTGTCTTTATTTGTGTAGGTATACCCATGATAGCCATGACTTCTAATAAATGAGTGATTACTGAATCAGCTTTTTCTGAACTTAAAGCAATTGCCCACTGAAAGCCTGAATAAGTGTCAATGGTGTGATGAACATACTTCAATTTGCCAAATTCTGCAAAGTGGAACACATCCATCTGCCAGATTTCATTCCTATGGGTGCCCTTCGGATTAACCCCTGCTGGCAGTGGCGTTTGGTTATAGAAAGAGCAGGTAGGGCATTTCTTTACAATCTCCTTATCTTGTTGCCATGTAATAGAAAACTCTTTCTACAAACCTTTGCTATTAACATGATGTTTTTTATGAAATTCAGAGGCTTGTAGCACACTACCAATCAATAATTGATCAATTTCTGCATTACCTTGTGCTAGAGGACCTGGCAGACCCGTAGGGATCAGATGTGTGTTATGTACATAGGGCAAAGCCTGTTCCTGATCAAATCTTGAACCTGGAGAAACAATGAGGTTAGTTCTGTATCATCAGGTATAAATTCAGCAGTTTCAATATGTAAAATAACTCTTTCTGCGTATTGTGAATCAGTAACTATATTAATAGGTTCTTTAAAATCTCTTAGTAACAAAAGAATGGCATATAATTCTGCCTTCTAGACAGAATCATAAGGACTTTGTTCCACCTTACCCAAGTCTTCTGATTTGTAACCTGCCTTCCCTGATATATTGGCATCAGTATAGAATGTACGGGCTCCAGTTATTGGAGCATCACGGACGATTCGAGGAAGAATCCAAGAAGTTCTCTTTATGAAGTAAAGCCGCTTGCTTTTTGGATAGTTGTTATTAATGTCTCCCAAAAAATTAGCACAAGCTCTTTGCCATGGTTCATTATCTTCCCATAATTTCTTTAGTTCAACAGGAGTGTAAGGCACTATGATTTGTGCTGGGTCTATGCCTGCTAGTTGACGAAGTCTCACCTTGCCTTTTATAATTAACTCAGAGACTTTTTCCACATAAGTTTTCAGTTTCTTACTTGGTTTATGTGGTAAAAAGATCCATTCCAAGATAATATCATCTCTTTGCATTAAAATTCCTGTAGGAGAAATTTTTGATGGTAATATGATGAGAACACAATCGAGCTCTGGATTCAGTCTGTCCACATGTGCCTGTTGTAATTTTTCCTCAATCATTGTCAGTTCCTTTTCTGCTTCAGCTGTTAATTCTCTGGGACTGTTTAAATCTTTATCACTATCCAAGATTTTGTTCAAATGAATTATTAGATCAGGTGTTATTCCAATAGCTGGTCGTAGACTGGAAATGTCTCCTAACAGTCTGTGAAAGTCATTATGAGTCTGTAGGCCATCTCTCCAAATTTGTGCCTTTTGTGTCTTAATTTTTTGCAAACCTATTCTATACCCTAAATAATTAACAGAATATCCCTTCTGAATCTTTTCAGGAGCAATTTGCAATCCCCATTTTGGTAAATGTATTTGTATTTCTTCAAACAGTCTGTTCAAGGTATCTATGTTTGAATCAGATAACAATATGCCATCCATGTAATGGTATATTATCGATTTGGGAAATCTCTTGCTGATCATTTGCAATGGTTGATTACAAAATATTGGCACAAGGAGGGGCTATTTAATATACCCTGGTTTAGGATGGCCCAGTGGTACCTTATCAAAGGTTGAGAATTATTATAAGTAGTCACTGTGAAGGCAAATTTTTCTCTATCTTCTTTTTGTAAAGGTATAGTGAAAAAACAATCCTTTAAGTCAATAACTATGAGAGGCCATCGTTTTGGTAATAAAGAGGGCAAAGGGATTTCAGATTGCAGAGGGCCCATAGGTTGAATAAACTTGTTGATAGCTCTGAGATCTGTCACCGTTCTCCATTTACCTGATTTTTTCTTAACCACAAATACAGGAGAATTCCAAGGTCCGGTAGATTCTTCTATATGTCCAGCATCTAATTGCTCTTGTACCAAGTGTTCTAAAGCCTGTAAAATTCGTCAGCTAAAGGCCATTGCTTTGTCCATATTGGTTTCTCAGTCAACCATTTTAGAGGCAAGGCTGTTGGTATCTCTGAAAGGACATCAATTGCATGATCTTGCACAGCCCTAATGGCCAGTTTTCTCCGTTTGTAATATCTTTTAATATTATTCTGAGAAATATAGACTCGAGAAGTAGCAGGAATGTTAATTTGGTTATTCCATTGTTGTAATAGGTCATGACCCCATAAATTCATTGCAATATTGGCTACATATGGCCTTATTTTTCCTATTTGTCCCTCTGGCCCTATACATTCAATACATCTCGTGCTCTGCCTTACT
The DNA here is from genome assembly GCF_037038515.1 of Microtus pennsylvanicus. Taxonomy (NCBI): domain Eukaryota; kingdom Metazoa; phylum Chordata; class Mammalia; order Rodentia; family Cricetidae; genus Microtus; species Microtus pennsylvanicus. The sequence continues at coordinate 859,115 of NC_134588.1, forward strand.
CGAGATAGGGTTCCAATTCCCAGGAGCTGAACATTTACATTCTGAAGAGGCCAATATGGATGCCAAGATTCTGGGGTAATGATACTTACATCAGCACCTGTGTCCAGCAGGCCAGTAATAAAAATGCCATTTGCACACACTCTCATCTTAGGTCTTTGATCATTTATAGAAGTTTGCCAAAACACACTTAACTCATGTTTCTGATTACTATTGCTTGTAACAGTAGGCATGTGGCTTTCTAATTGTCCTGACGAGGCATGTTCTCTGCAGAAACTGGAAATGACTGAACCGTGTTTGCCATGGGGGCCTGTGAACCCTCCCTTCACATTTCCCATCTGTATCAGGTTGCCTTGTCTCTCTCTTGTAGACCTGCATTCATTCGTCCAATGCCTGACTTTTCTACATCTTCTACATAAACCTGAAGGTTGAATCCTTCTATTTCTGTTATTTCTAGAAGAGGCATTATTATTATTTCTGAAAATCAGTTGTTTACAATTCCTTTTCCTATTACCCATTTTGCCACAATTAAAACATTTGGTATTCTGGTGACTCCTTTTACCATTGGAGATTGCTTCTTCTACCCATGCTTCAGTGCCATAGTCAAATGTGTCAACTATCAGGGTAGGAACACACTGTCTTCACTCTGCATTAGGAACACACTGTCTTCACTCTGCTCTAGGAACAACTGTCTTCACTCTGCATTAGGAACACACTGTGTTCACTCTGCTCTAGGAACACACTGTCTTCACTCTGCATTAGGAACACACTGTGTTAACTCTACTCTAGGAACACACTGTCTTCACATTGCATTAGGAACACTCTGTTTTAACTCTGCTCTAGGAACACACTGTCTTTACTCTGCATTAATAACACACTGTCTTCACTCTGCGTTAGGAACACACTGTCTTCACTCTGCTCTAGGAAAACACTGTCTTCATTCTGCGTTTGGAACACAAGTCTTCACTCTGCTCCATGCACATACACAGCAGTTCTGCATTGGGAACACACTGTCTTCAATCTGCATTAGGAACACACTGTCTTAACTCTTCTCTAGGAACACACTGTCTTCACTCTGCGTTAGTAACACACTGTCTTCACTCTGCTCTAGGAACACACTGTCTTCACTCTGCATTAGGATCACACTGTCTTCACTCTGCTCTAGGAACACACTGTCTTCACTCTGCATTAGGACCACACTGTCTTCACTCTGCTCTAGGAACACACTGTCTTCACTCTGCATTAAGAACACACTGTCTTCACTCTGCGATAGGAACATGCTGTCTTCACTCCGTTCTAGGAACACACTGTCTTCACATTGCATTAGGAACAAATTGCCTTCACTCTCCTCTAGGAACACACTGTCTTCACACTGCGTTAGTTACACACTGTCTTTACTCTGCTCCATGCACATACACAACAACTCTGTGTTAGGAACACATTGTCTTCACTCTTTATTAGGAACACACTGTCTTCAATCTGCTCTAGGAACACACTGTCTTCACTCTGCATTAGGAACGCAATGTCTTAACTCTGCTCTAGGAACACACTGTCTTAACTCTGCTCCATGCACATACACCGCAACTGTGCGACAGGAACACACTGACTTCACTATGCTCTAGGAACACACTGTCTTCACTCTCCTCTAGGACCACACTGTCTTCACTCTTCTCTAGGAACACACTGTCTTCACTCGGCGTTAGGAACACACTGTCTTCACTCTGCTCCATGCACATACACAGCAATTCTTCTTTAGGAACAAACTGTCTAACTCTGCGTTAGGAACACACTGTCTTCACTCTGCCTTTGGAACACACTATTTTCATTCTGCTCTAGGAACACACTGTCTTCACTCTGCGTTAGGAACACAGTGTCTTTACTCTGATCTAGGAACACACTGTCTTCACTCTGCTCCATGCACATACACAGCAATTCTGCTTGAGGAACAAACTGTCTACACTCTGCGTTAGGAACACACTGTCTTCATTCTGCTCTAGGAACACACTGTCTTCACTCTGCTCTAGGAACACACTCTCTTCACTCTGCGTTAGGAACACAGTGTCTTTACTCTGCTCTAGGAACACACTGTCTTCACTCTCCTCTAGGAACACACTGTCTTCACTCTGCATTAGGAACACACTGTCTTCACTCTCCTCTGGAACACACTGTCTTCACTCTGCATTAGGACCACACTGTCTTCACTCTGCTCTAGGAACACACAGTCTTCACTCTGCATTAAGAACACACTGTCTTCACTCTGCGTTAGGAACACACTGTCTTCACTCCGTTCTAGGAACACACTGTCTTCACATTGCATTAGGAACAAACTGCCTTCACTCTCCTCTATGAACACACTGTCTTCACACTGCGTTAGTAAAACACTGTCTTCACTCTGCTCCATGCACATACACAGCAACTCTGTGTTAGGAACACATTGTCTTCACTCTGTATTAGGAACACACTGTCTTCAATCTGCTATAGGAACACACTGTCTTCACTCTGTATTAGGAACGCAATGTCTTAACTCTGCTCTAGGAACACACTGTCTTAACTCTGCTCCATGCACATACACCGCAACTGTGCGAAAGGAACACACTGACTTCACTATGCTCTAGGAACACACTGTCTTCCCTCTCCTCTAGGACCACACTGTCTTCACTCTACTCTAGGAACACACTGTCTTCACTCGGCGTTAGGAACACACTGTCTTCACTCTGCTCCATGCACATACACAGCAATTCTTCTTTAGGAACAAACTGTCTAACACTGCGTTAGGAACACACTGTCTTCACTCTGCCTTTGGAACACACTATTTTCATTCTGCACTAGGAACACACTGTCTTCACACTGCGTTAGGAACACAGTGTCTTTACTCTGATCTAGGAACACACTGTCTTCACTCTGCTCCATGCACATACACAGCAATTGTGCTTTAGGAACAAACTGTCTACACTCTGCGTTAGGAACACACTGTCTTCATTCTGCTCTAGGAACACACTGTCTTCACTCAGCTCTAGGAACACACTGTCTTCACTCTGCGTTAGGAACACAGTGTCTTTACTCTGCTCTAGGAACACACTGTCTACACTCTCCTCTAGGAACACACTGTCTTCACTCTTCGTTAGGAGCACACTGTCTTCACTCTGTTCCATGCACATACACAGCAACTCTGCTTTAGGAACAAACTGTATACACTCTGCGTTAGGAACACACTGTCTTCACACTGCTCTAGGAACACACTGTCTTCACTCTGCATTAGGAACACACTGTCTTCACTCTGCTTTAGGAACACACTGTCTTCACTCTGCTCTAGGAACACACAGTCATTACTCTGCTCCATGCAAATACACCGCAACTCTGTGTTAGGACACACTGTCTTCACTCTGCTCTAGGAACACACTGTCTTCACTCTGCATTAGGAACACACTGTCTTCACTCTGCTCTAGGAACACACTGTCTTCACTGTGCATTAAGAACACACTGCCTTCACTCTGCATTAGGAACACACTGTCTTCTCTCTGCAATAGGAACACACTGTCTTCATTCTTCGTTTGGAACACACTGTCTTCTCTCTGCTCCATGCACATACACAGCAATTCTGCATTAGGAACACACTGTCTTCACTCTGCATTAGGAACACACTGTATTCACTCTGCTCTAGGAACACACTGTCTTCACTCTGCGTTAGTAACACACTCTTCACTCTGCTCTAGAAACACACTGTGTTCACTCTGCATTAGGACCTCACTGTCTTCACTCTGTGTTAGGAACACACTGTCCTCACTCCGTTCTAGGAACACACTGTCTTCACATTGCATTAGGAACAAACTGCCTTCACTCTCCTCTAGGAACACACTGTCTTCACTCTGCATTAGTAACACACTGTCTTCACTCTGCTCCATGCACATACACAGCAACTCTGTGTTAGGAACACACTGTCTTCACTCTATGTTAGGAAGACACTGTCTTCACTCTGCTCCATGCATATACACAGCAACTATGCTTTAGGAACAAACTGCCTACACACTGCGTAAGGAACACACTGTCTTCACTCTCCTCTAGGAACACACTGTCTTCACTCTGCTCCATGCACATACACAGCAACTCTGCTATAGGAACAAATTGTCTACATTCTGCGTTAGGAACACACTGTCTTCACACTGCTCTATGAAGATACTGTCTTCACTCTGCATTAGGAACACACTGTCTTCGTCTGCTTTAGGAACACACTGTCTTCACTCTGCTCTAGGAACACACTGTCTTTACTCTGTTCCATGCACATACACCGCAACTCTGCGTTAGTAACACACTGTCTTAACTCTGCTCTAGGAACACACTGTCTTCACTCTGCGTTAGGAATACACTGTCTTCACTCTGCTCTAGGAACACACCTTATTCACTCTGCATTAGGACCACACTGTCTTCACTCTGCTCTAGGAACACACTGTCTTCACTCTGCATTAAGAATACACTGTCTTCTCTCTGCCTTATGAACACACTGTCTTCACTCCGTTCTAGGAACACACTGTCTTCACATTGCATGAGGAACAAACTTCCTTCACTGTCCTCTAGGAACACACTGTCTTCACTCTGCGTTAGTAACACACTATCTTCACTCTGCTCCATGCACATACACAGCAACTCTTCGTTATGAACACATTGTCTTCACTCTGTATTAGGAACACATTGTCTTCAATCTCCTCTAGGAACACACTGTCTTCACTCTGCATTAGGAACAGAATTTCTTAACTCTGCTCTAGGAACTCACTGTCTTAACTCTGCTCCATGCACATACACCACAACTGTGCGACAGGAACACACTGACTTCACTTTGCTCTAGGAACACACTGTCTTCACTCTCCTCGAGGACCACACTGTCTTCACTCTTCTCTAGGAACACACTGTCTTCACTCTTCTCTAGGAACACACTGTCTTCACTCTGCTCCATGCACATACACAGCAATTCTTCTTTAGGAACAAACTGTCTAACTCTGCATTAGGAACACACTGTCTTCACTCTGCCTGTGGAACACACTATCTTCATTCTGCTCTAGGCACACACTGTCTTCACTCTGCATTAGGAACACACACTCTGCACTCTGCTCTAGGAACACTCTGTCTTCACTCTGCATTAGTAACACACTGTCTTCACTCTGCTGTAGGAACACATTGTCTTCACTCTGCATTAGGAACACACTGGCTTCACTCTGCGTTAGGAACACACTGTTATCACTCTGCTACGTGCACATACACAGCAACTCTGCATTACGCACACACTGTCTTCACTCTGTTCTAGGAACACACTGTCTTCACTCCGTTCTAGGAAAACACTGCCTTCATATTGCATTAGGAACAAACTGCCTTCACTATCCTCTAGGAACACACTGTCTTCACTCTGCGTTAGTAACACACTGTCTACACTCTGCTCTAGGAACACACTGTCTTCACTCTGCATTAGTAACACACTGTCTTCACTCTGCTCTAGGAACACACTGTCTTCACTCTGCTCTAGGAACACACTGTCTTCACTCTGCGTTAGGAACACACTGTCTTAACTCTGCTCTAGTAACATACTGTCTTCCCTCTGCTCCATGCACATACACCGCAACTGTGTGATAGGAACACATTTCTTCACTCTGTGTTAGGAACACACTGTCTTCACTCTGCATTAGGAACACACTCTCTTCACTCTGCTCTAGGAGCACACTGTCTTCACTCTGCATTAGGAACACACTGTCGTAACTCTGCTCTAGGAACGCTCTGTCTTATCTCTGCTCCATGCACATACAGAGCAAATGTACGATAGGAACATACTGTATTCACTCTGCTCTAGGAACACACTGTCTTCACTCTCCTCTAGGACCACACTGTCTTCACTCTTCTCTTGGAACACACAGACTTCACTCTGCGTTAGGAACACACTGTCTTCACTCTGCTCCATGCACATACACAGAAATTCTGCTTTAGGAACGAACTGTAAAACTCTGCGTTAGGAACACATTGTCTTCACTCTGCCTTTGGAACACACTATCTTCATTCTGCTCTAGTAACACACTGTCTTCACTCTGCGTTAGGAACACACTGTCTTCACTCTGCTCTAGGAACAACTGTCTTCACTCTGCATTAGGAACACACTGTGTTCACTCTGCTCTAGGAACACACTGTCTTCACTCTGCATTAGGAACACACTGTGTTAACTCTACTCTAGGAACACACTGTCTTCACATTGCATTAGGAACACTCTGTTTTAACTCTGCTCTAGGAACACACTGTCTTTACTCTGCATTAATAACACACTGTCTTCACTCTGCGTTAGGAACACACTGTCTTCACTCTGCTCTAGGAAAACACTGTCTTCATTCTGCGTTTGGAACACAAGTCTTCACTCTGCTCCATGCACATACACAGCAGTTCTGCATTGGGAACACACTGTCTTCAATCTGCATTAGGAACACACTGTCTTAACTCTTCTCTAGGAACACACTGTCTTCACTCTGCGTTAGTAACACACTGTCTTCACTCTGCTCTAGGAACACACTGTCTTCACTCTGCATTAGGATCACACTGTCTTCACTCTGCTCTAGGAACACACTGTCTTCACTCTGCATTAGGACCACACTGTCTTCACTCTGCTCTAGGAACACACTGTCTTCACTCTGCATTAAGAACACACTGTCTTCACTCTGCGATAGGAACATGCTGTCTTCACTCCGTTCTAGGAACACACTGTCTTCACATTGCATTAGGAACAAATTGCCTTCACTCTCCTCTAGGAACACACTGTCTTCACACTGCGTTAGTAACACACTGTCTTTACTCTGCTCCATGCACATACACAACAACTCTGTGTTAGGAACACATTGTCTTCACTCTTTATTAGGAACACACTGTCTTCAATCTGCTCTAGGAACACACTGTCTTCACTCTGCATTAGGAACGCAATGTCTTAACTCTGCTCTAGGAACACACTGTCTTAACTCTGCTCCATGCACATACACCGCAACTGAGCGACAGGAACACACTGACTTCACTATGCTCTAGGAACACACTGTCTTCACTCTCCTCTAGGACCACACTGTCTTCACTCTTCTCTAGGAACACACTGTCTTCACTCGGCGTTAGGAACACACTGTCTTCACTCTGCTCCATGCACATACACAGCAATTCTTCTTTAGGAACAAACTGTCTAACTCTGCGTTAGGAACACACTGTCTTCACTCTGCCTTTGGAACACACTATTTTCATTCTGCTCTAGGAACACACTGTCTTCACTCTGCGTTAGGAACACAGTGTCTTTACTCTGATCTAGGAACACACTGTCTTCACTCTGCTCCATGCACATACACAGCAATTCTGCTTGAGGAACAAACTGTCTACACTCTGCGTTAGGAACACACTGTCTTCATTCTGCTCTAGGAACACACTGTCTTCACTCTGCTCTAGGAACACACTCTCTTCACTCTGCGTTAGGAACACAGTGTCTTTACTCTGCTCTAGGAACACACTGTCTTCACTCTCCTCTAGGAACACACTGTCTTCACTCTGCATTAGGAACACACTGTCTTCACTCTCCTCTGGAACACACTGTCTTCACTCTGCATTAGGACCACACTGTCTTCACTCTGCTCTAGGAACACACTGTCTTCACTCTGCATTAAGAACACACTGTCTTCACTCTGCGTTAGGAACACACTGTCTTCACTCCGTTCTAGGAACACACTGTCTTCACATTGCATTAGGAACAAACTGCCTTCACTCTCCTCTATGAACACACTGTCTTCACACTGCGTTAGTAAAACACTGTCTTCACTCTGCTCCATGCACATACACAGCAACTCTGTGTTAGGAACACATTGTCTTCACTCTGTATTAGGAACACACTGTCTTCAATCTGCTATAGGAACACACTGTCTTCACTCTGTATTAGGAACGCAATGTCTTAACTCTGCTCTAGGAACACACTGTCTTAACTCTGCTCCATGCACATACACCGCAACTGTGCGACAGGAACACACTGACTTCACTATGCTCTAGGAACACACTGTCTTCCCTCTCCTCTAGGACCACACTGTCTTCACTCTACTCTAGGAACACACTGTCTTCACTCGGCGTTAGGAACACACTGTCTTCACTCTGCTCCATGCACATACACAGCAATTCTTCTTTAGGAACAAACTGTCTAACACTGCGTTAGGAACACACTGTCTTCACTCTGCCTTTGGAACACACTATTTTCATTCTGCACTAGGAACACACTGTCTTCACACTGCGTTAGGAACACAGTGTCTTTACTCTGATCTAGGAACACACTGTCTTCACTCTGCTCCATGCACATACACAGCAATTGTGCTTTAGGAACAAACTGTCTACACTCTGCGTTAGGAACACACTGTCTTCATTCTGCTCTAGGAACACACTGTCTTCACTCAGCTCTAGGAACACACTGTCTTCACTCTGCGTTAGGAACACAGTGTCTTTACTCTGCTCTAGGAACACACTGTCTACACTCTCCTCTAGGAACACACTGTCTTCACTCTTCGTTAGGAGCACACTGTCTTCACTCTGTTCCATGCACATACACAGCAACTCTGCTTTAGGAACAAACTGTATACACTCTGCGTTAGGAACACACTGTCTTCACACTGCTCTAGGAACACACTGTCTTCACTCTGCATTAGGAACACACTGTCTTCACTCTGCTTTAGGAACACACTGTCTTCACTCTGCTCTAGGAACACACAGTCATTACTCTGCTCCATGCAAATACACCGCAACTCTGTGTTAGGACACACTGTCTTCACTCTGCTCTAGGAACACACTGTCTTCACTCTGCATTAGGAACACACTGTCTTCACTCTGCTCTAGGAACACACTGTCTTCACTGTGCATTAAGAACACACTGCCTTCACTCTGCATTAGGAACACACTGCCTTCTCTCTGCAATAGGAACACACTGTCTTCATTCTGCGTTTGGAACACACTGTCTTCTCTCTGCTCCATGCACATACACAGCAATTCTGCATTAGGAACACACTGTCTTCACTCTGCATTAGGAACACACTGTATTCACTCTGCTCTAGGAACACACTGTCTTCACTCTGCGTTAGTAACACACTCTTCACTCTGCTCTAGAAACACACTGTGTTCACTCTGCATTAGGACCTCACTGTCTTCACTCTGTGTTAGGAACACACTGTCCTCACTCCGTTCTAGGAACACACTGTCTTCACATTGCATTAGGAACAAACTGCCTTCACTCTCCTCTAGGAACACACGGTCTTCACTCTGCATTAGTAACACACTGTCTTCACTCTGCTCCATGCACATACACAGCAACTCTGTGTTAGGAACACACTGTCTTCACTCTATGTTAGGAAGACACTGTCGTCACTCTGCTCCATGCATATACACAGCAACTATGCTTTAGGAACAAACTGCCTACACACTGCGTAAGGAACACACTGTCTTCACTCTCCTCTAGGAACACACTGTCTTCACTCTGCTCCATGCACATACACAGCAACTCTGCTATAGGAACAAATTGTCTACATTCTGCGTTAGGAACACACTGTCTTCACACTGCTCTATGAAGATACTGTCTTCACTCTGCATTAGGAACACACTGTCTTCGTCTGCTTTAGGAACACACTGTCTTCACTCTGCTCTAGGAACACACTGTCTTTACTCTGTTCCATGCACATACACCGCAACTCTGCGTTAGTAACACACTGTCTTAACTCTGCTCTAGGAACACACTGTCTTCACTCTGCGTTAGGAATACACTGTCTTCACTCTGCTCTAGGAACACACCTTATTCACTCTGCATTAGGACCACACTGTCTTCACTCTGCTCTAGGAACACACTGTCTTCACTCTGCATTAAGAATACACTGTCTTCTCTCTGACTTATGAACACACTGTCTTCACTCCGTTCTAGGAACACACTGTCTTCACATTGCATGAGGAACAAACTTCCTTCACTGTCCTCTAGGAACACACTGTCTTCACTCTGCGTTAGTAACACACTATCTTCACTCTGCTCCATGCACATACACAGCAACTCTTCGTTATGAACACATTGTCTTCACTCTGTATTAGGAACACATTGTCTTCAATCTCCTCTAGGAACACACTGTCTTCACTCTGCATTAGGAACAGAATTTCTTAACTCTGCTCTAGGAACACACTGTCTTAACTCTGCTCCATGCACATACACCACAACTGTGCGACAGGAACACACTGACTTCACTTTGCTCTAGGAACACACTGTCTTCACTCTCCTCGAGGACCACACTGTCTTCACTCTTCTCTAGGAACACACTGTCTTCACTCTTCTCTAGGAACACACTGTCTTCACTCTGCATTAGGAACACACTGTCTTCACTCTGCTCCATGCACATACACAGCAATTCTTCTTTAGGAACAAACTGTCTAACTCTGCATTAGGAACACACTGTCTTCACTCTGCCTGTGGAACACACTATCTTCATTCTGCTCTAGGCACACACTGTCTTCACTCTGCATTAGGAACACACACTCTTCACTCTGCTCTAGGAACACTCTGTCTTCACTCTGCATTAGTAACACACTGTCTTCACTCTGCTGTAGGAACACATTGTCTTCACTCTGCATTAGGAACACACTGGCTTCACTCTGCGTTAGGAACACACTGTTATCACTCTGCTACGTGCACATACACAGCAACTCTGCATTACGCACACACTGTCTTCACTCTGTTCTAGGAACACACTGTCTTCACTCCGTTCTAGGAAAACACTGCCTTCATATTGCATTAGGAACAAACTGCCTTCACTATCCTCTAGGAACACACTGTCTTCACTCTGCGTTAGTAACACACTGTCTACACTCTGCTCTAGGAACACACTGTCTTCACTCTGCATTAGTAACACACTGTCTTCACTCTGCTCTAGGAACACACTGTCTTCACTCTGCTCTAGGAACACACTGTCTTCACTCTGCGTTAGGAACACACTGTCTTAACTCTGCTCTAGTAACATACTGTCTTCCCTCTGCTCCATGCACATACACCGCAACTGTGTGATAGGAACACATTTCTTCACTCTGTGTTAGGAACACACTGTCTTCACTCTGCATTAGGAACACACTCTCTTCACTCTGCTCTAGGAGCACACTGTCTTCACTCTGCATTAGGAACACACTGTCGTAACTCTGCTCTAGGAACGCTCTGTCTTATCTCTGCTCCATGCACATACACAGCAAATGTACGATAGGAACATACTGTATTCACTCTGCTCTAGGAACACACTGTCTTCACTCTCCTCTAGGACCACACTGTCTTCACTCTTCTCTTGGAACACACAGACTTCACTCTGCGTTAGGAACACACTGTCTTCACTCTGCTCCATGCACATACACAGAAATTCTGCTTTAGGAACGAACTGTAAAACTCTGCGTTAGGAACACATTGTCTTCACTCTGCCTTTGGAACACACTATCTTTATTCTGCTCTAGTAACACACTGTCTTCACTCTGCGTTAGGAACACAGTGTCTTTACTCTGCTCTAGGAACACACTGTCTTCACTTGCTCCATGCACATACGCAGCAATTCAGCTTTAGGAAAAAACTGTCTACACTCTGCGTTAGGAAACACTGTCTTCACTCTGCTCTAGGAACACACTCTCTTCACTGTGCATGAGGAACACACTGTCTTCACTCTGCTCTAGGAACACACTGTCTTCACTCTGCTCTAGGAACACACTGTCTTCACTCTGCTCTAGGAACACACTGTCTTCACTCTGCATTAAAAACACACTGTCTTCACTCTGCTTTAGGAATACACTGTCTTCACTCTGCTCTAGGAACACACTGTCTTCACTCTGCATTAGTAACACACTGTCTTCACTCTGCTCTAAGAACACACTGTCTTCACTCTGCTCTAGGAACACACTGTCTTCACTCTGCGTTAGGAACACACTGTCTTAACTCTGCTCTAGTAACATACTGTCTTCACTCTGCTCCATGCACATACACCGCTACTGTGTGATAGGAACATATTTCTTCACTCTGTGTTAGGAACACACTGTCTTCACTCTCCATTAGGAACACACTGTCTTCACTCTGCTCTAGGAACACTGTCTTCATTCTGCATTAAGAACTCACTGTCTTCTCTCTGCTCTAGGAACACACTGTCTTCACTCTTCTCTAGGAACACACTGTCTTCACTCTGCGTTAGGAACACACTGTCTTCACTCTGCTCCATGCACATACACAGAAATTCTGCTTTAGAAACAAACTGTAATACTCTGCGTTAGGAACACATTGTCTTCACTCTGCCTTTGGAACACACTATCTTCATTCTGCTCTAAGAACACACTGTCTTCACTCTGCGTTTGGAACACAGTGTCTTTACTCTGCTCTAGGAACACACTGTCTTCACTTACTCCATGCACATACGCAGCAATTCTGCTTCAGGAAAAAACTGTCTACACTCTGCGTTAGGAAACACTGTCTTTACTCTGCTATAGGAACACACTCTCTTCACTCTGCTCTAGGAACACACTCTCTTCACTGTGCATGAGGAACACACTGTCTTCACTCTGCTCTAGGAACACACTGTCTTCACTCTGTTCTAGGAACACACTGTCTTCACTCTGCATTAAAAACACACTGTCTTCACTCTGCTTTAGGAATACACTGCCTTCACTCTGCTCTAGGAACACACTGTCTTCACTCTGCATTAGGAACACACTGTCTACACTCTGCTCTAGGAACACACTGTCTTCACTCTGCTCTAGGAACACACTGTCTTCACTCTGCTCTAGGAACACACTGTCTTCACTCTGCTTTAGGAATACACTGTCTTCACTCTGCTCTAGGAACACACTGTCTTCACTCTGCGTTAGTAACACACTGTCTTCATATGCTCCATGCACATACAGAGCAATTCTGCATTAGGAACACACTGTCTTCATTCTGTGTTAGGAACACACTGTCTTCACTCGGCTCTAGGAACACACTGTCTTCACACTGCATTAGGAACACACTGTCTTAACTCTGCTCCATGCACATACACAGCAACTTTGCGTTAGGAACAAACTGTCTACACTCTGTGTTAGGAACTCACTGTCTTCACACTGCCTTAGGAACATACTGTCTTCATTCTGCTCTAGGAACATACTGTCTTCACGCTGCACTAGGAACACACTGTCTTCACTCTTCTCCATGCACATTCACCGCAACTCTGCGTTAGGAACACACTGTCTTCACTCTGCTCTAGCAACACACTGTCTTCACTCTGCTCTAGGAACACACTGTCTTCACTCTGCTTCAGGAACACACTGTCTTCACTCTGCTCTAGGAACACACTATCTTTACTCTGTACAATGCACATACACCACAACTCTGCGTTAGGAACACACTGTCTTCACTCTGCTCTAGGAACACTCTGTCTTCACTCTGCATTAGGAACGCATTGTCTTCACTCTGCTAAGGAACACACTCTCTTCAATCTGCATTAAGAACACACTGCCGTCACTCTGCGTTAGGGACACACTGTCTTCACTCTGCACTAGGAACACACTGTCTTCATTTTGCGTTTGGAACACACTGTCTTGACTCTGCTCGATGCACATACACAGCAATTCTGCATTAGGAACACACTGCCTTCACTCTGCATTAGGAACACACTGTCTTCACTCTGCTCTAGGAACACACTGTCTTCACTATGCGTTAGGAACACACTCTTTTCATTCTGCTCTAGGAACACACTGTCTTCACTCTGCATTAGGAACACACTGTTTTCACTCTGCTCTAGGAACACACTATCTTCACTCTGCTCTAGGAACACACTGTCTTCACTCTGCATTAGTATCACACTATCTTCACTCTGCTCTAGGAACACACTGTCTTCAGACTGCATTAAGAACACACTGTCTTCACTCTGCGTTAGGAACACACTGTCTTCACTCTGCTCTAGGAACACACTGTCTTCACTCTGCATTAGTAACACACTGTCTTCCCTCTGCTCCATGCACATACACAGCAACTCTGTGTTAGGAACACACTGTCTTCACTTTGGGTTAGGAACACACTGTCTTCACTCTGCTCAGGAACACACTGTCTTCACTCTGCATTAGGAAAACACTGTCTTAACTCTGCTCTAGTAACACACTGTCTTCACTCTGCTCCATGCACATACACAGCAATTGTGCGATAGGAACACACTGTCTTCACTCTGCTCTAGGAACCCACTGTCTTCCCTCTCCTCTAGGAACACACTGTCTTCACTCTGCTCTAGGAACACACTGTCTTCACTCTGGGTTAGGAACACACTGTCTTCACTCTGCTCCATGCACATACACAGCAACTCTGCTTTAGGAACAAACTGTCAACACTCAGCTTTTGGAACACACTGTCTTCACTCTGGCTTTGGAACACACTGTCTTCACTCTGCTCTAGGAACAAACTGTCTTCACTCTGCGTTAGGAACGCAGTGTCTTCACTCTCTCTAGGAACACACTGTCTTCACTCTGTTCCATGCACATACACCGCAACTCTGTGTTAGGAACACACTCTCTTCACTCTGCTCTAGGAACACACTGTCTTCACTCTGTGTTAGGAACACACTGTTTTCACTCTGCTCCATGCACATACGCAGCAACTCTGCTTTAGGAACAAACTGTCAACACTCAGCTTTAGGAACACACTGTCTTCACTCGGGCTTTGGACCACACTGTCTTCACTCTGCTCTAGGAACACACTGTCTACACTCTGCATAGGAACACAGTGTCTTCACTCTCTCACGGAACACACTGTCTTCACTCTGCTCCATGCACATACACCGCAACTCTGTGTTAGGGACACACTGTCTTCACACTGCTCTAGGAACACACTGTCTTCACACTGCTCTAGGAACTCACTGCCTTCACTCTGCATTAGGAACACACTGTCTTCACTCTGCTCTAGGAACACACTGTCTTCACTCTGCATTAGGAACACACTGTCTTCACTCTGCTCTAGGAACACACTGTCTTCACTCTGCATTCGGAACACACTGTCTTCATTCTGCGTTTGGAACACACTGTCTTCACTCTGCTCCATGCATATACACCGCAACTCTGCGTTAGGAACACACTGTCTTCACTCTCCTCTGGAACACACTGTCTTCACTCTGCTCTAGGAACACACTGTCTTCACTCTGCGTTAGGAACACACTGTCTTCACTCTGCTCCATGCACATACACAGCAACTCTGCTTTAGGAACAAACTGTCTACACTCTGCGTTAGGAACACACTATCTTCACTCTGCTCCATGCACGTAGACCGCAACTGTGCGATAGGAACACACTGACTTCATTCTGCTCTAGGAACACACTGTCTTCACACTCCTATAGGACCACACTGTCTTCACTATGCTCTAAGAACACACTGTCTCACTCTTCGTTACGAACACACTATCTTCACTCTGCTCCATGCACATACACAGCAACTCTGCTTTAGGAACAAACTGTATACAATCTGTGTTAGGAACACACTGTCTTCACACTGCTCTAGGAACACACTGTCTTCACTCTGCATTAGGAACACACTGTCTTCACTCTGCTTTAGGAACACACTGTCTTCATTCTGCTCTAGGAACACACTGTCTTCACTCTGCATTAGGAACACACTGTCTTCACTCTGCTCTAGGAACACACTGTCTTCACTCTGCATTAAGAACACATTGCCTTCACTCTGCATTAGGAACACACTGTCTTCCCTCTGCACTAGGAACACACTGTCTTCATTCTGCGTTTGGAACACACTGTCTTCTCTCTGCTCCATGCACATACACAGCAATTCTGCATTAGGAACACACTGTCTTCACTCTGCATTAGGAACACACTGTCTTCACTCTGCTCTAGGAACACACTGTCTTCACTCTGCGTTAGTAACACACTCTCTTCACTCTGCTCTAGAAACACACTGTGTTCACTCTACATTAGGACCTCACTGTCTTCACTCGTGTTAGGAACACACTGTCCTCACTCCATACTAGGAACACACTGTCTTCACATTGCATTAGGAACAAACTGCCTTCACTCTCTTCTAGGAACACACTGTCTTCACTTTGCGTTAGTAACACACTGTCTTCACTCTGCTCCATGCACATACACAGCAACTCTGTGTTAGGAACACACTGTCTTCACTCTATGTTAGGAACACACTATCTTCACTCTGCTCCATGCACATACACAGCAACTATGCTTTAGGAACAAACTGCCTACACTCTGCTCTAGGAACACACTGTCTTCACTCTGCTCCATGCACATACACAGCAACTCTGCTATAGGAACAAATTGTCTACATTCTGCGTTAGGAACACACAGTCTTCACACTGCTCTAGGAACACACTGTCTTCACTCTGCATTAGGAACACACTGTCTTCGTCTGCTTTAGGGACACACTGTTTTCACTCTGCACTAGGAACACACTGTCTTCATTTTGCGTTTGGAACACACTGTCGTCACTCTGCTCCATGCACATACACAGCAATTCTGCATTAGGAACACACTGTCTTCACTCTGCATTAGGAACACACTGTTTTCACTCTGCTCTAGGAACACACTGTCTTCACACTGCCTTAGGAACATACTGTCTTCATTCTGCTCTAGGAACATACAGTCTTCACACTGCCTTAGGAACATACTGTCGTCATTCTGCTCTAGGAACATACTGTCTTCACGCTGCACTAGGTACACACTGTCTTCACTCTTCTCCATGCACATTCACCGCAACTCTGCGTTAGGAACACACTGTCTTCACTCTGCTCTAGCAACACACTGTCTTCACTCTGCTCTAGGAACACACTGTCTTCACTCTGCTCTAGGAACACACTGTCTTCCCCCTGCATTAGGAACACACAGTCTTCACTCTGCTCTAGGATCACTCTGTTTTCACTCTGCATTAGTAACACACTGTCTTCACTCTGCTGTAGGAACACACTGGCTTCACTCTGCGTTAGGAACACACTGTTATCACTCTGCTACGTGCACATACACCGCAACTCTGCATTAGGCACACACTGTCTTCACTCTGCTCTGGGAACACACTGTCTTTACTATGCTCCATGCACATACACCGCAACTGTGCGATAGGAACACACTGTCTTCACTCTGCTCTAGGAACACACTGTCTTTACTCTGCTCCATGCACATACACCGCAACTCTGTGTTAGGAACAAACTGTCTTCACTCTGCTTAGGAACACACTGTCTTCACCCTGCATTAAGAACACACTGCCTTCACTCTGCATTAGGAACACACTGTCTTCACTCTCTTCCAGGAACACACTGTCTTCACTCTGCTCTAGGAACACACTGTCTTCACTCTGCGTTAGGAACACACTGTCTTCACTCTGCTCCATGCACATACACAGCAACTCTGCTTTAGGAACAAACTGTCTACACTCTGCGTAGGAACACATTGTCTTCACACTGCTCTAGGAAATACACTGTCTTCACTATGCATTAGGAACACACTGTCTTCACTCTGCTTCAGGAACACACTGTATTCACTCTGCTCTAGGAACACACAATCTTTACTCTGTTCAATGCACATACACCGCAACTCTGCGTTAGGAACACACTGTCTTCACTCTGCTCTAGGAACACTCTGTCTTCACTCTGCATTAGGAACGCATTGTCTTCACTCTGCTAAGGAACACACTCTCTTCAATCTGCATTAAGAGCACACTGCCTTCACTCTGCGTTAGGGACACACAGTCTTCACTCTGCACTAGGAACACACTGTCTTCATTTTGCGTTTGGAACACACTGTCTTCACTCTGCTCCATGCACATACGCAGCAATTCTGCATTAGGAACACACTGTCTTCACTCTGCATTAGGAACACACTGTCTTCACTCTGCTATAGGAACACACTGTCTTCACTCTGCGTTAGGAACACACTCTCTTCACTCTGCTCTAGGAACACACTGTCTTCACACTGCATTAGGAACACACTGTTTTCACTCTGCTCTAGGAACACACTGTCTTCACTCTGCTCTAGGAACACACTGTCTTCACTCTGCATTAGTATCACACTGTCTTCACACTGCTCTAGGAACACACTGTCTTCACTCTGCATTAAGAACACACTGTCTTCACTCTGCGTTAGGAACACACTGTCTTCACTCCGTTCTAGGAACACACTGTCTTCACATTGCATTAGGAACAAACTGCCTTCACTCCTCTCTAGGAACACACTGTCTTCACTCTGCATTAGTAACACACTGTCTTCACTCTGCTCCATGCACATACACAGCAACTCTGTGTTAGGAACACACTGTCTTCACTTTGGGTTAGGAACACACTGTCTTCACTCTGCTCAGGAACACACTGTCTTCACTCTGCTTTAGGAATACACTGTCTTAACTCTGCTCTAGTAACACACTGTCTTCACTCTGCTCCATGCACATACACCGCAATGTGCGATAGGAACACACTGTCTTCACTCTGCTCTAGGAACCCACTGTCTTCCCTCTCCTCTTGGAACACACTGACTTCACTCTGCTCTAGGAACACACTGTCTTCACTCTGGGTTAGGAACACACTGTCTTCACTCTGCTCCATGCACATACACAGCAACTCTTCTTTAGGAACAAACTGTCAACACTCAGCTTTAGGAACACACTGTCTTCACTCTGGCTTTGGAACACACTGTCTTCACTCTGCTCTAGGAACAAACTGTCTTCACTCTGCGTTAGGAACGCAGTGTCTTCACTCTCTCTAAAAACACACTGTCTTCACTCTGTTCCATGCACATACACCGCAACTCTGTGTTAGGAACACACTGTCTTCACTCTGCTCTAGGAACACACTGTCTTCACGCTGCACTAGGTACACACTGTCTTCACTCTTCTCCATGCACATTCACCGCAACTCTGCGTTAGGAACACACTGTCTTCACTCTGCTCTAGCAACACACTGTCTTCACTCTGCTCTAGGAACACACTGTCTTCACTCTGCTCTAGGAACACACTGTCTTCCCCCTGCATTAGGAACACACAGTCTTCACTCTGCTCTAGGATCACTCTGTTTTCACTCTGCATTAGTAACACACTGTCTTCACTCTGCTGTAGGAACACACTGGCTTCACTCTGCGTTAGGAACACACTGTTATCACTCTGCTACGTGCACATACACCGCAACTCTGCATTAGGCACACACTGTCTTCACTCTGCTCTGGGAACACACTGTCTTTACTATGCTCCATGCACATACACCGCAACTGTGCGATAGGAACACACTGTCTTCACTCTGCTCTAGGAACACACTGTCTTTACTCTGCTCCATGCACATACACCGCAACTCTGTGTTAGGAACAAACTGTCTTCACTCTGCTTAGGAACACACTGTCTTCACCCTGCATTAAGAACACACTGCCTTCACTCTGCATTAGGAACACACTGTCTTCACTCTCTTCCAGGAACACACTGTCTTCACTCTGCTCTAGGAACACACTGTCTTCACTCTGCGTTAGGAACACACTGTCTTCACTCTGCTCCATGCACATACACAGCAACTCCGCTTTAGGAACAAACTGTCTACACTCTGCGTAGGAACACATTGTCTTCACACTGCTCTAGGAAATACACTGTCTTCACTATGCATTAGGAACACACTGTCTTCACTCTGCTTCAGGAACACACTGTCTTCACTCTGCTCTAGGAACACACAATCTTTACTCTGTTCAATGCACATACACCGCAACTCTGCGTTAGGAACACACTGTCTTCACTCTGCTCTAGGAACACTCTGTCTTCACTCTGCATTAGGAACGCATTGTCTTCACTCTGCTAAGGAACACACTCTCTTCAATCTGCATTAAGAGCACACTGCCTTCACTCTGCGTTAGGGACACACAGTCTTCACTCTGCACTAGGAACACACTGTCTTCATTTTGCGTTTGGAACACACTGTCTTCACTCTGCTCCATGCACATACGCAGCAATTCTGCATTAGGAACACACTGTCTTCACTCTGCATTAGGAACACACTGTCTTCACTCTGCTATAGGAACACACTGTCTTCACTCTGCGTTAGGAACACACTCTCTTCACTCTGCTCTAGGAACACACTGTCTTCACACTGCATTAGGAACACACTGTTTTCACTCTGCTCTAGGAACACACTGTCTTCACTCTGCTCTAGGAACACACTGTCTTCACTCTGCATTAGTATCACACTGTCTTCACACTGCTCTAGGAACACACGGTCTTCACTCTGCATTAAGAACACACTGTCTTCACTCTGCGTTAGGAACACACTGTCTTCACTCCGTTCTAGGAACACACTGTCTTCACATTGCATTAGGAACAAACTGCCTTCACTCCTCTCTAGGAACACACTGTCTTCACTCTGCATTAGTAACACACTGTCTTCACTCTGCTCCATGCACATACACAGCAACTCTGTGTTAGGAACACACTGTCTTCACTTTGGGTTAGGAACACACTGTCTTCACTCTGCTCAGGAACACACTGTCTTCACTCTGCTTTAGGAATACACTGTCTTAACTCTGCTCTAGTAACACACTGTCTTCACTCTGCTCCATGCACATACACCGCAATTGTGCGATAGGAACACACTGTCTTCACTCTGCTCTAGGAACCCACTGTCTTCCCTCTCCTCTTGGAACACACTGACTTCACTCTGCTCTAGGAACACACTGTCTTCACTCTGGGTTAGGAACACACTGTCTTCACTCTGCTCCATGCACATACACAGCAACTCTTCTTTAGGAACAAACTGTCAACACTCAGCTTTAGGAACACACTGTCTTCACTCTGGCTTTGGAACACACTGTCTTCACTCTGCTCTAGGAACAAACTGTCTTCACTCTGCGTTAGGAACGCAGTGTCTTCACTCTCTCTAAAAACACACTGTCTTCACTCTGTTCCATGCACATACACCGCAACTCTGTGTTAGGAACACACTGTCTTCACTCTGCTCTAGGAACACACTGTCTTCACTCTGTGTTAGGAACACACTGTCTTCACTCTGCTCCATGCACATACGCAGCAACTCTGCTTTAGGAACAAACTGTCAACACTCAGCTTTAGGAACACACTGTCTTCACTCTGGCTCTGGAACACACTGTCTTCACTCTGCTCTAGTAACACACTGTCTTCACTCTGCGTTAGGAACCCAGTGTCTTCACTCTCTCAAGGAACACACTGTCTTCACTCTGCTCCATGCACATACACCGCAACTCTGTGTTAGGAACACACTGTCTTCACACTGCTCTAGGAACACACTGTCTTCACACTGCTCTAGGAACTCACTGCCTTCATTCTGCATTAGGAACACACTGTCTTCACTCTGCACTAGGAACACACTGTCTTCACTCTGCATTAGGAACACACTGTCTTCACTCTGCTCTAGGAACACACTGTCTTCACTCTGCATTCGGAACACACTGTCTTCATTCTGCGTTTGGAACACACTGTCTTCACTCTGCTCCATGCACATACACCGCAACTCTGCTTTAGGAACACACTGTCTTCACTCTCCTCTGGAACACACTGTCTTCACTCTGCTCTAGGAACACACTGTCTTCACTCTGCGTTAGGAACACACTGTCTTCACTCTGCTCCATGCACATACACAGCAACTCTGCTTTAGGAACAAACTGTCTAGACTCTGCGTTAGGAACACACTGTCTTCACTCTGCTCCATGCACATAGACCGGAACTGTGTGATAGGAACACACTGTCTTTACTCTGCTCTAGGAACACACTGTCTTCACTCTCCTCTAGGACCACACTGTCTTCACTCTGCTCTAGGAATACACTGTCTTCACTCTTCGTTAGGAACACACTGTCTTCACTCTGCTCCATGCACATACACAGCAACTCTGCTTTAGGAACAAACTGTATACACTCTGCGTTAGGAACACACTGTCTTCACACTGCTCTAGGAACACACTGTCTTCACTCTGCATTAGGAACACACTGTCTTCACTCTGCTTTAGGAACACACTGTCTTCACTCTGCCCTAGAAACACACTGTCTTCACTCTGCATTAGGAACACACTGTCTTCACTCTGCTCTAGGAACACACTGTCTTTACTCTGCTCTAGGAACACACTGTCTTTACTCTGTTCCATGCACATACACAGCAACTCTGCGTTAGTAACACACTGTCTTAACTCTGCTCTAGAAACACACTGTCTTCACTCTGCATTAGGACCACACTGTCTTCACACTGTCTTCACTCTGCATTAAGAACACACTGTCTTCACTCTGCGTTAGGAACACACTGTCTTCACTCCGTTCTAGGAACACACTGTCTTCACATTGCATGAGGAACAAACTGCCTTCACTCTCCTCTAGGAACACACTGTCTTCACTCTGCGTTAGTAACACACTGTCTTCACTCTGCTCCATGCACATGCACAGCAACTCTTCGTTATGAACACATTGTCTTCACGCTGTATTTGGAACACATTGTCTTCAATCTAATCTAGGAACACACTGTCTTCACTCTGCATTAGGAACAGAATTTCTTAACTCTGCTCTAGGAACACACTGTCTTAACTCTGCTCCATGCACATACACCACAACTGTGCGACAGGAACAGACTGACTTCACTTTGCTCTAGGAACACACTGTCTTCACTCTCCTCGAGGACCACACTGTCTTCACTCTTCTCTAGGAACACACTGTCTTCACTCTGCGTTAGGAACACAATGTCTTCACTCTGCTCCATGCACATACACAGCAATTCTTCTTTAGGAACAAACTGTCTAACTCTGTGTTAGGAACACACTGTCTTCACTCTGCCTTTGGAACACACTATCTTCATTCTGCTCTAGGCACACACTGTCTTCACTCTGCATTAGGAACACTCTGTCTTCACTCTGCATTAGTAACACACTGTCTTAACTCTGCTGTAGGAACACACTGTCTTCACTCTGCTCTAGGAACACTCTGTCTTCACTCTGCATTAGTAACACACTGTCTTCACTCTGCTGTAGGAACACACTGTCTTCACTCTGCATTAGGAACACACTGGCTTCACTCTGCGTTAGGAACACACTGTTATCACTCTGCTACGTGCACATACACCGAAACTCTACATTAGGCACACACTGTCTTCACTCTGTTCTAGGAACACACTGTCTTCACTCCGTTCTAGGAACACACTGTCTTCATATTGCATTAGGAACAAACTGCCTTCACTATTCTCTAGGAACACACTGTCTTCACTCTGCGTTAGTAACACACTGTCTACACTCTGCTCTAGGAACACACTGTCTTCACTCTGCATTACTAACACACTGTCTTCACTCTGCTCTAAGAACACACTGTCTTCACTCTGCTCTAGGAACACACTGTCTTCACTCTGCGTTAGGAACACACTGTCTTAACTCTGCTCTTGTAACATACTGTCTTCACTCTGCTCCATGCACATACACCGCAACTGTGTGATAGGAACACATTTCTTCACTCTGTGTAAGGAACACACTGTCTTCACTCTCCATTAGGAACACACTGTCTTCACTCTGCTCTAGGAACACACTGTGTTCATTCTGCATTAAGAACACACTGTCTTCACTCTGCTCTAGGAACACACTGTCTTCACTCTGCATTAGGAACACACTGTCGTAACTCTGCTCTAGGACCACACTGTCTTATCTCTGTTCCATGCACATACACAGCAAATGTACGATAGGAATACACTGTCTTCACTCTGCTCTAGGAACACACTGTCTTCACTCTCCTCTAGGACCACACTGTCTTCACTCTTCTCTAGGAACACACTTTCTTCATTCTGCGTTAGGAACACACTGTCTTCACTCTGCTCCATGCACATACACAGAAATTCTGGTTTAGGAACAAACTGTAAAACTCTGCGTTAGGAACACATTGTCTTCACTCTGCCTTTGGAACACACTATCTTCATTCTGCTCTAGGAACACACTGTCTTCACTCTGCATTACTAACACACTGTCTTCACTCTGCTCTAAGAACACACTGTCTTCACTCTGCTCTAGGAACACACTGTCTTCACTCTGCGTTAGGAACACACTGTCTTAACTCTGCTCTTGTAACATACTGTCTTCACTCTGCTCCATGCACATACACCGCAACTGTGTGATAGAAACACATTTCTTCACTCTGTGTAAGGAACACACTGTCTTCACTCTCCATTAGGAACACACTGTCTTCACTCTGCTCTAGGAACACACTGTCTTCATTCTGCATTAAGAACACACTGTCTTCACTCTGCTCTAGGAACACACTGTCTTCACTCTGCATTAGGAACACACTGTCGTAACTCTGCTCTAGGACCACACTGTCTTATCTCTGCTCCATGCACATACACAGCAAATGTACGATAGGAATACACTGTCTTCACTGCTCTAGGAACACACTGTCTTCACTCTCCTCTAGGACCACACTGTCTTCACTCTTCTCTAGGAACACACTTTCTTCATTCTGCGTTAGGAACACACTGTCTTCACTCTGCTCCATGCACATACACAGAAATTCTGGTTTAGGAACAAACTGTAAAACTCTGCGTTAGGAACACATTGTCTTCACTCTGCCTTTGGAACACACTATCTTCATTCTGCTCTAGGAACACACTGTCTTCACTCTGCGTTTGGAACACAGTGTCTTTACTCTGCTCTAGGAAGACACTGTCTTCACTTGCTCCAAGCACATAAGCAGCAATTCTGCTTTAGGAAAAAACTGTCTACACTCTGCTTTTGGAACACACTGTCTTCACTCTGCTCCATACACATACACCGCAACTGTGCAATAGGAACACACTGTCTTCACTCTGCTCTACGAGCACACTGTCTTCACTCTGCTCTAGGAAACCACTGTCTTCACTCTGAATTAAGAACTCACTGTCTTCACTTGCGTTAGGAACACACTGTCTTCACTCTGCTCTAGGAACACACTGACTTCATTCTGCGTTTGGAACACACTGTCTTCACTCTGCTCTAGGAACACAGTGTCTTCACTCTGCGTTAGGAACAAACTGTCTTCACACTGCTCTAGGTACACACTGTCTTCACTCTGCATTAGGAACACACTGTCTTCGTTTGCTTTAGGAACACACTGTCTTCACTCTGCTCTAGGAACACACTGTCTTTACTCTGTTCCATGCACATACACCGCAACTCTGCGTTAGTAACACACTGTCTTAACTCTGCTCTAGGAACACACTGTCTTCACTCTGCGTTAGGAATACACTGTCTTCACTCCGTTCTAGGAACACACTGTCTTCACATTGCATGAGTAACAAACTTCCTTCATTCTCCTCTAGGAACACACTGTCTTCACTCTGCGTTAGTAACACACTGTCTTCACTCTGCTCCATGCACATACACATCAACTCTTCGTTATGAACACATTGTCTTCACTCTGTATTAGGAACACAGTGTCTTCAATCTCCTTAGGTACACACTGTCTTCACTCTGCATTAGGAACAGAATTTCTTAACTCTGCTCTAGGAACACACTGTCTTAACTCTGCTCCATGCACATACACCACAACTGTGCGACAGGAACACACTGACTTCACTTTGCTCTAGGAACACACTGTCTTCACTCTCCTCGAGGACCACACTGTCTTCACTCTTCTCTAGGAACACACTGTCTTCACTCTGCGTTAGGAACACACTGTCTTCACTCTGCTCCATGCACATACACAGCAATTCTTCTTTAGGAACAAACTGTCTAACTCTGCGTTAGGAACACACTGTCTTCACTCTGCCTTTGGAACACACTATCTTCATTCTGCTCTAGGCACACACTGTCTTCACTCTGCATTAGGAACACACAGTCTTCACTCTGCTCTAGGAACACACTGTCTTCATTCTGCATTAAGAACACACTGTCTTCACTCTGCTCTAGGAACACACTGTCTTCACTCTGCATTAGGAACACACTGTCGTAACTCTGCTCTAGGACCACACTGTCTTATCTCTGCTCCATGCACATACACAGCAAATGTACGATAGGAATACACTGTCTTCACTCTGCTCTAGGAACACACTGTCTTCACTCTCCTCTAGGACCACACTGTCTTCACTCTTCTCTAGGAACACACTTTCTTCATTCTGCGTTAGGAACACCCTGTCTTCACTCTGCTCCATGCACATACACAGAAATTCTGCTTTAGGAACAAACTGTAAAACTCTGCGTTAGGAACACATTGTCTTCACTCTGCCTTTGGAACACACTATCTTCATTCTGCTCTAGGAACACACTGTCTTCACTCTGCGTTTGGAACACAGTGTCTTTACTCTGCTCTAGGAAGACACTGTCTTCACTTGCTCCAAGCACATAAGCAGCAATTCTGCTTTAGGAAAAAACTGTCTACACTCTGCTTTTGGAACACACTGTCTTCACTCTGCTCCATACACATACACCGCAACTGTGCAATAGGAACACACTGTCTTCACTCTGCTCTACGAGCACACTGTCTTCACTCTGCTCTAGGAAACCACTGTCTTCACTCTGAATTAAGAACTCACTGTCTTCACTTGCGTTAGGAACACACTGTCTTCACTCTGCTCTAGGAACACACTGACTTCATTCTGCGTTTGGAACACACTGTCTTCACTCTGCTCTAGGAACACAGTGTCTTCACTCTGCGTTAGGAACAAACTGTCTTCACACTGCTCTAGGTACACACTGTCTTCACTCTGCATTAGGAACACACTGTCTTCGTTTGCTTTAGGAACACACTGTCTTCACTCTGCTCTAGGAACACACTGTCTTTACTCTGTTCCATGCACATACACCGCAACTCTGCGTTAGTAACACACTGTCTTAACTCTGCTCTAGGAACACACTGTCTTCACTCTGCGTTAGGAATACACTGTCTTCACTCCGTTCTAGGAACACACTGTCTTCACATTGCATGAGTAACAAACTTCCTTCATTCTCCTCTAGGAACACACTGTCTTCACTCTGCGTTAGTAACACACTGTCTTCACTCTGCTCCATGCACATACACATCAACTCTTCGTTATGAACACATTGTCTTCACTCTGTATTAGGAACACAGTGTCTTCAATCTCCTTAGGTACACACTGTCTTCACTCTGCATTAGGAACAGAATTTCTTAACTCTGCTCTAGGAACACACTGTCTTAACTCTGCTCCATGCACATGCACCACAACTGTGCGACAGGAACACACTGACTTCACTTTGCTCTAGGAACACACTGTCTTCACTCTCCTCGAGGACCACACTGTCTTCACTCTTCTCTAGGAACACACTGTCTTCACTCTGCGTTAGGAACACACTGTCTTCACTCTGCTCCATGCACATACACAGCAATTCTTCTTTAGGAACAAACTGTCTAACTCTGCGTTAGGAACACACTGTCTTCACTCTGCCTTTGGAACACACTATCTTCATTCTGCTCTAGGCACACACTGTCTTCACTCTGCATTAGGAACACACAGTCTTCACTCTGCTCTAGGAACACTCTGTCTTCACTCTGCATTAGTAACACACTGTCTTCACTCTGCTGTAGGAACACACTGTCTTCACTCTGCTCTAGGAACACTCTGTCTTCACTCTGCATTAGTAACACACTGTCTTCACTCTGCTGTAGGAACACACTGTCTTCACTCTGCATTAGGAACACACTGGCTTCACTCTGCGTTAGGAACACACTGTTATCACTCTGCTACGTGCACATACACAG
Organism: Microtus pennsylvanicus; assembly: GCF_037038515.1. NCBI lineage: Eukaryota > Metazoa > Chordata > Mammalia > Rodentia > Cricetidae > Microtus > Microtus pennsylvanicus. The sequence continues at coordinate 886,812 of NC_134588.1, forward strand.
AAACTCTGCATTAGGCACACACTGTCTTCACTCCGTTCTAGGAACACACTGTCTTCATATTGCATTAGGAACAAACTGCTTTCACTATCCTCTAGGAACACACTGTCTTCACTCTGCGTTAGTAACACACTGTCTACACTCTGCTCTAGGAACACACTGTCTTCACTCTGCATTAGTAACACACTGTCTTCACTCTGCTCTAAGAACACACTGTCTTCACTCTGCTGTAGGAACACACTGTCTTCACTCTGCGTTAGGAACACACTGTCTTAACTCTGCTCTTGTAACATACTGTCTTCACTCTGCTCCATGCACATACACTGCAACTGTGTGATAGGAACACATTTCTTCACTCTGTGTTAGGAACACACTGTCTTCACTCTCCATTAAGAACACACTGTCTTCACTCTGCTCTAGGAACACACTGTCTTCATTCTGCATTAAGAACACACTGTCGTCACTCTGCTCTAGGAACACACTGTCTTCACTCTGCATTAGGAACACACTGTCGTAACTCTCCTCTAGGAACACACTGTCTTATCTCTGCTCCATGCACATACACAGCAAATGTACGATAGGAACACACTGTCTTCACTCTGCTCTAGGAACACACTGTCTTCACTCTCCTCTATGACCACACTGTCTTCACTCTTCTCTAGGAACACACTGTCTTCATTCTGCGTTAGGAACACACTGTCTTTACTCTGCTCCATGCACATACACAGAAATTCTGCTTTAGGAACAAACTGTAAAACTCTGCGTTAGGAACACATTGTCTTCACTCTGCCTTTGGAACACACTATCTTCATTCTGCTCTAGGAACACACTGTCTTCACTCTGCGTTTGGAACACAGTGTCTTTACTCTGCTCTAGGAAGACACTGTCTTCACTTGCTCCATGCACATTCGCAGCAATTCTGCTTTAGGAAAAAACTGTCTACACACTGCGTTAGGAAACACTGTCTTCACTCTGCTCTAGGAACACACTCTCTTCACTCTGCTCTAGGAACACACTCTCTTCACTGTGCATAAGGAACACACTGTCTTCACTCTGCTCTAGGAACACACTGTCTTCACTCTGCATTAAAAACACACTGTCTTCACTCTGCTTTAGGAATACACTGTCTTCACTCTGCATTAGGAACACACTGTCTACACTCTGCTCTAGGAACACACTGTCTTCACTCTGCACTAGGAACACACTGTCTTCACTCTGAATTAAAAACACAGTGTCTTCACACTGCTTTAGGAATACACTGTCTTCACTCTGCTCTAGGAACACACTGTCTTCACTCTGCGTTAGTAACACACTGTCTTCATCTGCTCCATGCACATACAAAGCAACTCTGCATTAGGAACACACTGTCTTCACTCTGTCTTAGGAACACACTGTCTTCACTCGGCTCTAGGAACACACTGTCTTCACTCTGCATTAGGAACACACTGTCTTAACTCTGCTCCATGCACATACACAGCAACTTTGCGTAAGGAACAAACTGTCTACACTCTGTGTTAGGAACTCACTGTCTTCACACTGCCTTAGGAACATACTGTCTTCATTCTGCTCTAGGAACATACTGTCTTCACGCTGCACTAGGAACACACTGTCTTCACTCTTCTCCATGCACATTCACCGCAACTCTGCGTTAGGAACACACTGTCTTCACTCTGCTCTAGCAACACACTGTCTTCACTCTGCTCTAGGAACACACTGTCTTCACTCTGCTCTAGGAACACACTGTCTTCACTCTCCTCTAGGACCACACTGTCTTCACTCTTCTCTAGGAACACACTGTCTTCATTCTGCGTTAGGAACACACTGTCTTCACTCTGCTCCATGCACATACACAGAAATTCTGCTTTAGGAACAAACTGTAAAACTCTGCGTTAGGAACACATTGTCTTCACTCTGCCTTTGGAACACACTATCTTCATTCTGCTCTAGGAACACACTGTCTTCACTCTGCGTTTGGAACACAGTGTCTTTACTCTGCTCTAGGAAGACACTGTCTTCACTTGCTCCAAGCACATACGCAGCAATTCTGCTTTAGGAAAAAACTGTCTACACTCTGCTTTTGGAACACACTGTCTTCACTCTGCTCCATACACATACACCGCAACTGTGCAATAGGAACACACTGTCTTCACTCTGCTCTACGAGCACACTGTCTTCACTCTGCTCTAGGAACCCACTGTCTTCACTCTGAATTAAGAACTCACTGTCTTCACTTGCGTTAGGAACACACTGTCTTCACTCTGCTCTAGGAACACACTGACTTCATTCTGCGTTTGGAACACACTGTCTTCACTCTGCTCTAGGAACACAGTGTCTTCACTCTGCGTTAGGAACACACTGTCTTCACACTGCTCTAGGTACACACTGTCTTCACTCTGCATTAGGAACACACTGTCTTCGTTTGCTTTAGGAACACACTGTCTTCACTCTGCTCTTGGAACACACTGTCTTTACTCTGTTCCATGCACATACACCGCAACTCTGCGTTAGTAACACACTGTCTTAACTCTGCTCTAGGAACACACTGTCTTCACTCTGCGTTAGGAATAAACTGTCTTCACTCCGTTCTAGGAACACACTGTCTTCACATTGCATGAGGAACAAACTTCCTTCACTCTCCTCTAGGAACACACTGTCTTCACTCTGCGTTAGTAACACACTGTCTTCACTCTGCTCCATGCACATGCACAGCAACTCTTCGTTATGAACACATTGTCTTCACGCTGTATTTGGAACACATTGTCTTCAATCTAATCTAGGAACACACTGTCTTCACTCTGCATTAGGAACAGAATTTCTTAACTCTGCTCTAGGAACACACTGTCTTAACTCTGCTCCATGCACATACACCACAACTGTGCGACAGGAACAGACTGACTTCACTTTGCTCTAGGAACACACTGTCTTCACTCTCCTCGAGGACCACACTGTCTTCACTCTTCTCTAGGAACACACTGTCTTCACTCTGCGTTAGGAACACACTGTCTTCACTCTGCTCTAGCAACACACTGTCTTCACTCTGCTCTAGGAACACACTGTCTTCACTCTGCTCTAGGAACACACTCTCTTCACTCTCCTCTAGGACCACACTGTCTTCACTCTGCATTAGGAACACACTGGCTTCACTCTGCGTTAGGAACACACTGTTATCACTCTGCTACGTGCACATACACCGAAACTCTGCATTAGGCACACACTGTCTTCACTCTGTTCTAGCAACACACTGTCTTCACTCCGTTCTAGGAACACACTGTCTTCATATTGCATTAGGAACAAACTGCCTTCACTATTCTCTAGGAACACACTGTCTTCACTCTGCGTTAGTAACACACTGTCTACACTCTGCTCTAGGAACACACTGTCTTCACTCTGCATTACTAACACACTGTCTTCACTCTGCTCTAAGAACACACTGTCTTCACTCTGCTCTAGGAACACACTGTCTTCACTCTGCGTTAGGAACACACTGTCTTAACTCTGCTCTTGTAACATACTGTCTTCACTCTGCTCCATGCACATACACCGCAACTGTGTGATAGGAACACATTTCTTCACTCTGTGTAAGGAACACACTGTCTTCACTCTCCATTAGGAACACACTGTCTTCACTCTGCTCTAGGAACACACTGTCTTCATTCTGCATTAAGAACACACTGTCTTCACTCTGCTCTAGGAACACACTGTCTTCACTCTGCATTAGGAACACACTGTCGTAACTCTGCTCTAGGACCACACTGTCTTATCTCTGCTCCATGCACATACACAGCAAATGTACGATAGGAATACACTGTCTTCACTCTGCTCTAGGAACACACTGTCTTCACTCTCCTCTAGGACCACACTGTCTTCACTCTTCTCTAGGAACACACTGTCTTCATTCTGCGTTAGGAACACACTGTCTTCACTCTGCTCCATGCACATACACAGAAATTCTGCTTTAGGAACAAACTGTAAAACTCTGCGTTAGGAACACATTGTCTTCACTCTGCCTTTGGAACAAACTATCTTCATTCTGCTCTAGGAACACACTGTCTTCACTCTGCATTTGGAACACAGTGTCTTTACTCTGCTCTAGGAAGACACTGTCTTCACTTGCTCCAAGCACATAAGCAGCAATTCTGCTTTAGGAAAAAACTGTCTACACTCTGCTTTTGGAACACACTGTCTTCACTCTGCTCCATACACATACACCGCAACTGTGCAATAGGAACACACTGTCTTCACTCTGCTCTACGAGCACACTGTCTTCACTCTGCTCTAGGAACCCACTGTCTTCACTCTGAATTAAGAACTCACTGTCTTCACTTGCGTTAGGAACACACTGTCTTCACTCTGCTCTAGGAACACACTGACTTCATTCTGCGTTTGGAACACACTGTCTTCACTCTGCTCTAGGAACACAGTGTCTTCACTCTGCGTTAGGAACACACTGTCTTCACACTGCTCTAGGTACACACTGTCTTCACTCTGCATTAGGAACACACTGTCTTCGTTTGCTTTAGGAACACACTGTCTTCACTCTGCTCTAGGAACACACTGTCTTTACTCTGTTCCATGCACATACACCGCAACTCTGCGTTAGTAACACACTGTCTTAACTCTGCTCTAGGAACACACTGTCTTCACTCTGCGTTAGGAATACACTGTCATCACTCCGTTCTAGGAACACACTGTCTTCACATTGCATGAGTAACAAACTTCCTTCATTCTCCTCTAGGAACACACTGTCTTCACTCTGCGTTAGTAACACACTGTCTTCACTCTGCTCCATGCACATACACATCAACTCTTCGTTATGAACACATTGTCTTCACTCTGTATTAGGAACACAGTGTCTTCAATCTCCTTAGGTACACACTGTCTTCACTCTGCATTAGGAACAGAATTTCTTAACTCTGCTCTAGGAACACACTGTCTTAACTCTGCTCCATGCACATACACCACAACTGTGCGACAGGAACACACTGACTTCACTTTGCTCTAGAAACACACTGTCTTCACTCTCCTCGAGGACCACACTGTCTTCACTCTTCTCTAGGAACACACTGTCTTCACTCTGCGTTAGGAACACACTGTCTTCACTCTGCTCCATGCACATACACAGCAATTCTTCTTTAGGAACAAACTGTCTAACTCTGCGTTAGGAACACACTGTCTTCACTCTGCCTTTGGAACACACTATCTTCATTCTGCTCTAGGCACACACTGTCTTCACTCTGCATTAGGAACACACAGTCTTCACTCTGCTCTAGGAACACTCTGTCTTCACTCTGCATTAGTAACACACTGTCTTCACTCTGCTGTAGGAACACACTGTCTTCACTCTGCTCTAGGAACACTCTGTCTTCACTCTGCATTAGTAACACACTGTCTTCACTCTGCTGTAGGAACACACTGTCTTCACTCTGCATTAGGAACACACTGGCTTCACTCTGCGTTAGGAACACACTGTTATCACTCTGCTACGTGCACATACACCGAAACTCTGCATTAGGCAAACACTGTCTTCACTCTGTTCTAGGAACACACTGTCTTCACTCCGTTCTAGGAACCCACTGTCTTCATATTGCATTAGGAACAAACTGCTTTCACTATCCTCTAGGAACACACTGTCTTCACTCTGCGTTAGTAACACACTGTCTACACTCTGCTCTAGGAACACACTGTCTTCACTCTGCATTAGTAACACACTGTCTTCACTCTGCTCTAAGAACACACTGTCTTCACTCTGCTGTAGGAACACACTGTCTTCACTCTGCGTTAGGAACACACTGTCTTAACTCTGCTCTTGTAACATACTGTCTTCACTCTGCTCCATGCACATACACTGCAACTGTGTGATAGGAACACATTTCTTCACTCTGTGTTAGGAACACACTGTCTTCACTCTCCATTAGGAACACACTGTCTTCACTCTGCTCTAGGAACACACTGTCTTCATTCTGCATTAAGAACACACTGTCGTCACTCTGCTCTAGGAACACACTGTCTTCACTCTGCATTAGGAACACACTGTCGTAACTCTCCTCTAGGACCACACTGTCTTATCTCTGCTCCATGCACATACACAGCAAATGTACGATAGGAACACACTGTCTTCACTCTGCTCTAGGAACACACTGTCTTCACTCTCCTCTATGACCACACTGTCTTCACTCTTCTCTAGGTACACACTGTCTTCATTCTGCGTTAGGAACACACTGTCTTCACTCTGCTCCATGCACATACACAGAAATTCTGCTTTAGGAACAAACTGTAAAACTCTGCGTTAGGAACACATTGTCTTCACTCTGCCTTTGGAACACACTATCTTCATTCTGCTCTAGGAACACACTGTCTTCACTCTGCGTTTGGAACACAGTGTCTTTACATTGCTCTAGGAAGACACTGTCTTCACTTGCTCCATGCACATTCGCAGCAATTCTGCTTTAGGAAAAAACTGTCTACACACTGCGTTAGGAAACACTGTCTTCACTCTGCTCTAGGAACACACTCTCTTCACTCTGCTCTAGGAACACACTCTCTTCACTGTGCATGAGGAACACACTGTCTTCACTCTGCTCTAGGAACACACTGTCTTCACTCTGCATTAAAAACACACTGTCTTCACTCTGCTTTAGGAATACACTGTCTTCACTCTGCATTAGGAACACACTGTCTACACTCTGCTCTAGGAACACACTGTCTTCACTCTGCTCTAGGAACACACTGTCTTCACTCTGAATTAAAAACACACTGTCTTCACACTGCTTTAGGAATACACTGTCTTCACTCTGCTCTAGGAACACACTGTCTTCACTCTGCGTTAGTAACACACTGTCTTCATCTGCTCCATGCACATACAAAGCAACTCTGCATTAGGAACACACTGTCTTCACTCTGTCTTAGGAACACACTGTCTTCACTCGGCTCTAGGAACACACTGTCTTCACTCTGCATTAGGAACACACTGTCTTAACTCTGCTCCATGCACATACACAGCAACTTTGCGTAAGGAACAAACTGTCTAAACTCTGTGTTAGGAACTCACTGTCTTCACACTGCCTTAGGAACATACTGTCTTCATTCTGCTCTAGGAACATACTGTCTTCACGCTGCACTAGGAACACACTGTCTTCACTCTTCTCCATGCACATTCACCGCAACTCTGCGTTAGGAACACACTGTCTTCACTCTGCTCTAGCAACACACTGTCTTCACTCTGCTCTAGGAACACACTGTCTTCACTCTGCTCTAGGAACACACTGTCTTCACTCTCCTCTAGGACCACACTGTCTTCACTCTTCTCTAGGAACACACTGTCTTCATTCTGCGTTAGGAACACACTGTCTTCACTCTGCTCCATGCACATACACAGAAATGCTGCTTTAGGAACAAACTGTAAAACTCTGCGTTAGGAACACATTGTCTTCACTCTGCCTTTGGAACACACTATCTTCATTCTGCTCTAGGAACACACTGTCTTCACTCTGCTCCATGCACATACACATCAACTCTTCGTTATGAACACATTGTCTTCACTGTGTATTAGGAACACAGTGTCTTCAATCTCCTCTAGGTACACACTGTCTTCACTCTGCATTAGGAAGAGAATTTCTTAACTCTGCTCTAGGAACACACTGTCTTAACTCTGCTCCATGCACATACACCACAACTGTGCGACAGGAACACACTGACTTCACTCCGTTCTAGGAACACACTGTCTTCATATTGCATTAGGAACAAACTGCCTTCACTATTCTCTAGGAACACACTGTCTTCACTCTGCGTTAGTAACACACTGTCTACACTCTGCTCTAGGAACACACTGTCTTCACTCTGCATTACTAACACACTGTCTTCACTCTGCTCTAAGAACACACTGTCTTCACTCTGCTCTAGGAACACACTGTCTTCACTCTGCGTTAGGAACACACTGTCTTAACTCTGCTCTTGTAACATACTGTCTTCACTCTGCTCCATGCACATACACCGCAACTGTGTGATAGGAACACATTTCTTCACTCTGTGTAAGGAACACACTGTCTTCACTCTCCATTAGGAACACACTGTCTTCACTCTGCTCTAGGAACACACTGTCTTCATTCTGCATTAAGAACACACTGTCTTCACTCTGCTCTAGGAACACACTGTCTTCACTCTGCATTAGGAACACACTGTCGTAACTCTGCTCTAGGACCACACTGTCTTATCTCTGCTCCATGCACATACACAGCAAATGTACGATAGGAATACACTGTCTTCACTCTGCTCTAGGAACACACTGTCTTCACTCTCCTCTAGGACCACACTGTCTTCACTCTTCTCTAGGAACACACTTTCTTCATTCTGCGTTAGGAACACACTGTCTTCACTCTGCTCCATGCACATACACAGAAATTCTGGTTTAGGAACAAACTGTAAAACTCTGCGTTAGGAACACATTGTCTTCACTCTGCCTTTGGAACACACTATCTTCATTCTGCTCTAGGAACACACTGTCTTCACTCTGCATTACTAACACACTGTCTTCACTCTGCTCTAAGAACACACTGTCTTCACTCTGCTCTAGGAACACACTGTCTTCACTCTGCGTTAGGAACACACTGTCTTAACTCTGCTCTTGTAACATACTGTCTTCACTCTGCTCCATGCACATACACCGCAACTGTGTGATAGGAACACATTTCTTCACTCTGTGTAAGGAACACACTGTCTTCACTCTCCATTAGGAACACACTGTCTTCACTCTGCTCTAGGAACACACTGTCTTCATTCTGCATTAAGAACACACTGTCTTCACTCTGCTCTAGGAACACACTGTCTTCACTCTGCATTAGGAACACACTGTCGTAACTCTGCTCTAGGACCACACTGTCTTATCTCTGCTCCATGCACATACACAGCAAATGTACGATAGGAATACACTGTCTTCACTGCTCTAGGAACACACTGTCTTCACTCTCCTCTAGGACCACACTGTCTTCACTCTTCTCTAGGAACACACTTTCTTCATTCTGCGTTAGGAACACACTGTCTTCACTCTGCTCCATGCACATACACAGAAATTCTGGTTTAGGAACAAACTGTAAAACTCTGCGTTAGGAACACATTGTCTTCACTCTGCCTTTGGAACACACTATCTTCATTCTGCTCTAGGAACACACTGTCTTCACTCTGCGTTTGGAACACAGTGTCTTTACTCTGCTCTAGGAAGACACTGTCTTCACTTGCTCCAAGCACATAAGCAGCAATTCTGCTTTAGGAAAAAACTGTCTACACTCTGCTTTTGGAACACACTGTCTTCACTCTGCTCCATACACATACACCGCAACTGTGCAATAGGAACACACTGTCTTCACTCTGCTCTACGAGCACACTGTCTTCACTCTGCTCTAGGAAACCACTGTCTTCACTCTGAATTAAGAACTCACTGTCTTCACTTGCGTTAGGAACACACTGTCTTCACTCTGCTCTAGGAACACACTGACTTCATTCTGCGTTTGGAACACACTGTCTTCACTCTGCTCTAGGAACACAGTGTCTTCACTCTGCGTTAGGAACAAACTGTCTTCACACTGCTCTAGGTACACACTGTCTTCACTCTGCATTAGGAACACACTGTCTTCGTTTGCTTTAGGAACACACTGTCTTCACTCTGCTCTAGGAACACACTGTCTTTACTCTGTTCCATGCACATACACCGCAACTCTGCGTTAGTAACACACTGTCTTAACTCTGCTCTAGGAACACACTGTCTTCACTCTGCGTTAGGAATACACTGTCTTCACTCCGTTCTAGGAACACACTGTCTTCACATTGCATGAGTAACAAACTTCCTTCATTCTCCTCTAGGAACACACTGTCTTCACTCTGCGTTAGTAACACACTGTCTTCACTCTGCTCCATGCACATACACATCAACTCTTCGTTATGAACACATTGTCTTCACTCTGTATTAGGAACACAGTGTCTTCAATCTCCTTAGGTACACACTGTCTTCACTCTGCATTAGGAACAGAATTTCTTAACTCTGCTCTAGGAACACACTGTCTTAACTCTGCTCCATGCACATACACCACAACTGTGCGACAGGAACACACTGACTTCACTTTGCTCTAGGAACACACTGTCTTCACTCTCCTCGAGGACCACACTGTCTTCACTCTTCTCTAGGAACACACTGTCTTCACTCTGCGTTAGGAACACACTGTCTTCACTCTGCTCCATGCACATACACAGCAATTCTTCTTTAGGAACAAACTGTCTAACTCTGCGTTAGGAACACACTGTCTTCACTCTGCCTTTGGAACACACTATCTTCATTCTGCTCTAGGCACACACTGTCTTCACTCTGCATTAGGAACACACAGTCTTCACTCTGCTCTAGGAACACACTGTCTTCATTCTGCATTAAGAACACACTGTCTTCACTCTGCTCTAGGAACACACTGTCTTCACTCTGCATTAGGAACACACTGTCGTAACTCTGCTCTAGGACCACACTGTCTTATCTCTGCTCCATGCACATACACAGCAAATGTACGATAGGAATACACTGTCTTCACTCTGCTCTAGGAACACACTGTCTTCACTCTCCTCTAGGACCACACTGTCTTCACTCTTCTCTAGGAACACACTTTCTTCATTCTGCGTTAGGAACACCCTGTCTTCACTCTGCTCCATGCACATACACAGAAATTCTGCTTTAGGAACAAACTGTAAAACTCTGCGTTAGGAACACATTGTCTTCACTCTGCCTTTGGAACACACTATCTTCATTCTGCTCTAGGAACACACTGTCTTCACTCTGCGTTTGGAACACAGTGTCTTTACTCTGCTCTAGGAAGACACTGTCTTCACTTGCTCCAAGCACATAAGCAGCAATTCTGCTTTAGGAAAAAACTGTCTACACTCTGCTTTTGGAACACACTGTCTTCACTCTGCTCCATACACATACACCGCAACTGTGCAATAGGAACACACTGTCTTCACTCTGCTCTACGAGCACACTGTCTTCACTCTGCTCTAGGAAACCACTGTCTTCACTCTGAATTAAGAACTCACTGTCTTCACTTGCGTTAGGAACACACTGTCTTCACTCTGCTCTAGGAACACACTGACTTCATTCTGCGTTTGGAACACACTGTCTTCACTCTGCTCTAGGAACACAGTGTCTTCACTCTGCGTTAGGAACAAACTGTCTTCACACTGCTCTAGGTACACACTGTCTTCACTCTGCATTAGGAACACACTGTCTTCGTTTGCTTTAGGAACACACTGTCTTCACTCTGCTCTAGGAACACACTGTCTTTACTCTGTTCCATGCACATACACCGCAACTCTGCGTTAGTAACACACTGTCTTAACTCTGCTCTAGGAACACACTGTCTTCACTCTGCGTTAGGAATACACTGTCTTCACTCCGTTCTAGGAACACACTGTCTTCACATTGCATGAGTAACAAACTTCCTTCATTCTCCTCTAGGAACACACTGTCTTCACTCTGCGTTAGTAACACACTGTCTTCACTCTGCTCCATGCACATACACATCAACTCTTCGTTATGAACACATTGTCTTCACTCTGTATTAGGAACACAGTGTCTTCAATCTCCTTAGGTACACACTGTCTTCACTCTGCATTAGGAACAGAATTTCTTAACTCTGCTCTAGGAACACACTGTCTTAACTCTGCTCCATGCACATACACCACAACTGTGCGACAGGAACACACTGACTTCACTTTGCTCTAGGAACACACTGTCTTCACTCTCCTCGAGGACCACACTGTCTTCACTCTTCTCTAGGAACACACTGTCTTCACTCTGCGTTAGGAACACACTGTCTTCACTCTGCTCCATGCACATACACAGCAATTCTTCTTTAGGAACAAACTGTCTAACTCTGCGTTAGGAACACACTGTCTTCACTCTGCCTTTGGAACACACTATCTTCATTCTGCTCTAGGCACACACTGTCTTCACTCTGCATTAGGAACACACAGTCTTCACTCTGCTCTAGGAACACTCTGTCTTCACTCTGCATTAGTAACACACTGTCTTCACTCTGCTGTAGGAACACACTGTCTTCACTCTGCTCTAGGAACACTCTGTCTTCACTCTGCATTAGTAACACACTGTCTTCACTCTGCTGTAGGAACACACTGTCTTCACTCTGCATTAGGAACACACTGGCTTCACTCTGCGTTAGGAACACACTGTTATCACTCTGCTACGTGCACATACACAGAAACTCTGCATTAGGCACACACTGTCTTCACTCCGTTCTAGGAACACACTGTCTTCATATTGCATTAGGAACAAACTGCTTTCACTATCCTCTAGGAACACACTGTCTTCACTCTGCGTTAGTAACACACTGTCTACACTCTGCTCTAGGAACACACTGTCTTCACTCTGCATTAGTAACACACTGTCTTCACTCTGCTCTAAGAACACACTGTCTTCACTCTGCTGTAGGAACACACTGTCTTCACTCTGCGTTAGGAACACACTGTCTTAACTCTGCTCTTGTAACATACTGTCTTCACTCTGCTCCATGCACATACACTGCAACTGTGTGATAGGAACACATTTCTTCACTCTGTGTTAGGAACACACTGTCTTCACTCTCCATTAAGAACACACTGTCTTCACTCTGCTCTAGGAACACACTGTCTTCATTCTGCATTAAGAACACACTGTCGTCACTCTGCTCTAGGAACACACTGTCTTCACTCTGCATTAGGAACACACTGTCGTAACTCTCCTCTAGGAACACACTGTCTTATCTCTGCTCCATGCACATACACAGCAAATGTACGATAGGAACACACTGTCTTCACTCTGCTCTAGGAACACACTGTCTTCACTCTCCTCTATGACCACACTGTCTTCACTCTTCTCTAGGAACACACTGTCTTCATTCTGCGTTAGGAACACACTGTCTTTACTCTGCTCCATGCACATACACAGAAATTCTGCTTTAGGAACAAACTGTAAAACTCTGCGTTAGGAACACATTGTCTTCACTCTGCCTTTGGAACACACTATCTTCATTCTGCTCTAGGAACACACTGTCTTCACTCTGCGTTTGGAACACAGTGTCTTTACTCTGCTCTAGGAAGACACTGTCTTCACTTGCTCCATGCACATTCGCAGCAATTCTGCTTTAGGAAAAAACTGTCTACACACTGCGTTAGGAAACACTGTCTTCACTCTGCTCTAGGAACACACTCTCTTCACTCTGCTCTAGGAACACACTCTCTTCACTGTGCATAAGGAACACACTGTCTTCACTCTGCTCTAGGAACACACTGTCTTCACTCTGCATTAAAAACACACTGTCTTCACTCTGCTTTAGGAATACACTGTCTTCACTCTGCATTAGGAACACACTGTCTACACTCTGCTCTAGGAACACACTGTCTTCACTCTGCACTAGGAACACACTGTCTTCACTCTGAATTAAAAACACAGTGTCTTCACACTGCTTTAGGAATACACTGTCTTCACTCTGCTCTAGGAACACACTGTCTTCACTCTGCGTTAGTAACACACTGTCTTCATCTGCTCCATGCACATACAAAGCAACTCTGCATTAGGAACACACTGTCTTCACTCTGTCTTAGGAACACACTGTCTTCACTCGGCTCTAGGAACACACTGTCTTCACTCTGCATTAGGAACACACTGTCTTAACTCTGCTCCATGCACATACACAGCAACTTTACGTAAGGAACAAACTGTCTACACTCTGTGTTAGGAACTCACTGTCTTCACACTGCCTTAGGAACATACTGTCTTCATTCTGCTCTAGGAACATACTGTCTTCACGCTGCACTAGGAACACACTGTCTTCACTCTTCTCCATGCACATTCACCGCAACTCTGCGTTAGGAACACACTGTCTTCACTCTGCTCTAGCAACACACTGTCTTCACTCTGCTCTAGGAACACACTGTCTTCACTCTGCTCTAGGAACACACTGTCTTCACTCTCCTCTAGGACCACACTGTCTTCACTCTTCTCTAGGAACACACTGTCTTCATTCTGCGTTAGGAACACACTGTCTTCACTCTGCTCCATGCACATACACAGAAATTCTGCTTTAGGAACAAACTGTAAAACTCTACGTTAGGAACACATTGTCTTCACTCTGCCTTTGGAACACACTATCTTCATTCTGCTCTAGGAACACACTGTCTTCACTCTGCGTTTGGAACACAGTGTCTTTACTCTGCTCTAGGAAGACACTGTCTTCACTTGCTCCAAGCACATACGCAGCAATTCTGCTTTAGGAAAAAACTGTCTACACTCTGCTTTTGGAACACACTGTCTTCACTCTGCTCCATACACATACACCGCAACTGTGCAATAGGAACACACTGTCTTCACTCTGCTCTACGAGCACACTGTCTTCACTCTGCTCTAGGAACCCACTGTCTTCACTCTGAATTAAGAACTCACTGTCTTCACTTGCGTTAGGAACACACTGTCTTCACTCTGCTCTAGGAACACACTGACTTCATTCTGCGTTTGGAACACACTGTCTTCACTCTGCTCTAGGAACACAGTGTCTTCACTCTGCGTTAGGAACACACTGTCTTCACACTGCTCTAGGTACACACTGTCTTCACTCTGCATTAGGAACACACTGTCTTCGTTTGCTTTAGGAACACACTGTCTTCACTCTGCTCTTGGAACACACTGTCTTTACTCTGTTCCATGCACATACACCGCAACTCTGCGTTAGTAACACACTGTCTTAACTCTGCTCTAGGAACACACTGTCTTCACTCTGCGTTAGGAATAAACTGTCTTCACTCCGTTCTAGGAACACACTGTCTTCACATTGCATGAGGAACAAACTTCCTTCACTCTCCTCTAGGAACACACTGTCTTCACTCTGCGTTAGTAACACACTGTCTTCACTCTGCTCCATGCACATGCACAGCAACTCTTCGTTATGAACACATTGTCTTCACGCTGTATTTGGAACACATTGTCTTCAATCTAATCTAGGAACACACTGTCTTCACTCTGCATTAGGAACAGAATTTCTTAACTCTGCTCTAGGAACACACTGTCTTAACTCTGCTCCATGCACATACACCACAACTGTGCGACAGGAACAGACTGACTTCACTTTGCTCTAGGAACACACTGTCTTCACTCTCCTCGAGGACCACACTGTCTTCACTCTTCTCTAGGAACACACTGTCTTCACTCTGCGTTAGGAACACACTGTCTTCACTCTGCTCTAGCAACACACTGTCTTCACTCTGCTCTAGGAACACACTGTCTTCACTCTGCTCTAGGAACACACTCTCTTCACTCTCCTCTAGGACCACACTGTCTTCACTCTGCATTAGGAACACACTGGCTTCACTCTGCGTTAGGAACACACTGTTATCACTCTGCTACGTGCACATACACCGAAACTCTGCATTAGGCACACACTGTCTTCACTCTGTTCTAGCAACACACTGTCTTCACTCCGTTCTAGGAACACACTGTCTTCATATTGCATTAGGAACAAACTGCCTTCACTATTCTCTAGGAACACACTGTCTTCACTCTGCGTTAGTAACACACTGTCTACACTCTGCTCTAGGAACACACTGTCTTCACTCTGCATTACTAACACACTGTCTTCACTCTGCTCTAAGAACACACTGTCTTCACTCTGCTCTAGGAACACACTGTCTTCACTCTGCGTTAGGAACACACTGTCTTAACTCTGCTCTTGTAACATACTGTCTTCACTCTGCTCCATGCACATACACCGCAACTGTGTGATAGGAACACATTTCTTCACTCTGTGTAAGGAACACACTGTCTTCACTCTCCATTAGGAACACACTGTCTTCACTCTGCTCTAGGAACACACTGTCTTCATTCTGCATTAAGAACACACTGTCTTCACTCTGCTCTAGGAACACACTGTCTTCACTCTGCATTAGGAACACACTGTCGTAACTCTGCTCTAGGACCACACTGTCTTATCTCTGCTCCATGCACATACACAGCAAATGTACGATAGGAATACACTGTCTTCACTCTGCTCTAGGAACACACTGTCTTCACTCTCCTCTAGGACCACACTGTCTTCACTCTTCTCTAGGAACACACTGTCTTCATTCTGCGTTAGGAACACACTGTCTTCACTCTGCTCCATGCACATACACAGAAATTCTGCTTTAGGAACAAACTGTAAAACTCTGCGTTAGGAACACATTGTCTTCACTCTGCCTTTGGAACAAACTATCTTCATTCTGCTCTAGGAACACACTGTCTTCACTCTGCATTTGGAACACAGTGTCTTTACTCTGCTCTAGGAAGACACTGTCTTCACTTGCTCCAAGCACATAAGCAGCAATTCTGCTTTAGGAAAAAACTGTCTACACTCTGCTTTTGGAACACACTGTCTTCACTCTGCTCCATACACATACACCGCAACTGTGCAATAGGAACACACTGTCTTCACTCTGCTCTACGAGCACACTGTCTTCACTCTGCTCTAGGAACCCACTGTCTTCACTCTGAATTAAGAACTCACTGTCTTCACTTGCGTTAGGAACACACTGTCTTCACTCTGCTCTAGGAACACACTGACTTCATTCTGCGTTTGGAACACACTGTCTTCACTCTGCTCTAGGAACACAGTGTCTTCACTCTGCGTTAGGAACACACTGTCTTCACACTGCTCTAGGTACACACTGTCTTCACTCTGCATTAGGAACACACTGTCTTCGTTTGCTTTAGGAACACACTGTCTTCACTCTGCTCTAGGAACACACTGTCTTTACTCTGTTCCATGCACATACACCGCAACTCTGCGTTAGTAACACACTGTCTTAACTCTGCTCTAGGAACACACTGTCTTCACTCTGCGTTAGGAATACACTGTCATCACTCCGTTCTAGGAACACACTGTCTTCACATTGCATGAGTAACAAACTTCCTTCATTCTCCTCTAGGAACACACTGTCTTCACTCTGCGTTAGTAACACACTGTCTTCACTCTGCTCCATGCACATACACATCAACTCTTCGTTATGAACACATTGTCTTCACTCTGTATTAGGAACACAGTGTCTTCAATCTCCTTAGGTACACACTGTCTTCACTCTGCATTAGGAACAGAATTTCTTAACTCTGCTCTAGGAACACACTGTCTTAACTCTGCTCCATGCACATACACCACAACTGTGCGACAGGAACACACTGACTTCACTTTGCTCTAGAAACACACTGTCTTCACTCTCCTCGAGGACCACACTGTCTTCACTCTTCTCTAGGAACACACTGTCTTCACTCTGCGTTAGGAACACACTGTCTTCACTCTGCTCCATGCACATACACAGCAATTCTTCTTTAGGAACAAACTGTCTAACTCTGCGTTAGGAACACACTGTCTTCACTCTGCCTTTGGAACACACTATCTTCATTCTGCTCTAGGCACACACTGTCTTCACTCTGCATTAGGAACACACAGTCTTCACTCTGCTCTAGGAACACTCTGTCTTCACTCTGCATTAGTAACACACTGTCTTCACTCTGCTGTAGGAACACACTGTCTTCACTCTGCTCTAGGAACACTCTGTCTTCACTCTGCATTAGTAACACACTGTCTTCACTCTGCTGTAGGAACACACTGTCTTCACTCTGCATTAGGAACACACTGGCTTCACTCTGCGTTAGGAACACACTGTTATCACTCTGCTACGTGCACATACACCGAAACTCTGCATTAGGCAAACACTGTCTTCACTCTGTTCTAGGAACACACTGTCTTCACTCCGTTCTAGGAACCCACTGTCTTCATATTGCATTAGGAACAAACTGCTTTCACTATCCTCTAGGAACACACTGTCTTCACTCTGCGTTAGTAACACACTGTCTACACTCTGCTCTAGGAACACACTGTCTTCACTCTGCATTAGTAACACACTGTCTTCACTCTGCTCTAAGAACACACTGTCTTCACTCTGCTGTAGGAACACACTGTCTTCACTCTGCGTTAGGAACACACTGTCTTAACTCTGCTCTTGTAACATACTGTCTTCACTCTGCTCCATGCACATACACTGCAACTGTGTGATAGGAACACATTTCTTCACTCTGTGTTAGGAACACACTGTCTTCACTCTCCATTAGGAACACACTGTCTTCACTCTGCTCTAGGAACACACTGTCTTCATTCTGCATTAAGAACACACTGTCGTCACTCTGCTCTAGGAACACACTGTCTTCACTCTGCATTAGGAACACACTGTCGTAACTCTCCTCTAGGAACACACTGTCTTATCTCTGCTCCATGCACATACACAGCAAATGTACGATAGGAACACACTGTCTTCACTCTGCTCTAGGAACACACTGTCTTCACTCTCCTCTATGACCACACTGTCTTCACTCTTCTCTAGGTACACACTGTCTTCATTCTGCGTTAGGAACACACTGTCTTCACTCTGCTCCATGCACATACACAGAAATTCTGCTTTAGGAACAAACTGTAAAACTCTGCGTTAGGAACACATTGTCTTCACTCTGCCTTTGGAACACACTATCTTCATTCTGCTCTAGGAACACACTGTCTTCACTCTGCGTTTGGAACACAGTGTCTTTACATTGCTCTAGGAAGACACTGTCTTCACTTGCTCCATGCACATTCGCAGCAATTCTGCTTTAGGAAAAAACTGTCTACACACTGCGTTAGGAAACACTGTCTTCACTCTGCTCTAGGAACACACTCTCTTCACTCTGCTCTAGGAACACACTCTCTTCACTGTGCATGAGGAACACACTGTCTTCACTCTGCTCTAGGAACACACTGTCTTCACTCTGCATTAAAAACACACTGTCTTCACTCTGCTTTAGGAATACACTGTCTTCACTCTGCATTAGGAACACACTGTCTACACTCTGCTCTAGGAACACACTGTCTTCACTCTGCTCTAGGAACACACTGTCTTCACTCTGAATTAAAAACACACTGTCTTCACACTGCTTTAGGAATACACTGTCTTCACTCTGCTCTAGGAACACACTGTCTTCACTCTGCGTTAGTAACACACTGTCTTCATCTGCTCCATGCACATACAAAGCAACTCTGCATTAGGAACACACTGTCTTCACTCTGTCTTAGGAACACACTGTCTTCACTCGGCTCTAGGAACACACTGTCTTCACTCTGCATTAGGAACACACTGTCTTAACTCTGCTCCATGCACATACACAGCAACTTTGCGTAAGGAACAAACTGTCTAAACTCTGTGTTAGGAACTCACTGTCTTCACACTGCCTTAGGAACATACTGTCTTCATTCTGCTCTAGGAACATACTGTCTTCACGCTGCACTAGGAACACACTGTCTTCACTCTTCTCCATGCACATTCACCGCAACTCTGCGTTAGGAACACACTGTCTTCACTCTGCTCTAGCAACACACTGTCTTCACTCTGCTCTAGGAACACACTGTCTTCACTCTGCTCTAGGAACACACTGTCTTCACTCTCCTCTAGGACCACACTGTCTTCACTCTTCTCTAGGAACACACTGTCTTCATTCTGCGTTAGGAACACACTGTCTTCACTCTGCTCCATGCACATACACAGAAATGCTGCTTTAGGAACAAACTGTAAAACTCTGCGTTAGGAACACATTGTCTTCACTCTGCCTTTGGAACACACTATCTTCATTCTGCTCTAGGAACACACTGTCTTCACTCTGCTCCATGCACATACACATCAACTCTTCGTTATGAACACATTGTCTTCACTGTGTATTAGGAACACAGTGTCTTCAATCTCCTCTAGGTACACACTGTCTTCACTCTGCATTAGGAAGAGAATTTCTTAACTCTGCTCTAGGAACACACTGTCTTAACTCTGCTCCATGCACATACACCACAACTGTGCGACAGGAACACACTGACTTCACTTTGCTCTAGGAACACACTGTCTTCACTCTCCTCGAGGACCACACTGTCTTCACTCTTCTCTAGGAACACCTTGTCTTTACTCTGCGTTAGGAACACACTGTCTTCACTCTGCTCCATGCACATACACAGCAATTCTTCTTTAGGAACAAACTGTCTAACTCTGCGTTAGGAACACACTGTCTTCACTCTGCCTTTGGAACACACTATCTTCATTCTGCTCTAGGCACACACTGTCTTCACTCTGCATTAGGAACACACAGTCTTCACTCTGCTCTAGGAACACTCTGTCTTCACTCTGCATTAGTAACACACTGTCTTCACTCTGCTGTAGGAACACACTGTCTTCACTCTGCTCTAGGAACACTCTGTCTTCACTCTGCATTAGTAACACACTGTCTTCACTCTGCTGTAGGAACACACTGTCTTCACTCTGCATTAGGAACACACTGGCTTCACTCTGCGTTAGGAACACACTGTTATCACTCTGCTACGTGCACATACACCGAAACTCTGCATTAGGCACACACTGTCTTCACTCTGTTCTAGGAACACACTGTCTTCACTCCGTTCTAGGAACACACTGTCTGCATATTGCATTAGGAACAAACTGCCTTCACTATCCTCTAGGAACACACTGTCTTCACTCTGCGTTAGTAACACACTGTCTACACTCTGCTCTAGGAACACACTGTCTTCACTCTGCATTAGTAACACACTGTCTTCACTCTGCTCTAAGAACACACTGTCTTCACTCTGCTCTAGGAACACACTGTCTTCACTCTGCGTTAGGAACACACTGTCTTAACTCTGCTCTTGTAACATACTGTCTTCACTCTGCTCCATGCACATACACTGCAACTGTGTGATAGGAACACACTGTCTTCACTCTGCACTAGGAACACACTGTCTTCACTCTGCTCTAGGAACACACTGTCTTCATTCTGCATTAAGAACACACTGTCTTCACTCTGCTCTAGGAACACACTGTCTTCACTCTGCATTAGGAACACACTGTTGTAACTCTCCTCTAGGACCACACTTTCTTATCTCTGCTCCATGCACATACACAGCAAATGTACGATAGAAACACACTGTCTTCACTCTGCTCTAGGAACACACTCTCTTCACTGTGCATGAGGAACACACTGTCTTCACTCTGCTCTAGGAACACACTGTCTTCACTCTGCATTAAAAACACACTGTCTTCACTCTGCTTTAGGAATACACTGTCTTCACTCTGCTCTAGGAACACACTGTCTTCACTCTGCATTAGGAACA
The DNA here is from genome assembly GCF_037038515.1 of Microtus pennsylvanicus. Taxonomy (NCBI): domain Eukaryota; kingdom Metazoa; phylum Chordata; class Mammalia; order Rodentia; family Cricetidae; genus Microtus; species Microtus pennsylvanicus. Next base: position 908,033 of record NC_134588.1, read on the forward strand.
CACTGTCTACACTCTGCTCTAGGAACACACTGTCTTCACTCTGCTCTAGGAACACACTGTCTTCACTCTGAATTAAAAACACACTGTCTTCACTCTGCTTTAGGAATACACTGTCTTCACTCTGCTCTAGGAACACACTGTCTTCACTCTGCGTTAGTAACACACTGTCTTCATCTGCTCCATGCACATACAGAGCAACTCTGCATTAGGAACACACTGTCTTCACTCTGTCTTAGGAACACACTGTCTTCACTCGGCTCTAGGAACACACTGTCTTCACTCTGCATTAGGAACACACTGTCTTAACTCTGCTCCATGCACATACACAGCAACTTTGCGTAAGGAACAAACTGTCTACACTCTGTGTTAGGAACTCACAGTCTTCACACTGCCTTAGGAACATACTGTCTTCATTCTGCTCTAGGAACATACTGTCTTCACGCTGCACTAGGAACACACTGTCTTCACTCTTCTCCATGCACATTCACCGCAACTCTGCGTTAGGAACACACTGTCTTCACTCTGCTCTAGCAACACACTGTCTTCACTCTGCTCTAGGAACACACTGTCTTCACTCTGCTCTAGGAACACACTGTCTTCACTCTGCATTAGGAACACACAGTCTTCACTCTGCTCTAGGATCACTCTGTCTTCACTCTGCATTAGTAACACACTGTCTTCACTCTGCTGTAGGAACACACTGTCTTCACTCTGCTCTAGGAACACTCTGTCTTCACTCTGCATTAGTAACACACTGTCTTCACTCTGCTGTAGGAACACACTGTCTTCACTCTGCATTAGGAACACACTGGCTTCACTCTGCGTTAGGAACACACTGTTATCACTCTGCTACGTGCACATACACCGAAACTCTGCATTAGGCACACACTGTCTTCACTCTGTTCTAGGAACACACTGTCTTCACTCCGTTCTAGGAACACACTGTCTGCATATTGCATTAGGAACAAACTGCCTTCACTATCCTCTAGGAACACACTGTCTTCACTCTGCGTTAGTAACACACTGTCTACACTCTGCTCTAGGAACACACTGTCTTCACTCTGCATTAGTAACACACTGTCTTCACTCTGCTCTAAGAACACACTGTCTTCACTCTGCTCTAGGAACACACTGTCTTCACTCTGCGTTAGGAACACACTGTCTTAACTCTGCTCTTGTAACATACTGTCTTCACTCTGCTCCATGCACATACACTGCAACTGTGTGATAGGAACACACTGTCTTCACTCTGCACTAGGAACACACTGTCTTCATTCTGCATTAAGAACACACTGTCTTCACTCTGCTCTAGGAACACACTGTCTTCACTCTGCATTAGGAACACACTGTTGTAACTCTCCTCTAGGACCACACTGTCTTATCTCTGCTCCATGCACATACACAGCAAATGTACGATAGAAACACACTGTCTTCACTCTGCTCTAGCAACACACTGTCTTCACTCTGCTCTAGGAACACACTGTCTTCACTCTGCTCTAGGAACACACTGTCTTCACTCTGCATTAGGAACACACAGTCTTCACTCTGCTCTAGGATCACTCTGTCTTCACTCTGCATTAGTAACACACTGTCTTCACTCTGCTGTAGGAACACACTGTCTTCACTCTGCATTAGGAACACACTGGCTTCACTCTGCGTTAGGAACACACTGTTATCACTCTGCTATGTGCACATACACCGTAACTCTGTATTAGGCACACACTGTCTTAACTCTGCTCTAGGAACACACTGTCTTCACTCTGCTCTAGGAACACACTGTCTTCACTCTGCTCCATGCACATACACTGCAACTGTGCGATAGGAACACACTGTCTTAACTCTGCTCTAGGAACACACTGTCTTCACTCTGCATTAAAAACACACAGTCTTCCCTCTGCTCTAGGATCACTCTGTTTTCACTCTGCATTAGTAACACACTGTCTTCACTCTGCTGTAGGAACACACTGTCTTCACTCTGCATTAGGAACACACTGGCTTCACTCTGCGTTAGGAACACACTGTTATCACTCTGCTATGTGCACATACACCGCAATTCTGTATTAGGCACACACTGTCTTCACTCTGCTCTAGGAACACACTGTCTTCACTCTGCATTAGTATCACACTGTCTTCATTCTGCTCTAGGAACACACTGTCTTCACTCTGCATTAAGAACACACTGTCTTCACTCTGCGTTAGGAACACACTGTCTTCACTCCGTTCTTGGAACACACTGTCTTCACATTGCATTAGGAACAAACTGCCTTCACTCTCCTCTAGGAACACACTGTCTTCACTCTGCGTTAGTAACACACTGTCTTCACTCTGCTCCATGCACATACACAACAACCCTGTGTTAGGAACACACTGTCTTCACTTTGTGTTAGGAACACACTGTCTTAAGTCTTCTAGGAACACACTGTCTTCACTCTGCATTAGGAACACACTGTCTTAACTCTGCTCTAGTAACACACTGTCTTCACTCTGCTCCATGAACATACACCGCAATTGTGCGATAAGAACACACTGTCTTCATTCTGCTCTAGGAACCCACTGTCTTCCCTCTCCCCTAGGAACACACTGTCTTCACTCTGCTCTAGGAACACACTGTCTTCACTCTGGGTTAGGAACACACTGTCTTAACTCTGCTCCATGCACATACACAGCAAATCTACTTTAGGAACAAACTGTCAACACTCAGCTTTAGGAACACACTGTCTTCACTCTGGCTTTGGAACACACTGTCTTCACTCTGCTCTAGGAACAAACTGTCTTCACTCTGCGTTAGGAACCCAGTGTCTTCACTCTCTCTAGGAACACACTGTCTTCACTCTGCTCCATGCACATACACCGCAACTCTGTGTTAGGAACACACTGTCTTCACTCTGCTCTAGGAACACACTGTCTTCACTCTGTGTTAGGAAAACACTGTCTTCACTCTGCTCCATGCACATACACAGCAACTCTGCTTTAGGAACAAACTGTCAACACTCAGCGTTAGGAACACACTGTCTTCACTCTGCATTAGGAACACACTGTCTTCACTCTGCTCTAGGAACACACTGTCTTCACTCTGCGTTAGGAACACAGTGTCTTCACTCTCTCAAGGAACACACTGTCTTCACTCTGCTCCATGCACATACACTGCAACTCTGTGTTAGGAACACACTGTCTTCACACTGCTCTAGGAACACACTGTCTTCACACTGCTCTAGGAACACACTGCCTTCACTCTGCATTAGGAACACACTGTCTTCACTCTGCTCTAGGAACACACTGTCTTCATTCTGCATTCGGAACACACTGTCTTCATTCTGCGTTTGGAACACACTGTCTTCACTCTGCTCCATGCACATACACCGCAACTCTGCGTTAGGAACACACTGTCTTCACTCTGCTCTAGGAACACACTGTCTTTACTATGCTCCATGCACATACTCCGCAACTCTGCGTTAGGAACACACTGTATTCCTTCTGCACTAGAAGAACACTGTCTTCACTCTGCATTAGGAACACACTGTCTTCACTCTGCTCTATGAACACACCGTGTTCACTCTGCATTAGGAACACACTCTCTTTAATCCGCTCTAAGAACACACTGTCTTCACTCTGCTCCATGCACATACACTGCAACTGTGCGATAGGAACACACTGTCTTAACTCTGCTCTATGAACACACTGTCTTCACTCTGCATTAGGAACACACAGTCTTCACTCTGCAATAGGATCACTCTGTTTTCACTCTGCATTAGTAACACACTGTCTTCACTCTGCTGTAGGAACACACTGTCTTCACTCTGTATTAGGAACACACTGGCTTCACTCTGCGTTAGGAACACACTGTTATCACTCTGCTATGTGCACATACACCGCAACACTGTATTAGGCACACACTGTCTTCACTCTGCTCTAGGAACACACTGTCTTTACTCTGCTCCATGCACATAAACCGCAACTCTGTGTTAGGAACATCCTGTCTTCACTCTGCTCTGGGAACACACTGTCTTTACTATGGTCCATGCACATACACCGCAACTCTGTGTTAGGAACACACTGTATTCACTCTGCTCTAGGAACACACTGTCTTCACTCTGCTCCATCCACATACACCGCAACTCTGTTTTAGGAACACACTGTCTCACACTGCTCTAGGAACACACTGTCTTCACACTGCTCTAGGAACACACTGCCTTCACTCTGCATTAGGAACACACTGTCTTCACTCTGCTCTAGGAACACACTGTCTTCATTCTGCATTCGGAACACACTGTCTTCATTCTGCGTTTGGAAGACACTGTCTTCACTCTGCTCCATGCACATACACCGCAACTCTGCATTAGGAACACACTGTCTTCACTCTGCTCTAGGAACACACTGTCTTTAGTATGCTCAATGCATATACTCCGCAACTCTGCGTTAGGAACACACTGTATTCCTTCTGCACTAGAAGAACACTGTCTTCACTCTGCATTAGGAACACACTGTCTTCACTCTGCTCTATGAACACACCGTGTTCACTCTTCATTAGGAACACACTCTCTTTAATCTGCTCTAAGAACACACTTTCTTCACTGTGCTCCATGCACATACACTGCAACTGTGCGATAGGAACACACTGTCTTAACTCTGCTCTAGGAACACACTGTCTTCACTTGCTCCATGCACATTCTCAGCAATTCTGCTTTAGGAAAAAACTGTCTACACTCCTCGTTAGGAAACACTGTATTCACTCTGCTCTAGGAACACACTCTCTTCACTCTGCTCTAGGAACACACTCTCTTCACTGTGCATGAGGAACACACTGTCTTCACTCTGCTCTAGGAACACACTGTCTTCACTCTGCATTAAAAACACACTGTCTTCACTCTGCTTTAGGAATACACTGTCTTCACTCTGCTCTAGGAACACACTGTCTTCACTCTGCATTAGGAACACACTGTCTACACTCTGCTCTAGGAACACACTGTCTTCACTCTGCTCTAGGAACACACTGTCTTCACTCTGAATTAAAAACACACTGTCTTCACTCTGCTTTAGGAATACACTGTCTTCACTCTGCTCTAGGAACACACTGTCTTCACTCTGCGTTAGTAACACACTGTCTTCATCTGCTCCATGCACATACAGAGCAACTCTGCATTAGGAACACACTGTCTTCACTCTGTCTTAGGAACACACTGTCTTCACTCGGCTCTAGGAACACACTGTCTTCACTCTGCATTAGGAACACACTGTCTTAACTCTGCTCCATGCACATACACAGCAACTTTGCGTAAGGAACAAACTGTCTACACTCTGTGTTAGGAACTCATTGTCTTCACACTGCCTTAGGAACATACTGTCTTCATTCTGCTCTAGGAACATACTGTATTCACGCTGCACTAGGAACACACTGTCTTCACTCTTCTCCATGCACATTCACCGCAACTCTGCGTTAGGAACACACTGTCTTCACTCTGCTCTAGCAACACACTGTCTTCACTCTGCTCTAGGAACACACTGTCTTCACTCTGCTCTAGGAACACACTGTCTTCACTCTGCATTAGGAACACACAGTCTTCACACTGCTCTAGGATCACTCTGTTTTCACTCTGCATTAGTAACACACTGTCTTCACTCTGCTGTAGGAACACACTGTCTTCACTCTGCATTAGGAACACACTGGCTTCACTCTGCGTTAGGAACACACTGTTATCACTCTGCTATGTGCACATACACCGCAACTCTGTATTAGGCACACACTGTCTTCACTCTGCTCTAGGAACACACTGTCTTCACTCTGCTCTAGGAACACACTGTCTTCACTCTGCTCTAGGAACACACTGTCTTCACTCTGCTCCATGCACATACACTGCAACTGTGCGATAGGAACACACTGTCTTAACTCTGCTCTAGGAACACACTGTCTTCACTCTGCATTAGGAACACACAGTCTTCACTCTGCTCTAGGATCACTCTGTTTTCACTCTGCATTAGAAACACACTGTCTTCACTCTGATGTAGGAACACACTGTCTTCACTCTGCATTAGGAACACACTAGCTTCACTCTGCGTTAGGAACACACTGTTATCACTCTGCTATGTGCACATACACCGCAACTCTGTATTAGGCACACACTGTCTTCACTCTGCTCAAGGAACACACTGTCTTCACTCTGCTCTAGGAACACACTGTCTTTACTCTGCATTAGTATCACATTGTCTTCACTCTGCTCTAGGAACACACTGTCTTCAATCTGTGTTAGGAACACACTGTCTTCACTCCGTTCTAGGAACACACTAGCTTCACATTGCATTAGGAACAAACTGCCTTCACTCTCGTCTAGGAACACACTGTCTTCACTCTGCGTTAGTAACACACTGTCTTCACTCTGATCCATGCACATACACAGCAACTCTGTGTTAGGAACACACTGTCTTCACTTTGTGTTAGGAACACACTGTCTTAAGTCTGCTCTAGGAACACACTGTCTTCACTCTGCATTAGGAACACACTGTCTTAACTCTGCTCTAGTAACACACTGTCTTCACTCTGCTCCATGAACATACACCGCAATTGTGCGATAGGAACACACTGTCTTCATTCTGCTCTAGGAACCCACTGTCTTCCCTCTCCTCTAGGAACACACTGTCTTCACTCTGCTCTAGGAACACACTGTCTTCACTCTGGGTTAGGAACACACTGTCTTAACTCTGCTCCATGCACATACACAGCAAATCTACTTTAGGAACAAACTGTCAACACTCAGCTTTAGGAACACACTGTCTTCACTCTGGCTTTGGAACACACTGTCTTCACTCTGCTCTAGGAACAAACTGTCTTCACTCTGCGTTAGGAACCCAGTGTCTTCACTCTCTCTAGGAACACACTGTCTTCACTCTGCTCCATGCACATAAACCGCAACTCTGTGTTAGGAACACACTGTCTTCACTCTGCTCTAGGAACACACTGTTTTCACTCTGTGTTAGGAAAACACTGTCTTCACTCTGCTCCATGCACATACACAGCAACTCTGCTTTAGGAACAAACTGTCAACACTCAGCTTTAGGAACACACTGTCTTCACTCTGCATTAGGAACACACTGTCTTCACTCTGCTCTAGGAACACACTGTCTTCACTCTGCGTTAGGAACACAGTGTCTTCACTCTCTCAAGGAACACACTGTCTTCACTCTGCTCCATGCACATACACTGCAATTCTGTGTTAGGAACACACTGTCTTCACACTGCTCTAGGAACACACTGTCTTCACACTGCTCTAGGAACACACTGCCTTCACTCTGCATTAGGAACACACTGTCTTCACTCTGCTCTAGGAACACACTGTCTTCATTCTGCATTCGGAACACACTGTCTTCATTCTGCGTTTGGAACACACTGTCTTCACTCTGCTCCATGCACATACACCGCAACTCTGCGTTAGGAACACACTGTCTTCACTCTGCTCTAGGAACACACTGTCTTTACTATGCTCCATGCACATACTCCGCAACTCTGCGTTAGGAACACACTGTATTCCTTCTGCACTAGAAGAACACTGTCTTCACTCTGCATTAGGAACACACTGTCTTCACTCTGCTCTATGAACACACCGTGTTCACTCTGCATTAGGAACACACTCTCTTTAATCTGCTCTAAGAACACACTGTCTTCACTCTGCTCCATGCACATACACTGCAACTGTGCGATAGGAACACACTGTGTTAACTCTGCTCTATGAACACACTGTCTTCACTCTGCATTAGGAACACACAGTCTTCACTCTGCTATAGGATCACTCTGTTTTCACTCTGCATTAGTAACACACTGTCTTCACTCTGCTGTAGGAACACACTGTCTTCACTCTGCATTAGGAACACACTGGCTTCACTCTGCGTTAGGAACACACTGTTATCACTCTGCTATGTGCACATACACTGCAACTCTGTATTAGGCACACACTGTCTTAACTCTGCTCTAGGAACACACTGTCTTTACTCTGCTCCATGCACATACACCGCAACTCTGTGTTAGGAACATCCTGTCTTCACTCTGCTCTGGGAACACACTGTCTTTACTATGCTCCATGCACATACACCGCAACTCTGTGTTAGGAACACACTGTCTTCACTCTGCTCTAGGAACACACTGTCTTCACTCTGCTCCATGCACATACACCGCAACTCTGTGTTAGGAACACACTGTCTCACACTGCTCTAGGAACACACTGTCTTCACACTGCTCTAGGAACACACTGCCTTCACTCTGCATTAGGAACACACTGTATTCACTCTGCTCTAGGAACACACTGTCTTCATTCTGCATTCGGAACACACTGTCTTCATTCTGCGTTTGGAACACACTGTCTTCACTCTGCTCCATGCATATACACCGCAACTCTGCGTTAGGAACACACTGTCTTCACTCTGCTCTAGGAACACACTGTCTTTACTATGCTCCATGCACATACTCCGCAACTCTGCGTTAGGAACACACTGTCTTCCCACTGCACTAGAAGAACACTGTCTTCACTCTGCGTTAGGAACACACTGTCTTCACTCTGCTCTATGAACACACCGTGTTCACTCTGCATTAGGAACACACTCTCTTTAATCTGCTCTAAGAACACACTGTCTTCACTCTGCTCCATGCACATACACTGCAACTGTGCGATAGGAACACACTGTCTTAACTCTGCTCTAGGAACACACTGTCTTCACTCTGCATTAGGAACACTAAGTCTTCACTCTGCTCTAGGATCACTCTGTTTTCACTCTGCATTAGTAACACACTGTCTTCACTCTGCTGTAGGAACACACTGTCTTCACTCTGCATTAGGAACACACTGGCTTCACTCTGCGTTAGGAACACACTGTTATCACTCTGCTATGTGCACATACACCGCAACTCTGTATTAGGCACACACTGTCTTCACTCTGCTCTAGGAACACACTGTCTTTATTCTGCTCCATGCACATACACTGCAACTCTGTGTTAGGAACATCCTGTCTTCACTCTGCTCTGGGAACACACTGTCTTTACTATGCTCCATGCACATACACCTCAACTGTGCGATAGGAACACACTGTATTCACTCTGCTCTAGGAACACACTGTCTTCACTCTGCTCTAGGAACACACTGTCTTTACTCTGCTCCATGCACATACACCGCAACTCTGTGTTAGGAACAAACTGTCTTCACACTGCTCTAGGAACACACTGTCTTCACTCTGCATTATGAACACACTCTCTTCCCTCTACTCTAGGAACACACTGTCTTCACTCTGCTCTAGGAACACACTGTCTTCACTCTGAGTTAGGAACACACTGTCTTCACTCTGCTCCATGCACATATACAGCAACTCTGCTTTAGGAACAAACTGTCTACACTCTGCTTAGGAACACATAGTCTTCACACTGCTCTAGGAAATACACTGTCTTCACTCTGCATTAGGAACACACTGTCTTCACTCTGCTTCAGGAACACACTGTCTTCACTCTGCTCTAGGAACACACTATCTTTACCCTGTTCAATGCACATACACCGCAACTCTGCGTTAGGAACATACTGTCTTCACTCTGCTCTAGGAAAACTCTGTCTTCACTCTGCATTAGGAACGCATTGTCTTCACTCTGCTAAGGAACACACTCTCTTCAATCTGCATCAAGAACACACAGCCTTCACTCTGTGTTAGGGACACACTGTCTTCACTCTGCACTAGGAACACACTGTCTTCATTTTCGTTTGGGACACAAGGTCTTCACTCTGCTCCATGCACATACACAGCAATTCTGCATTAGGAACACAGAGTCTTCACTCTGCTATAGGATCACTCTGTTTTCACTCTGCATTAGTAACACACTGTCTTCACTCTGCTGTAGGAACACACTGTCTTCACTCTGCATTAGGAACACAAGGCTTCACTCTGCGTTAGGAACACACTGTTATCACTCTGCTATGTGCACATACACCGCAACTCTGTATTAGGCACACATGTCTTAACTCTGCTCTAGGAACACACTGTCTTTACTCTGCTCTATGCACATACACCGCAACTCTGTGTTAGGAACATCCTGTCTTCACTCTGCTCTGGGAACACACTGTCTTTACTATGCTCCATGCACATACACCGCAACTCTGTGTTAGGAACACACTGTCTTCACTCTGCTCTAGGAACACACTGTCTTCACTCTGCTCCATGCACATATACCGCAACTCTGTGTTAGGAACACACTGTCTTCACACTGCTCTAGGAACACACTGCCTTCACTCTGCATTAGGAACACACTGTCTTCACTCTGCTCTAGGAACACACTGTCTTCATTCTGCATTCGGAACACACTGTCTTCATTCTGCGTTTGGAACACACTGTCTTCACTCTGCTCCATGCACATACACCGCAACTCTGCGTTAGGAACACACTGTCTTCACTCTGCTCTAGGAACACACTGTCTTTACTATGCTCCATGCACATACTCCGCAACTCTGCGTTAGGAACACACTGTATTCCTTCTGCACTAGAAGAACACTGTCTTCACTCTGCATTAGGAACACACTGTCTTCACTCTGCTCTATGAACACACCGTGTTCACTCTGCATTAGGAACACACTTTCTTTAATCTGCTCTAAGAACACACTGTCTTCACTCTGCTCCATGCACATACACTGCAACTGTGCGATAGGAACACACTGTCTTAACTCTGCTCTAGGAACACACTGTCTTCACTCTGCATTAGGAACACACAGTCTTCACTCTGCTCTAGGATCACTCTGTTTTCACTCTGCATTAGTAACACACTGTCTTCACTCTGCTGTAGGAACACACTGTCTTCACTCTGCATTAGGAACACACTGGCTTCACTCTGCGTTAGGAATACACTGTTATCACTCTGCTATGTGCACATACACCGCAACTCTGTATTAGGCACACACTGTCTTCACTCTGCTCTAGGAACACACTGTCTTTATTCTGCTCCATGCACATACACTGCAACTCTGTGTTAGGAACATCCTGTCTTCACTCTGCTCTGGGAACACACTGTCTTTACTATGCTCCATGCACATACACCTCAACTGTGCGATAGGAACACACTGTCTTCACTCTGCTCTAGGAACACACTGTCTTAACTCTGCTCTAGGAACACACTGTCTTTACTCTGCTCCATGCACATACACCGCAACTCTGTGTTAGGAACAAACTGTCTTCACACTGCTCTAGGAACACACTGTCTTCACTCTGCATTATGAACACACTCTCTTCACTCTGCTCTAGGAACACACTGTCTTCACTCTGCATTAAGAACACACTGCCTTCACTCTGCATTAGGAACACACTGTCTTCACTCTCCTCCAGGAACACACTGTCTTCACTCTGCTCTAGGAACACACTGTCTTCACTCTGCATTAGGAACACACTGTCTTCACTCTGCTCCATGCACATATACAGCAACTCTGCTTTAGGAACAAACTGTCTACACTCTGCTTAGGAACACATAGTCTTCACACTGCTCTAGGAAATACACTGTCTTCACTCTGCATTAGGAACACACTGTCTTCACTCTGCTTCAGGAACACACTGTCTTCACTCTGCTCTAGGAACACACTATCTTTACCCTGTTCAATGCACATACACCGCAACTCTGCGTTAGGAACATACTGTCTTCACTCTGCTCTAGGAACACACTGTCTTCACTCTGCATTAGGAACGCATTGTCTTCACTCTGCTAAGGAACACACTCTCTTCAATCTGCATTAAGAACACACAGCCTTCACTCTGTGTTAGGGACACACTGTCTTCACTCTGCACTAGGAACACACTGTCTTCATTTTCGTTTGGGACACACGGTCTTCACTCTGCTCCATGCACATTCACAGCAATTCTGCATTAGGAACACACTGTCTTCACTCTGCATTAGGAACACACTGTCTTCACTCTGCTCTAGGAACACACTGTCTTCACTCTGCGTTAGGAACACACTCTCTTCACTCTTCCTTAGGAACACACTGTCTTCACTCTGCATTAGGAACACACTATTTTCACTCTGCTCTAAGAACACACTGTCTTCACTCTGCTCTAGGAACACACTGTCTTCACTCTGCATTAGTATCACACTGTCTTCACTCTGCTCTAGGAACGCACTGTCTTCACTCTGCATCAAGAACACACTGTCTTCACTCTGCGTTAGGAACACACTGTCTTCACTCCGTTCTAAGAACACACTGTCTTCACATTGCATTAGGAACAAACTGCCTTCACTCTCCTCTAGGAACACACTGTCTTCACTCTGCGTTAGTAACACACTGTCTTTACTCTGCTCCATGCACATACACAGCAACTCTGTGTTAGGAACACACTGTCTTCACTTTGTGTTAGGAACACACTGTCTTAAGTCTGCTCTAGGAACACACTGTCTTCACTCTGCATTAGGAACACACTGTCTTAACTCTGCTCTAGTAACACACTGTCTTCACTCTGCATTAGGAACACACTGTCTTAACTCTGCTCTAGTAACACACTGTCTTCACTCTGCTCCATGAACATACACCGCAATTGTGCGATAGGAACACACTGTCTTCATTCTGCTCTAGGAACCCACCGTCTTCCCTCTCCTCTAGGAACACACTGTCTTCACTCTGCTCTAGGAACACACTGTCTTCACTCTGGGTTAGGAACACACTGTCTTCACTCTGCTCCATGCACATACACAGCAACTCTACTTTAGGAACAAACTGTCAACACTCAGGTTTAGGAACACACTGTCTTCACTCTGGCTTTGGAACACACTGTCTTCACTCTGCTCTAGGAACAAACTGTCTTCACTCTGCGTTAGGAACCCAGTGTCTTCACTCTCTCTAGGAACACACTGTCTTCACTCTGCTCCATGCACATACACCTCAACTCTGTGTTAGGAACACACTGTCTTCATTCTGCTCTAGGAACACACTGTCTTCACTCTGTGTTAGGAACACACTGTCTTCACTCTGCTCCATGCACATACACAGCAACTCTGCTTTAGGAACAAACTGTCAACACTCAGCTTTAGTAACACACTGTCTTCACTCTGGCTTTGGAACACACTGTCTTCACTCTGCTCTAGGAACACACTGTATTCACTCTGCTCTAGGAACACACTCTCTTCACTTTGCGTTAGGAACACACTGTTCACTCTGCTCCATGCACATACACAGCAAATCTGCGTTAGGAACAAACTGCGTACACTCTGCGTTAGGAACACACTGTCTTTACTCTGCCTTAGTACACACTCTCTTCATTCTGCTCTAGGATAACACTGTCTTCACTCTGCATTGGGAACTTGGGAACACAGTGTCTTCACTCTGCTCTAGGAACACACTGTCTTCACTCTGCTCCATGCACATAGACCGCAACTCTATTTTAGGGACCCACTCTCTTCACTCTGCTCTAAAAACACAGTGTCTTCACTCTGCTCTAGGAACACACTGTGTTCACTCTGCATTAGGACCACACTGTCTTCACTCTGCTCTATGAACATACTGTCTTCACTCTGCATTAGTAACACACTGTCTTCATTTTGCTCTAGGAACACACTGTCTTCACTCTGCATTAGGAACACACTGTCGTCACACTGCGTTAGGAACACACTGTCTTCACTATGCTTTATGCACATACACCGCAACTCTGCGTTAGGAACACACTGTCTTCACTCTGCTCTAGGAACACACTGTGTTCACTCTGCATTAGGACCACACTGTTTTCACTCTGCTCTAGGAACACACTGTCTTCTCTCTGCATTTAGAACACACTGTCTTCACTCTGCGATAGGAACACTCTGTCTTCACTGCGTTCTAGGAACACACTGTCTTCACATTACATTAGGAACAAACTGCCTTCACTCTCCTCTAGGAACACACTGTCTTCACTCTGCGTTAGTAACATACTGTCTTCACTCTGCTCCATGCACATACACAGCAACTTTGCTTTAGGAACAAACTGTCAAATTCTGCGTTAGGAACACACTGTCTTCAAACTGCTCTAGGAACACACTATCTTCTCTCTGCATTAGGAACACACTGTCTTCACTCTGCTTTAGGAACACACTGTCTTCACTCTGCTCTAGGAACACACTGTCTTTACTCTGTTCCATGCACATACACCGCAACTCTGCGTTAGGAACACAATGTCTTCACTCTGCTATAGGAACACACTGTCTTCACTCTGTATTAGGAACACACTGTGTTCACTCTGCTCTTGGAACACACTGTCTTCACTCTGCATTAAGAACACACTGCCTTCCTTCTGCGTTAGAAACACACTGTCTTCAATCTGCTCTAGGAACACACTGTTTTCATTCTGCGTTAGGAACACACTGTCTTCACTCTGCTCTAGGAACACACTGTCTTTACTCTGCTCTAGGAACTCACTGACTTCATTCTGCGTTTGGAACACACTGTGTTCACGCTACTCCATGCACATACACAGCAAGTCTGCATTAGTAACACCCTGTCTTCACTCTGCATTTGGAACACACTGTCTTCACTCTGCGTTAGGAACACACTGTGTTCACTCTGCATTAGGACCACACTGTCTTCACTCTGCTCTAGGAACACGCTGTCTTCACTCTCCTCTAGGAACACACTATCTTCACTCTGCTCTAGGAACACACTGTCTTCACTCTGCGTTAGGAACACACTGTCTTCACTCTGCTCCATGCACATACACAGCAACTCTGTTTTAGGAACAAACTGTCTACACTCTGCTTTTGGAACACACTGTCTTCACTCTGCTCCATACACAAACACCGCAACTGTGCAATAGGAACACACTGTCTTCACTCTGCTCTATGAGCACACTGTCTTCACTCTGCTCTAGGAACTCACTGTCTTCACTCTGAATTAAGAACACACTGTCTTCACTCTGCGTTAGGAACACACTGTCTTCACTCTGCTCTAGGAACACACTGACTTCATTCTGCGTTTGGAACACACTGTCTTCACTCTGCTCTAGGAACACAGTGTCTTCACTCTGTGTTAGGAACACACTGTCTTCACTCTGCTCCATGCACATACACATCATCTCTGCTTTAGGAACAAACTGTCTACACTCTGTGTTAGGTACACACTGTCTTCACTCTGCTCCATGCACATACACCGCAATTGTGCGATAGGAACACACTGTCTTCATTCTGCTCTAGGTACACTCTGTCTTCACTCTCCTCTAGGAACACACTGTCTTCACTCTGCTCTAGGAACACACTGCCTTCACTCTGCGTTAGGAACACACTGTCTTCACTCTGCTCCATGCACATACACAGCAACTCTGCTTTAGGAACAAACTGTCTACACTCTGCGTTAAGAAAACGCTGTCTTCACACTGATCTAGGAACACACTGTTTTCACTCTGCATTAGGAACACACTGTCTTCACTCTGCTTTAAGAACACACTGTCTTCACTCTGCTCTAGGAACACACAGTCTTTACTCTGCTCAATGCACATACACTGCAACTCTGCGTTAGTAACACACTGTCTTAACTCTGCTGTAGGAACACACTGTCTTTACTCTGTGCTAGGAACACACTGTCTCACTCTGCGTTAGGAACACACTCTCTTCACTCTGCTCTAGGAACACACTGTGTTCACTCTGCATTAGGACCACACTGTTTTCACTCTGCTCTAGGAACACACTGTCTTCACTCTGCATTTAGAACACACTGTCTTCACTCTGCGTTAGGAACACTCTGTCTTCACTGCGTTCTAGGAACACACTGTCTTCACATTACATTAGGAACAAACTGCCTTCACTCTCCTCTAGGAACACACTGTCTTCACTCTGCGTTAGTAACATACTGTCTTCACTCTGCTCCATGCACATACACAGCAACTTTGCTTTAGGAACAAACTGTCTACATTCTGCGTTAGGAACACACTGTCTTCAAACTGCTCTAGGAACACACTATCTTCTCTCTGCATTAGGAACACACTGTCTTCACTCTGCTTTAGGAACACACTGTCTTCACTCTGCTCTAGGAACACACTGTCTTTACTCTGTTCCATGCACATACACCGCAACTCTGCGTTAGGAACACAATGTCTTCACTCTGCTATAGGAACACACTGTCTTCACTCTGTATTAGGAACACACTGTGTTCACTCTGCTCTTGGAACACACTGTCTTCACTCTGCATTAAGAACACACTGCCTTCCTTCTGCGTTAGAAACACACTGTCTTCAATCTGCTCTAGGAACACACTGTTTTCATTCTGCGTTAGGAACACTCTGTCTTCACTCCGTTATAGGAACACACTGTCTTCATATTGCATTAGGAACAAACTGCCTTCACTATCCTCTAGGAACACACTGTCTTCAATCTGCATTAAAAACACACTGTCTTCACTCTGCTTTAGGAAAACACTGTCTTCACTCTGCTCTAGGAACACACTGTATTCACTCTGCGTCAGTAACACACTGTCTTCATCTGCTCCATGCACATACAGAGCAACTCTGCATTAGGAACACACTGTCTTCACTCTGTGTTAGGAACACACTGTCTTCACTCAGCTCTAGGAACACACTGTCTTCACTCTGCATTAGGAACACACTGTCTTAATTCTGCTCCATGCACATACACAGCAACTTTGCGTTAGGAACAAACTGTCAACACTCTGTGTTAGGAACTCACTGTCTTCACACTGCCTTAGGAACATACTGTCTTCATTCTGCTCTAGGAACATACTGTCTTCACGCTGCACTAGGAACACACTGTCTTCACTCTTCTCCATGCACATTCACCGCAACTCTGCGTTAGGAACACACTGTCTTCACTCTGCTCTAGCAACACACTGTCTTCACTCTGCTCTAGGAACACACTGTCTTCACTCTGCTATAGGAACACACTGTCTTCACTCTGCATTAGGAACACACAGTCTTCACTCTGCTCTAGGATCACTCTGTCTTCACTCTGCATTAGTAACACACTGCCTTCACTCTGCTGTAGGAACACACTGTCTTCACTCTGCATTAGGAACACACTGGCTTCACTCTGCATTAGGAACACACTGTTATCACTCTGCTACGTGCACATACACCGCAACTCTGTATTAGGCACACACTGTCTTCACTCTGCTCTAGGAACACACTGTCGTTACTCTGCTCCATGCACATACACCGCAACCCTGTGTTAGGAACATCCTGTTTCACTCTGCTCTGGGAACACACTATCTTTACTATGCTCCATCCACATACACCGCAACTGTGCGATAGAAACACACTGTCTTCACTCTGCTCTAGGAACACACTGTCTTCACTCTGCTCTAGGAACACACTGTCTTTACTCTGCTCCATGCACATACACCGCAACTCTGTGTTAGGAACAAACTGTCTTCACACTGCTCTAGGAACACACTGTCTTCACACTGCATTATGAACACAATCTCTTCACTCTGCTCTAGGAACATACTGTCTTCACTCTGCATTAAGAACACACTGCCTTCACTCTGCATTAGGAACACACTGTCTTCACTCTCCTCCAGGAACACACTGTCTTCACTCTGCTTTAGGAACACACTGTCTTGACTCTGCTCTAGGAACACACAGTCTTTACTCTGCTCAATGCACATACACTGCAACTCTGCGTTAGTAACACACTGTCTTAACTCTGCTGTAGGAACACACTGTCTTTACTCTGTGCTAGGAACACACTGTCTCACTCTGCGTTAGGAACACACTCTCTTCACTCTGCTCTAGGAACACACTGTGTTCACTCTGCATTAGGACCACACTGTTTTCACTCTGCTCTAGGAACACACTGTCTTCACTCTGCATTTAGAACACACTGTCTTCACTCTGCGATAGGAACACTCTGTCTTCACTGCGTTCTAGGAACACACTGTCTTCACATTACATTAGGAACAAACTGCCTTCACTCTCCTCTAGGAACACACTGTCTTCACTCTGCGTTAGTAACATACTGTCTTCACTCTGCTCCATGCACATACACAGCAACTTTGCTTTAGGAACAAACTGTCTACATTCTGCGTTAGGAACACACTGTCTTCAAACTGCTCTAGGAACACACTATCTTCTCTCTGCATTAGGAACACACTGTCTTCACTCTGCTTTAGGAACACACTGTCTTCACTCTGCTCTAGGGACACACTGTCTTTACTCTGTTCCATGCACATACACCGCAACTCTGCGTTAGGAACACAATGTCTTCACTCTGCTATAGGAACACACTGTCTTCACTCTGTATTAGGAACACACTGTGTTCACTCTGCTCTTGGAACACACTGTCTTCACTCTGCATTAAGAACACACTGCCTTCCTTCTGCGTTAGAAACACACTGTCTTCAATCTGCTCTAGGAACACACTGTTTTCATTCTGCGTTAGGAACACACTGTCTTCACTCTGCTCTAGGAACACACTGTCTTTACTCTGCTCTAGGAACTCACTGACTTCATTCTGCGTTTGGAACACACTGTGTTCACGCTACTCCATGCACATACACAGCAAGTCTTTATTAGTAACACCCTGTCTTCACTCTGCATTTGGAACACACTGTCTTCACTCTGCGTTAGGAACACACTGTGTTCACTCTGCATTAGGACCACACTGTCTTCACTCTGCTCTAGGAACACGCTGTCTTCACTCTCCTCTAGGAACACACTATCTTCACTCTGCTCTAGGAACACACTGTCTTCACTCTGCGTTAGGAACACACTGTCTTCACTCTGCTCCATGCACATACACAGCAATTCTGTTTTAGGAACAAACTGTCTACACTCTGCTTTTGGAACACACTGTCTTCACTCTGCTCCATACACAAACACCGCAACTGTGCAATAGGAACACACTGTCTTCACTCTGCTCTACGAGCACACTGTCTTCACTCTGCTCTAGGAACTCACTGTCTTCACTCTGAATTAAGAACACACTGTCTTCACTCTGCGTTTGGAACACACTGTCTTCACTCTGCTCTAGGAACACAGTGTCTTCACTCTGTGTTAGGAACACACTGTCTTCACTCTGCTCCATGCACATACACATCATCTCTGCTTTAGGAACAAACTGTCTACACTCTGCGTTAGGTACACACTGTCTTCACTCTTCTCCATGCACATACACCGCAATTGTGCGATAGGAACACACTGTCTTCATTCTGCTCTAGGTACACTCTGTCTTCACTCTCCTCTAGGAACACACTGTCTTCACTCTGCTCTAGGAATACACTGCCTTCACTCTGCGTTAGGAACACACTGTCTTCACTCTGCTCCATGCACATACACAGCAACTCTGCTTTAGGAACAAACTGTCTACACTCTGCGTTAAGAAAACGCTGTCTTCACACTGCTCTAGGAACACACTGTTTTCACTCTGCATTAGGAACACACTGTCTTCACTCTGCTTTAGGAACACACTGTCTTCACTCTGCTCTAGGAACACACAGTCTTTACTCTGCTCAATGCACATACACTGCAACTCTGCGTTAGTAACACACTGTCTTAACTCTGCTGTAGGAACACACTGTCTTTACTCTGTGCTAGGAACACACTGTCTCACTCTGCGTTAGGAACACACTCTTTCACTCTGCTCTAGGAACACACTGTGTTCACTCTGCATTAGGACCACACTGTTTTCACTCTGTTCTACGAACACACTGTCTTCACTCTGCATTTAGAACACACTGTCTTCACTCTGCGTTAGGAACACTCTGTCTTCACTGCGTTCTAGGAACACACTGTCTTCACATTACATTAGGAACAAACTGTCTTCACTCTCCTCTAGGAACACACTGTCTTCACTCTGCGTTAGTAACATACTGTCTTCACTCTGCTCCATGCACATACACAGCAACTTTGCTTTAGGAACAAACTGTCTACATTCTGCGTTAGGAACACACTGTCTTCAAACTGCTCTAGGAACACACTATCTTCTCTCTGCATTAGGAACACACTGTCTTCACTCTGCTTTAGGAACACACTGTCTTCACTCTGCTCTAGGAACACACTGTCTTTACTCTGTTCCATGCACATACACCGCAACTCTGCGTTAGGAACACAATGTCTTCACTCTGCTATAGGAACACACTGTCTTCACTCTGTATTAGGAACACACTGTGTTCACTCTGCTCTTGGAACACACTGTCTTCACTCTGCATTAAGAACACACTGCCTTCCTTCTGCGTTAGAAACACACTGTCTTCAATCTGCTCTAGGAACACACTGTTTTCATTCTGCGTTAGGAACACTCTGTCTTCACTCCGTTATAGGAACACACTGTCTTCATATTGCATTAGGAACAAACTGCCTTCACTATCCTCTAGGAACACACTGTCTTCAATCTGCATTAAAAACACACTGTCTTCACTCTGCTTTAGGAAAACACTGTCTTCACTCTGCTCTAGGAACACACTGTCTTCACTCTGCGTCAGTAACACACTGTCTTCATCTGCTCCATGCACATACAGAGCAACTCTGCATTAGGAACACACTGTCTTCACTCTGTGTTAGGAACACACTGTCTTCACTCAGCTCTAGGAACACACTGTCTTCACTCTGCATTAGGAACACACTGTCTTAATTCTGCTCCATGCACATACACAGCAACTTTGCGTTAGGAACAAACTGTCAACACTCTGTGTTAGGAACTCACTGTCTTCACACTGCCTTAGGAACATACTGTCTTCATTCTGCTCTAGGAACATACTGTCTTCACGCTGCACTAGGAACACACTGTCTTCACTCTTCTTCATGCACATTCACCGCAACTCTGCGTTAGGAACACACTGTCTTCACTCTGCTCTAGCAACACACTGTCTTCACTCTGCTCTAGGAACACACTGTCTTCACTCTGCTATAGGAACACACTGTCTTCACTCTGCATTAGGAACACACAGTCTTCACTCTGCTCTAGGATCACTCTGTCTTCACTCTGCATTAGTAACACACTGCCTTCACTCTGCTGTAGGAACACACTGTCTTCACTCTGCATTAGGAACACACTGGCTTCACTCTGCATTAGGAACACACTGTTATCACTCTGCTACGTGCACATACACCGCAACTCTGTATTAGGCACACACTGTCTTCACTCTGCTCTAGGAACACACTGTCGTTACTCTGCTCCATGCACATACACCGCAACTCTGTGTTAGGAACATCCTGTTTCACTCTGCTCTGGGAACACACTATCTTTACTATGCTCCATGCACATACACCGCAACTGTGCAATAGAAACACACTGTCTTCACTCTGCTCTAGGAACACACTGTCTTCACTCTGCTCTAGGAACACACTGTCTTTACTCTGCTCCATGCACATACACCGCAACTCTGTGTTAGGAACAAACTGTCTTCACACTGCTCTAGGAACACACTGTCTTCACACTGCATTATGAACACAATCTCTTCACTCTGCTCTAGGAACACACTGTCTTCACTCTGCATTAAGAACACACTGCCTTCACTCTGCATTAGGAACACACTGTCTTCACTCTCCTCCAGGAACACACTGTCTTCACTCTGCTTTAGGAACACACTGTCTTCACTCTGCTCTAGGAACACACAGTCTTTACTCTGCTCAATGCACATACACTGCAACTCTGCGTTAGTAACAAACTGTCTTAACTCTGCTGTAGGAACACACTGTCTTTACTCTGTGCTAGGAACACACTGTCTCACTCTGCGTTAGGAACACACTCTCTTCACTCTGCTCTAGGAACACACTGTGTTCACTCTGCATTAGGACCACACTGTTTTCACTCTGCTCTAGGAACACACTGTCTTCACTCTGCATTTAGAACACACTGTCTTCACTCTGCGTTAGGAACACTCTGTCTTCACTGCGTTCTAGGAACACACTGTCTTCACATTACATTAGGAACAAACTGCCTTCACTCTCCTCTAGGAACACACTGTCTTCACTCTGCGTTAGTAACATACTGTCTTCACTCTGCTCCATGCACATACACAGCAACTTTGCTTTAGGAACAAACTGTCTACATTCTGCGTTAGGAACACACTGTCTTCAAACTGCTCTAGGAACACACTATCTTCTCTCTGCATTAGGAACACACTGTCTTCACTCTGCTTTAGGAACACACTGTCTTCACTCTGCTCTAGGAACACACTGTCTTTACTCTGTTCCATGCACATACACCGCAACTCTGCGTTAGGAACACAATGTCTTCACTCTGCTATAGGAACACACTGTCTTCACTCTGTATTAGGAACACACTGTGTTCACTCTGCTCTTGGAACACACTGTCTTCACTCTGCATTAAGAACACACTGCCTTCCTTCTGCGTTAGAAACACACTGTCTTCAATCTGCTCTAGGAACACACTGTTTTCATTCTGCGTTAGGAACACTCTGTCTTCACTCCGTTATAGGAACACACTGTCTTCATATTGCATTAGGAACAAACTGCCTTCACTATCCTCTAGGAACACACTGTCTTCAATCTGCATTAAAAACAGACTGTCTTCACTCTGCTTTAGGAAAACACTGTCTTCACTCTGCTCTAGGAACACACTGTCTTCACTCTGCGTCAGTAACACACTGTCTTCATCTATCTGCTCCATGCACATACAGAGCAACTCTGCATTAGGAACACACTGTCTTCACTCTGTGTTAGGAACACACTGTCTTCACTCAGCTCTAGGAACACACTGTCTTCACTCTGCATTAGGAACACACTGTCTTAATTCTGCTCCATGCACATACACAGCAACTTTGCGTTAGGAACAAACTGTCAACACTCTGTGTTAGGAACTCACTGTCTTCACACTGCCTTAGGAACATACTGTCTTCATTCTGCTCTAGGAACATACTGTCTTCACGCTGCACTAGGAACACACTGTCTTCACTCTTCTCCATGCACATTCACCGCAACTCTGCGTTAGGAACACACTGTCTTCACTCTGCTCTAGCAACACACTGTCTTCACTCTTCTCTAGGAACACACTGTCTTCACTCTGCTATAGGAACACACTGTCTTCACTCTGCATTAGGAACACACAGTCTTCACTCTGCTCTAGGATCACTCTGTCTTCACTCTGCATTAGTAACACACTGCCTTCACTCTGCTGTAGGAACACACTGTCTTCACTCTGCATTAGGAACACACTGGCTTCACTCTGCATTAGGAACACACTGTTATCACTCTGCTACGTGCACATACACCGCAACTCTGTATTAGGCACACACTGTCTTCACTCTGCTCTAGGAACACACTGTCGTTACTCTGCTCCATGCACATACACCGCAACTCTGTGTTAGGAACATCCTGTTTCACTCTGCTCTGGGAACACACTATCTTTACTATGCTCCATGCACATACACCGCAACTGTGCGATAGAAACACACTGTCTTCACTCTGCTCTAGGAACACACTGTCTTCACTCTGCTCTAGGAACACACTGTCTTTACTCTGCTCCATGCACATACACCGCAACTCTGTGTTAGGAACAAACTGTCTTCACACTGCTCTAGGAACACACTGTCTTCACACTGCATTATGAACACAATCTCTTCACTCTGCTCTAGGAACACACTGTCTTCACTCTGCATTAAGAACACACTGCCTTCACTCTGCATTAGGAACACACTGTCTTCACTCTCCTCCAGGAACACACTGTCTTCACTCTGCTACAGGAACACACTGTCTTCACTCTGCGTTAGGAACACACTGTCTTCACTCTGCTCCATGCACATACACAGCAACTCTGCATTAGGAACAAACTGTCTACACTCTGCGTAGGAACACATTGTCTTCACACTGCTCTAGGAAATACACTGTCTTCACTCTGCATTAGGAACACACTGTCTTCACTCTGCTTCAGGAACACACTGTCTTCACTCTTCTCTAGGAACACACTATCTTTACTCTGTTCAATGCACATACACCGCAACTCTGTGTTAGGAACACACTGTCTTCACTCTGCTCTAGGAACACTCTGTCTTCACTCTGCATTAGGAACGCATTGTCTTCACTCTGCTAAGGAACACACTCTCTTCAATCTGCATTAAGAACACACTGCCTTCACTCTGCGTTAGGGACACACTGTCTTCACTCTGCACTAGGAACACACTGTCTTCATTTTGCGTTTGGAACACACTGTCTTCACTCTGCTCCATGCACATACACAGCAATTCTGCATTAGGAACACACTGTCTTCACTCTGCATTAGGAACACACTGTCTTCACTCTCCGTTAGGGACACACTGTCTTCACTCTGCGTTAGGAACACACTCTCTTCACTCTGCTCTAGGAACACACTGTCTTCACTCTGCATTAGGAACACACTGTTTTCACTTTGCTCTAGGAACACACTGTCTTCACTCTGCTCTAGGAACACACTGTCTTCACTCTGCATTAGTATCACACTGTCTTCACTCTGCTCTAGGAAGACACTGTGTTCACTCTGCATTAAGAACACACTGTCTTCACTCTGCGTTAGGAACACACTGTCTTCACTCCGTTCTAGGAACACACTGTCTTCACATTGCATTAGGAACAAACTGCCTTCACTCTCCTAGGGAACACACTGTCTTCAATCTGCGTTAGTAACACACTGTCTTCACTCTGCTCCAGGCACATACACAGCAAATCTGTGTAAGGAACACATTGTCTTCACTTTGTGTTAGGAACACACTGTCTTAAGTCTGCTCTAGGAACACACTGTCTTCACTCTGCATTAGGAACACACTGTCTTAACTCTGCTCTAGTAACACACTGTCTTCACTCTGCTCCATGCACATACACCGCAATTGTGCGATAGGAACACACTGTCTTCACTCTGCTCTAGGAACCCACTGTCTTCCCTCTCCTCTAGGAACACACTGTCTTCACTCTGCTTTAGGAACACACTGTCTTCACTCTGGGTTAGGAACACACTGTCTTCACTCTGCTCCATGCACATACACAGCAACTCTGCTTTAGGAACAAACTGTCAACACTCAGCTTTAGGAACACACTGTCTTCACTCTGGCTTTGGAACACACTGTCTTCACTCTGCTCTAGGAACAAACTGTCTTCACTCTGTGTTAGGGACCCATTGTCTTCACTCTCTCTAGGAACACACTGTCTTCACTCTGCTCCATGCACATACACCGCAACCCTGTGTTAGGAACACACTGTCTTCACTCTGCTCTAGGAACACACTGTCTTCACTCTGTGTTAGGAACACACTGTCTTCACTCTGCTCCATGCACATACACAGCAACTCTGCTTTAGGAACAAACTGTCAACACTCAGCTTAGGAACACACTGTCTTCACTCTGGCTTTGGAACACACTGTCTTCACTCTGCTCTAGGAACACACTGTCTTCACTCTGCGTTAGGAACACAGTGTCTTCACTCTCTCAAGAACACACTGTCTTCACTCTGCTCCATGCACATACACCGCAACTCTGTGTTAGGAACACACTGTCTTCACACTGCTCTAGGAACACACTGTCTTCACACTGCTCTAGGAACACACTGCCTTCACTCTGCATTAGGAACACACTGTCTTCACTCTGCTCTAGGAACACACTGTCTTCATTCTGCGTTTGGAACACACTGTGTTCACTCTGCTCGATGCACATACACCGCAACTCTGCGTTAGGAACACACTGTCTTCACTCTCCTCTAGGAACACATTGTCTTCACTCTGCGTTAGTAACACACTGTCTTCACTCTGCTCCATACACATACACTGCAACTCTGCGATAGGAACACACTGTCTTAACTCTGCTCTAGGAACACACTGTCTTCACTCTGCATTAGGAACACTCTGTCTTCACTCTGCTCTAGGAACACACTGTCTTCACTCTGTGTTAGGAACACACTTTTCACACTGCTCCATGCACATACACAGCAAATCTGCGTTAGGAACAAACGGTGTACACTCTGCGTTAGGAACACACTGTCTTCACTCTGCCTTAGTACACACTCTCTTCATTCTGCTCTAAATTAACACTGTCTTCACTCTGCATTGGGAACACAGTGTCTTCACTCTGCTCTAGGAACACACTGTCTTCACTCTGCTCCATGCACATAGACCGCAACTCTGTTTTAAGGACCCACTCTCTTCACTCTGCTCTAAAAACACAGTGTCTTCACTCTGCTCTAGGAACACACTGTGTTCACTCTGCATTAGGACCACACTGTCTTCACTCTGCTCTATGAACATACTGTCTTCACTCTGCATTAGTAACACACTGTCTTCATTCTGCTCTAGGAACACACTGTCTTCAATCTGCATTAGGAACACACTGTCGTCACTCTGCGTTAGGAACACACTGTCTTCACTCTGCTATATGCACATACACCGCAACTCTGCGTTAGGAACACACTGTCTTCACTCTGCTATAGGAACACACTGTCTTCACTCTGCATTAGGAACACACTGTCTTCACTCTGCTTTAGGAACACACTGTCTTCACTCTGCTCTAGGAACACACTGTCTTTACTCTGCTCTAGGAACTCACTGACTTCATTCTGTGTCTGGAACACACCTTGTTCACGCTACTCCATGCACATACACAGCAAGTCTGCATTAGTAACACCCTGTCTTCACTCTGCATTTGGAACACACTGTCTTCACTCTGCATTAGGAAAACACTGTGTTCACTCTGCATTAGGACCACACTGTCTTCACTCTGCTCTAGGAACACGCTGTCTTCACTCTCCTCTAGGAACACACTATCTTCACTCTGCTCTAGGAACACACTGTCTTCACTCTGCGTTAGGAACACACTGTCTTCACTCTGCTCCATGCACATACACAGCAACTCTGTTTTACGAACAAACTGTCTACACTCTGCTTTTGGAACACACTGTCTTCACTCTGCTCCATACACAAACACCGCAACTGTGCAATAGGAACACACTGTCTTCACTCTGCTCTATGAGCACACTGTCTTCACTCTGCTCTAGGAACTCACTGTCTTCACTCTGAATTAAGAACACACTGTCATCACTCTGCGTTAGGAACACACTGTCTTCACTCTGCTCTAGGAACACAGTGTCTTCACTCTGTGTTAGGAACACACTGTCTTCACTCTGCTCCATGCACATACACAGCATCTCTGCTTTAGGAACAAACTGTCTACACTCTGCGTTAGGTACACACTGTCTTCACTCTGCTCCATGCACATACACCGCAATTGTGCGATAGGAACACACTGTCTTCATTCTGCTCTAGGTACACTCTGTCTTCACTCTCCTCTAGGAACACACTGTCTTCACTCTGCTCTAGGAACACACTGTCTTCACTCTCTCAAGAACACACTGTCTTCACTCTGCTCCATGCACATACACCGCAACTCTGTGTTAGGAACACACTGTCTTCACACTGCTCTAGGAACACACTGTCTTCACACTGCTCTAGGAACACACTGCCTTCACTCTGCATTAGGAACACACTGTCTTCACTCTGCTCTAGGAACACACTGTCTTCATTCTGCGTTTGGAACACACTGTGTTCACTCTGCTCGATGCACATACACCGCAACTCTGCGTTAGTAACACACTGTCTTCACTCTCCTCTAGGAACACATTGTCTTCACTCTGCGTTAGTAACACACTGTCTTCACTCTGCTCCATACACATACACTGCAACTCTGCGATAGGAACACACTGTCTTAACTCTGCTCTAGGAACACACTGTCTTCACTCTGCATTAGGAACACTCTGTCTTCACTCTGCTCTAGGAACACACTGTCTTCACTCTGTGTTAGGAACACACTGTTCACACTGCTCCATGCACATACACAGCAAATCTGCGTTAGGAACAAACGGTGTACACTCTGCGTTAGGAACACACTGTCTTCACTCTGCCTTAGTACACACTCTCTTCATTCTGCTCTAAATTAACACTGTCTTCACTCTGCATTGGGAACACAGTGTCTTCACTCTGCTCTAGGAACACACTGTCTTCACTCTGCTCCATGCACATAGACCGCAACTCTGTTTTAAGGACCCACTCTCTTCACTCTGCTCTAAAAACACAGTGTCTTCACTCTGCTCTAGGAACACACTGTGTTCACTCTGCATTAGGACCACACTGTCTTCACTCTGCTCTATGAACATACTGTCTTCACTCTGCATTAGTAACACACTGTCTTCATTCTGCTCTAGGAACACACTGTCTTCAATCTGCATTAGGAACACACTGTCGTCACTCTGCGTTAGGAACACACTGTCTTCACTCTGCTATATGCACATACACCGCAACTCTGCGTTAGGAACACACTGTCTTCACTCTGCTATAGGAACACACTGTCTT
The DNA here is from genome assembly GCF_037038515.1 of Microtus pennsylvanicus. Taxonomy (NCBI): domain Eukaryota; kingdom Metazoa; phylum Chordata; class Mammalia; order Rodentia; family Cricetidae; genus Microtus; species Microtus pennsylvanicus. The sequence goes on from NC_134588.1 coordinate 936,261, forward strand.
CACTCTGCATTAGGAACACACTGTCTTCACTCTGCTTTAGGAACACACTGTCTTCACTCTGCTCTAGGAACACACTGTCTTTACTCTGCTCTAGGAACTCACTGACTTCATTCTGTGTCTGGAACACACCTTGTTCACGCTACTCCATGCACATACACAGCAAGTCTGCATTAGTAACACCCTGTCTTCACTCTGCATTTGGAACACACTGTCTTCACTCTGCATTAGGAAAATACTGTGTTCACTCTGCATTAGGACCACACTGTCTTCACTCTGCTCTAGGAACACGCTGTCTTCACTCTCCTCTAGGAACACACTATCTTCACTCTGCTCTAGGAACACACTGTCTTCACTCTGCGTTAGGAACACACTGTCTTCACTCTGCTCCATGCACATACACAGCAACTCTGTTTTACGAACAAACTGTCTACACTCTGCTTTTGGAACACACTGTCTTCACTCTGCTCCATACACAAACACCGCAACTGTGCAATAGGAACACACTGTCTTCACTCTGCTCTATGAGCACACTGTCTTCACTCTGCTCTAGGAACTCACTGTCTTCACTCTGAATTAAGAACACACTGTCATCACTCTGCGTTAGGAACACACTGTCTTCACTCTGCTCTAGGAACACAGTGTCTTCACTCTGTGTTAGGAACACACTGTCTTCACTCTGCTCCATGCACATACACAGCATCTCTGCTTTAGGAACAAACTGTCTACACTCTGTGTTAGGTACACACTGTCTTCACTCTGCTCCATGCACATACACCGCAATTGTGCGATAGGAACACACTGTCTTCATTCTGCTCTAGGTACACTCTGTCTTCACTCTCCTCTAGGAACACACTGTCTTCACTCTGCTCTAGGAACACACTGTCTTCACTCTCTCAAGAACACACTGTCTTCACTCTGCTCCATGCACATACACCGCAACTCTGTGTTAGGAACACACTGTCTTCACACTGCTCTAGGAACACACTGTCTTCACACTGCTCTAGGAACACACTGCCTTCACTCTGCATTAGGAACACACTGTCTTCACTCTGCTCTAGGAACACACTGTCTTCATTCTGCGTTTGGAACACACTGTGTTCACTCTGCTCGATGCACATACACCGCAACTCTGCGTTAGGAACACACTGTCTTCACTCTCCTCTAGGAACACATTGTCTTCACTCTGCGTTAGTAACACACTGTCTTCACTCTGCTCCATACACATACACTGCAACTCTGCGATAGGAACACACTGTCTTAACTCTGCTCTAGGAACACACTGTCTTCACTCTGCATTAGGAACACTCTGTCTTCACTCTGCTCTAGGAACACACTGTCTTCACTCTGTGTTAGGAACACACTGTTCACACTGCTCCATGCACATACACAGCAAATCTGCGTTAGGAACAAACGGTGTACACTCTGCGTTCGGAACACACTGTCTTCACTCTGCCTTAGTACACACTCTCTTCATTCTGCTCTAAATTAACACTGTCTTCACTCTGCATTGGGAACACAGTGTCTTCACTCTGCTCTAGGAACACACTGTCTTCACTCTGCTCCATGCACATAGACCGCAACTCTGTTTTAAGGACCCACTCTCTTCACTCTGCTCTAAAAACACAGTGTCTTCACTCTGCTCTAGGAACACACTGTGTTCACTCTGCATTAGGACCACACTGTCTTCACTCTGCTCTATGAACATACTGTCTTCACTCTGCATTAGTAACACACTGTCTTCATTCTGCTCTAGGAACACACTGTCTTCAATCTGCATTAGGAACACACTGTCGTCACTCTGCGTTAGGAACACACTGTCTTCACTCTGCTATATGCACATACACCGCAACTCTGCGTTAGGAACACACTGTCTTCACTCTGCTATAGGAACACACTGTCTTCACTCTGCATTAGGAACACACTGTCTTCACTCTGCTTTAGGAACACACTGTCTTCACTCTGCTCTAGGAACACACTGTCTTTACTCTGCTCTAGGAACTCACTGACTTCATTCTGTGTCTGGAACACACCTTGTTCACGCTACTCCATGCACATACACAGCAAGTCTGCATTAGTAACACCCTGTCTTCACTCTGCATTTGGAACACACTGTCTTCACTCTGCATTAGGAAAACACTGTGTTCACTCTGCATTAGGACCACACTGTCTTCACTCTGCTCTAGGAACACGCTGTCTTCACTCTCCTCTAGGAACACACTATCTTCACTCTGCTCTAGGAACACACTGTCTTCACTCTGCGTTAGGAACACACTGTCTTCACTCTGCTCCATGCACATACACAGCAACTCTGTTTTACGAAAAACTGTCTACACTCTGCTTTTGGAACACACTGTCTTCACTCTGCTCCATACACAAACACCGCAACTGTGCAATAGGAACACACTGTCTTCACTCTGCTCTATGAGCACACTGTCTTCACTCTGCTCTAGGAACTCACTGTCTTCACTCTGAATTAAGAACACACTGTCATCACTCTGCGTTAGGAACACACTGTCTTCACTCTGCTCTAGGAACACAGTGTCTTCACTCTGTGTTAGGAACACACTGTCTTCACTCTGCTCCATGCACATACACCGCAATTGTGCGATAGGAACACACTGTCTTCATTCTGCTCTAGGTACACTCTGTCTTCACTCTCCTCTAGGAACACACTGTCTTCACTCTGCTCTAGGAACACACTGTCTTCACTCTGCGTTAGGAACACACTGTCTTCACTCTGCTCCATGCACATACACAGCAACTCTGCTTTAGGAACACACTGTCTTCACTCTGCGTTAGGAAAACACTGTCTTCACACTGCTCTAGGAACACACTGTTTTCACTCTGCATTGGGAACACACTGTCTTCACTCTGCTTTGGGAACACACTGTCTTCACTCTGCTCTAGGAACACACAGTCTTTACTCTGCTCAATGCACATACACCGCAACTCTGCGATAGTAACACACTGTCTTCACTCTGCTCTAGGAACACACTGTCTTCACTCTGCATTAGGAACACACTCTTTTCGCTCTGCTCTAGGAACACACTGTCTTCCCTCTGCATTAAGAACACACTGCCTTCACTCTGCGTTAGGTACACACTGTCTTCACTCTGCACTAGGAACACACTGTCTTCATTCTGCGTTTGTAACACACTGTCTTCACTCTGCTCCATGCACATACACAGCAATTCTGCATTAGGAACACACTGTCCTCACTCTGCATTACGAACACACTGTCTTTACTGTGCGCTAGGAACACACTGTCTCATTCTGCGTTAGGAACACACTCTCTTCACTCTGCTCTAGGAACACACTGTGTTCACTCTGCATTAGGACCACACTGTTTTCACTCTGCTCTAGGAACACACTGTCTTCACTCTGCATTTAGAACACACTGTCTTCACTCTGCGTTAGGAACACTCTGTCTTCACTGCGTTCTAGGAACACACTGTCTTCACATTACATTGGGAACAAACTGCCTTCACTCTCCTCTAGGAACACAATGTCTTCACTCTGCGTTAGTAACACACTGTCTTCACTCTGCTCCATGCACATACACAGCAACTTTGCTTTAGGAACAAACTGTCTACATTCTGCGTTAGGAACACACTGTCTTCAAACTGCTCTAGGAACACACTATCTTCTCTCTGCATTAGGAACACAATGTCTTCACTCTGCTTTAGGAACACACTGTCTTCACTCTGCTCTAGGAACACACTGTCTTTACTCTGTTCCATGCACATACACCGCAACTCTGCGTTGGGAACACAATGTCTTCACTCTGCTATAGGAACACACTGTCTTCATTCTGTATTAGGAACACACTGTGTTCACTCTGCTCTAGGAACACACTGTCTTCACTCTGCATTAAGAACACACTGCCTTCCTTCTGCGTTAGAAACACACTGTCTTCAATCTGCTCTAGGAACACACTGTTTTCATTCTGCGTTAGTAACACTCTGTCTTCACTCTGTTATAGGAACACACTGTCTTCATATTGCATTAGGAACAAACTGCCTTCACTATCCTCTAGGAACAAACTGTCTTCACTCTGCATTAAAAACACACTGTCTTCACTCTGCTTTAGGAATACACTGTCTTCACTCTGCTCTAGGAACACACTGTCTTCACTCTGCGTTAGTAACACACTGTCTTCATCTGCTCCATGCACATACAGAGCAACTCTGCATTAGGAACACACTGTCTTCACTCTGTGTTAAAAACACACTGTCTTCACTCGGCTCTAGGAACACACTGTCTTCACTCTGCATTAGGAACACACTGTCTTAACTCTGCTCCATGCACATACACAGCAACTTTGCGTTAGGAACAAACTGTCAACACTCTGTGTTAGGAACTCACTGTCTTCACACTGCCTTAGAAACATACTGTCTTTATCCTGCTCTAGGAACATACTGTCTTCACGGTGCACTAGGAACACACTGTCTTCACTCTTCTCCATGCACATTCACCGCAACTCTGCGTTAGGAACACACTGTCTTCACTCTGCTCTAGCAACACACTGTCTTCACTCTGCTCTAGGAACACACTGTCTTCACTCTGCTCTAGGAACACACTGTCTACACTCTGCATTAGGAACACACAGTCTTCACTCTGCTCTAGGATCACTCTGTCTTCACTCTGCATTAGTAACACACTGTCTTCACTCTGCTGTAGGAACACACTGTCTTCACTCTGCATTAGGAACACACTGGCTTCACTCTGTATTAGGAACACACTGTTATCACTGTGCTACGTGCGCATACACCGCAACTCTGTATTAGGCACACACTGTCTTCACTCTGCTCTAGGAACACACAGTCGTTACTCTGCTCCATGCACATACACCGCAACTCTGTGTTAGGAACATCCTGTCTTCACTCTGCCTTCGGAACACACTGTCTTTACTATGCTCCATGCACATACACCGCAACAGTGCGAGAGAAACACACTGTCTTCACTCTGCTCTAGGAACACACTGTCTTCACTCTGCTCTAGGAACACACTGTTTTACTCTGCTCCATGCACATACACTGCAACTCTGTGTTAGGAACAAACTGTCTTCACACTGCTCTAGGAACACACTGTCTTCACTCTGCATTATGAACACACTCTCTTCACTCTGCTCTAGTAACACACTGTGTTCACTCTGCATTAAGAACACACTGCCTTCACTCTGCATTAGGAACACACTGTCTTCACTCTCCTCCAGGAACACACTGTCTTCACTCTGCTCTAGGAACACACTGTCTTCACTCTGCGTTAGGAACACACTGTCTTCACTCTGCTCCATGCACATACACAGCAACTCTGCTTTAGGAACAAACTGTCTACACTCTGCATAGGAACACATTGTCTTCACACTGCTCTAGGAAATACACTGTCTTCACTCTGCATTAGAAACTCACTGTCTTCACTCTGCTTCAGGAACACACTGTCTTCACTCTGCTCTAGGAACACACTATCTTTACTCTGTTCAATGCACATACACCGCAACTCTGCGTTAGGAACACACTGTCTTCACTCTGCTCTAGGAACACTCTGTCTTCACTCTGCATTAGGAACGCATTGTCTTCACTCTGCTAAGGAACACACTCTCTTCAATCTGCATTAAGAACACACTGCCTTCACTCTGCGTTAGGGACACACTGTCTTCACTCTGCTCTAGTGAAGGCGTAAGTCACAAACAATGCCACACCGGTTTGGAATTATGATTAATAGGGTGGTATTTATTTAAAGGGGAAAAAACTTACAGATCACTGTCAGCCCTCTGCGTAACCAGGAAGGAAGTCAAGTCACCGGCGGAGCAGGAAGTGAAGAGAGAGAGGAGAGGGAAGTGGCCGCTTTTTTAAAGGGAGAGAGACCACGCCCCAAGGGGCTGGTATCTCAGCGGCGATAGGCTGGAGGAGTGGGAGGACCTCCCGTAACACCTCCCCCTTTTGTTTAAATAAGAGAGTTCTAAACCTACTATGAAATTATATACAATAAGTACAAATATCCTATTCTAACTAGCTTAGGTCTTGTATAATAAATAAATTGGTCAAGTCATGAGAGAAAAGTAACTACATCTATATAGTCTTCAACCCCATCGAATATCTGAGAAGGGAAATAATGTTACCTGGTTAATTAGGAAGTTCAGTAAAACAACTTCCAAAACATGCAACAAATCACAGAGACAACTAGCTACCTAGGCAATCACCCAAAGTCACATTAGCAGTGTTGAAGCAACCAACTTTGGCTAAGGCCTAACATAACTGACACACCATTTTCAAAGGCAAGCAACTTTTCAAAACTATCTTACCCTGTCTTGGCAGGATAAGACAGCCCTGTTTTATCCATTGATGCATGCTCTGTATCTTTGTCAGTGGTTGAGGTATGGGCATTTCTTTGCCCCAAGGCCAGTTCTGCCAAAAGGAAAGGCTCCAGGTGGAGTGTCTTTGGTGCTCAACATTCTCTCGGGAATAGAGTGGTGTTGCCAGGAGCAATTGTGTCTCACTACCACAAAACTCTGAGTTAGATTAAAGGCCATTTTCTACAGCTCTTTGAAGAAGTTGAAGACTATCTATACTGAGTATAATCTCTATATATCTAAAGAACCTGATTAGTCTAATTATAAATGACAAACTTAGATGACTATTAGTCTATATAATTCTCAATATCTATCTAACTTAAAGATTAAGACAATAAACAACTGTGAAACAAATGAGGACAATGACCTCCAAATATAAACAATGTACAAATATACATTGCAGTAGGTAAATATATATCAATACACAAACATTATATAAGTATCTTAATCAGAGGTAGAAATGTACACAGCAATATGGTAAATATATACAATACAATATATGTCGATACATAAAAATGTTTTAAACAAGGTAGAAACATGCATGCATACAATAGTCAATATAATTTAACTTTGTATCAATATACAAGAATCTATACCAATATATTTGTCTAAAACCAGTAACTCACAATTACAAATCTATTATTCCATCATCCCTCTTTTTTTTTTTTTTTTTTTCAAAATGATCCCTGAGCTTATAAAATTCCTCCCCCAACCCTCAATCGTATACTAATTATAATCAACCCCTAAATGATGTCCCTAAACCCAAGGGCAAACTTTACTGGGAGAGGGGACGTCGTCCTCTAGAATTACTTCCAGCTGTCATGGGGGCGACGTTCTTTCTGGGGGATCCTGTGAAAGTAAAATGATGGTTAAATTTCAAGATCAAGTCTTTTAATATTGCCAATAGTCTCTGAGTATTTTGTGCAGGTCTGGCCAAAATGTTGTATAAGATGTGCACCATTTCAGCTAACCAAGTTGGAACTGTCTTGTGCAGCTGGTACCCAAAGCAGGTCTTGTTGTAGCGCTATCAGTATCATGACGTCATATCAACCAGGTGGAGTTGTTGTTATGGGGCCCCATCTTCTTCCTGGAAACTTCAAATGTCACTTCAGGAAAAACTCATTGTTCATTATGAAAAACTTAAGCATTAATCATATAGACATATATATATATATTCAATGAAAGACATGATAGATATATTCAATGAAAAGTATGATAGATATGAAGAAAAGCAAAGATGTTTTCTAAACTCATATTTCTTTCTGTCCCACATCATGGCTCTTGACATGAGACAGAAACTCCAGAAACTCTGGGTTTTTCTCTTACTAACAGGCTTGGAATTGGAGAGGGACTGAGCCAGAGTCCAACTTCAAAACCAGCTTTATAAATTTAGAAATATGGTTTAATATTACTTACACAGCCCATTCAGTTTTCTTGATATTTCCTATCGGGCAGGTATTTTTCCATCTGTCAGTATCCAAACATCCAGGGTCCCTTGAATTTCTCAAAGATGAGTGTTTTCCTGTGGAGATAAGAACAGAACCCTGCCCCCATTCTATATGTTTTTCTTACCACCTGTATGAATATAATCATTGTGGATGAGTTGTCATTTCTCCTTTCCAAGAGGTTTCTCTTCTTCAAATCGAAACTTTATTAATTTTGATGGTATCCACAATTTTTCTTCTCCTGTGGAAACAAGAGCAAAACCCCTTCCCCAACGTAGCACATCTCCTGGCTTCCACTGAGAGGTCAGCACATCTTTGAAATAAATCGGTTGATTTAGTTCAGCAGACTTTTCCATTATCCAATGTCTCTCTGCTGCTGTCGTTCCTTTCTCATTAGCGTTAAGAAAATTCAAGGTTAATAAAGCATTATGTAATCTATTTCTGGGGGTATTTTCTTTCTGTTTGTTCAGCATATCCTTTATAGTACGATTTGATCTTTCTATAACTGCCTGACCTGTAGGATTATTTGGTATACCTGTAATGTGTTTTATATTATAATAATCAAAAAAGCGTTTCATTTTCTTAGATACATATGCTGGACCATTATCTGTCTTTATTTGCGCAGGTATACCCATGATGGCCATAACTTCCAATAAATGTGTGATTACTGAATCAGCCTTTTCTGAGCTCAGGGCAGTAGCCCATTGAAAACCTGAATACGTGTCTATGGTGTGGTGTACATATTTTAATTTACCAAATTCTATAAAGTGGAACACATCCATCTGCCAGATTTCATTTCTCTTAGTGCCCTTTGGGTTACTCCCTGCAGGCAACGGTGTTTGATTATAGAAAGAACAAGTAGGACATCTCTTTATAATGTCCTTAGCTTGTTGCCAAGTAATGGAAAATTCTTTCTTTAGGCCTTTACTATTGACATGATGCTTCTTATGAAATTCTGAGGCCTGCAACACACTTCCAATCAATAATTGATCAATCTCAGCGTTGCCTTGGGCTAGAGGACCAGGCAGACCTGTATGGGACCGGATGTGTGTTATGTACATCGGACAAAGCCTGTTCCTGATTATGTCTTGTACCTGGATAAACAATGAAGTCAACTCTGTGTCATCTGGTATAAATTCAGCGGTTTCAATATGCAAGATAACTCTTTCTGCATATTGTGAATCTGTAACTATATTAAGAGGTTCTTTAAAATCCCTTAGCACCATAAGAATGGCATATAATTCTGCCTTCTGGACAGAATTATAAGGGCTTTGTTCCACCTTACTCAATTCATCTGACTTGTAACCTGCTTTCCCTGATTTATTTGCATCAGTATAGAACGTACGGGCTCCAGTTATTGGAGCATCACGTACAATTCTAGGAAGAATCCAAGAAGTTCTTTTTATGAGGTTAAGTCTACCACTTTTGGGATAGTTGCTATTAATTTCTCCCAAAAAATTAGCACAAGCTCTTTGCCACGGTTCATTGTCTTCCCATAACTTTTTTATTTCTTCAGTAGTAAAAGGCACTATAATTTCTGCTGGGTCTATACCTGCTAGTTGACGAAGTCTCAGCTTACCTTTTATAATTAATTCAGAGACTTTTTCCACATAAGTTTTTAATTTTTTACTTGGTTTATTAGGTATAAATATCCACTCCAAAATAATATCTTCCCTCTGCATTAGAATCCCTGTAGGAGAAATTCTGGAAGGCAATATGACTAGGATGCAGCTAAGATTTGGGTTCACCCTATCCACATGTGCCTCCTGTAATTTTTCCTCAATCATTGTCAGTTCCTTTTCTGCTTCAGCTGTCAGTTCTCTTGGACTATTCAAATCTTTATCACCATCTAAGGTTTTGTTTAAATGAACTATTAGATCAGGTGTTATCCCAACAGCTGGTCGTAGACTGGAAATGTCTCCTAACAATCTTTGGAAGTCATTAAGAGTCTTTAACCGGTCTCTCCTAATTTGTGCCTTTTGCGTTTTAATTTTCTCTAACCCTATTCTGTAACCTAGGTAATTAATAGAATTTCCTCTTTGAATCTTTTCAGGGGCAATTTGTAATCCCCACCTAGGCAAGACTTTCTTTACTTCTTCAAACATCCTTTCTAAAGTATCTTTATTTGAATCAGATAACAAGATGTCATCCATGTAATGATAAATAATGGACTTGGGGAATTGTTTACGAATTATTTCCAATGGCTTACTTACAAAATATTGGCACAGTGTAGGACTATTGAGCATACCCTGTGGGAGGACAGTCCATTGATATCTCCTATTGGGCTGAGAATTATTATAAGTAGGCACTGTGAAGGCAAATTTTTCTCTATCCTTTTCTTGTAACGGTATAGTGAAAAAACAATCTTTCAAATCAATAACTATAAGAGGCCATCCTTTTGGTAACAGAGAAGGCAAAGGAATTCCAGATTGTAGTGAGCCCATAGGTTGAATTACTTTGTTGACAGCTCTTAGATCTGTCACCATTCTCCATTTACCAGATTTCTTTTTTACAACAAACACAGGAGAATTCCAAGGGCTGGTTGATTCTTCAATGTGGTGAGCATCTAGTTGCTCCTGCACCAGCTGTTCCAATGCCTGTAGTTTATCTTCAGCTAGAGGCCACTGTTTGATCCATATTGGCTTCTCAGTTAGCCATTTTAAAGGTAGGGCTGTTGGTACCTCTAAAGGTTTGGTATTTGCTGTATGTTCTTGTACAGCCTGAATGGCTAGTGACCTTTTTCCATAATACCTCATCATATACTTCCCAGAATTATGAGTTCCTGGAACTACAGGAATGTTAATCTGGGTATTCCATTGCTGTAGCAGGTCACGGCCCCATAAATTTATGGCAATATTGGCTATATATGGCCTTAGTCTTCCTATTTGCCCTTCGGGCCCTATGCATTCAACCCATCTTGTGCTTTGTTTTACACGAGATAGGGTTCCAATTCCCAGGAACTGAACATCAACCTCTTGAAGAGGCCAATTCGGATGCCAAGATTCTGGGGTAATGATACTTACATCCGCACCTGTGTCTAATAAGCCTTCAATAAAAGTGCCATTTATACAGACTCTTAGCTTTGGTCTTTGATCATTAATAGAAGTCTGCCAAAATATACGTTTACTCTGTCCAACTGGGTTTTTTGACTCATCCTCCACATGGATTTCATCATTTAGACCAGTATTACTTTTTACAGCAGAAATTGGAGCTTTTAATTTTCTTGGTGAGGCACGTTCTCCACTGTGACTGGGAATGACTGGGCCACTGTTGGCTTGGGGGCCTGCGAGAGGCCCCTCAAGGAGTTTCCCGACGGTATCGGGTTGCCTTGTTTGTCTGTTGTTGACCTGCATTCATTGGACCAATGTCGGCCTTTACCGCATCTCCTACATATACCTGAAGGCCTAGGTCTCCTATCTTTGTCATTCCCAGAGGAGATAATATTCCTAGAAATTCTGTGCCTGCAATCCCTTTTCAGATGTCCTAATTTACCACAATTAAAACACCTGGCAGTTTGATGTCTCCTCATTGCTGTGGAAATCGCTTCTCCTACCCAAGATTCATCGTTATAGCTAAACGTCTCAACATTCATCGTATGCTGAATCCATTCATCCATAGGTGCTGATCTAGACTTTAAAGGCCCAATTATCTTTTTGCATTCTATGTTTGCATTCTCAAAAGCTAGAGATTCAAGAAGTATTCGTCTAGCTTCTGGGTCTGTTACCCCTATGTCCAGAGCCTTAATTAATCTTTGCAAAAAGTCAATAAAGGGTTCTCTCTGTCCCTGCCTAATTCTGGTATATGATTCAACCCTTTTTGCTGGATCTTGTATCCTATTCCAAGCTTGGTGACATAGACACAGTACTTCATCATCATAAAGAGCTTGGACCTGTGGATCAGCATATTCTCCTGCACCAAGAATTTGGTCTTGGGAAACCTCAATACCTTTTGCTCTTCCTTGCTGTTCCATATGTTTGGATTCTTCTCTAAAATAAATTCCAAACATCAAGGAAGGTCCATTATCTAAAACTGCAGACACTAACTGATGGAAATCATGGGGGGTAGCTCTAGCATTAGAAGCCCAAGTCCTTATCATTTCCTTTACGTATGCAGAGTGCAAGCCAAAATTAACAATAGCTTGCTTAATTTCTTTTAGATCATTCATTGCTATTGGCGTCCATCTAGCTTCTCTGACTCCCTTTGAGCCTTTAGAAGTTGACGCTTTGTCAGAATTAAGTATAGGGTATGCTGCTAAAACCTTTGGTAAGCCAGTTCTAATAGCTGGTGTTGGCATTGTATCCTGTCCTTGTGCCTTATTACTCTGTTCACCAGCTCCAATCATTTCTTCAATCATTTCAAGTCTTTTTATTATTGTCTCTTTTGAATCCTTAATCTCCTGACCTGCATGAGTTTCTAGTAAAGATTGTATGGTTCTTAGGAGTGCCATGATCTTCCTAAATGATAGAATATGCAAAAGAATACTAAAACCTAGTAACCAGTAAATTAAGTTATCCCCATAGTCATATAAACCTTGCATGATATAACCCATTGTATTGGTAACCAGAACAGTAAAATTCGCGTTGGAAACGGGAACTGCCATATTACCTATTATCCAGCAGGTGGCGCTGTTGCCAAGTCTCGACGAAAACACGGTCCTGTTTCAGAGTCCGCCTAGTATTTGTTAAAAACTGGAAAATGTAAGTTGCTCAACAAAGTAAATGTAATTGAATCAATTCCAGAGATGGAACCAGAAACCAGAATCCAGGGGTAGAGAAGAGCAACCTGGAAGCCGCTTATGCCTCCACGTGACAGAGTCACCCTGAGGGGTTGCAGCTTTCAGCAACCGCGTGCTCTGGTTCGCGCCACTTAAGAGCTGTGCTTGCAAGGGGGATTTAAAAACGACTCAGAAAAGAGCAAACCAGGCGGGCAGAGACTACGTGGGCCTGTGGAGTTTAAATCCACAGGCAGCGGCTGAGGAAGCAAGGGCTCCCGCCAAGCTGAACAAGCGCCCGCCAAGCCAAACTTGCGGCCGCCAAGCCGAACTTGCGGCCGCCAAGCCGAACTTCCGGCCGCCAAGCCGAACTCGCGGCTGCGAGCCGGGAGAGGTTCTAAAACCAAACGTTGGGCGCCAAATGAAGGCGTAAGTCACAAACAATGCCACACCGGTTTGGAATTATGATTAATAGGGTGGTATTTATTTAAAGGGGAAAAAACTTACAGATCACTGTCAGCCCTCTGCGTAACCAGGAAGGAAGTCAAGTCACCGGCGGAGCAGGAAGTGAAGAGAGAGAGGAGAGGGAAGTGGCCGCTTTTTTAAAGGGAGAGAGACCACGCCCCAAGGGGCTGGTATCTCAGCGGCGATAGGCTGGAGGAGTGGGAGGACCAACCGTAACACTCTAGGAACACACTGTCTTCACTCTGCATTAGGAACACACTGTCTTCACTCTGCTCCATGCACATACACAGCAATTCTGCATTAAGAACACACTGTCTTCACTCTGCATTAGGAACACACTGTCTTCACTCTGCTCTAGGAACACACTGTCTTCACTCTGCGTTAGGAACACACTGTTTTCACTCTGCTCTAGGAACACACTGTCTTCACTCTGCTCTAGGAACACACTGTCTTCACTCTGCATTAGTATCACACTGTCTTCACTCTGCTCTAGGAACACACTGTCTTCACTCTGCATTAAGAACACACTGTCTTCACTCTGCGATAGGAACACACTGTCTTCACTCCGTTCTAGGAACACACTGTCTTCACATTGCATTAGGAACAAACTGCCTTCACTCTCCTCTAGGAACACACTGTCTTCACTCTGCGTTAGTAACACACTGTCTTCACTCTGCCCCAGGCACATACACAGCAACTCTGTGTAAGGAACACACTGTCGTCACTTTGTGTTAGGAACACACTGTCTTAAGTCTGCTCTAGGAACACACTGTCTTCACTCTGCTCTAGGAACCCACTGTCTTCCCTCTCCTCTAGGAACACACTGTCTTCACTCTGCTCCATGCACATACACCGCAACTCTGTGTTAGGAACACACTGTCTTCACTCTGCTCTAGGAACACACTGTCTTCACTCTGTGTTAGGAACACACTGTCTTCACTTTGCTCCATGCACATACACAGCAACTCTGCTTTAGGAACAAACTGACAACACTCAGCTTAGGAACACACTGTCTTGACTCTGGCTTTGGAACACACTGTCTTCACTCTGCTCTAGGAACACACTGTCTTATCTCTGCGTTAGGAACACAGTGTCTTCACTCTCTCAAGGAACACACTGTCTTCACTCTGCTCCATGCACATACACCGCAACTCTGTGTTAGGAACACACTTTCTTCACACTGCTCTAGGAACACACTGTCTTCACACTGCTATAGGAACACACTGCCTTCACTCTGCATTAGGAACACACTGTCTTCACTCTGCTCTAGGAAAACACTGTCTTCACTCTGCATTCGGAACACACTGTCTTCACTCTGCTCTAGGAACACACTGTCTTCACTCTGCTCCTTGCACATACACCGCAACTCTGCGTTAGGAACACAATGTCTTCACTCTTCTCTAGGAACACATTGTCTTCACTCTGCGTTAGTAACACACTGTCTTCACTCTGCTCCATGCACATACACTGCAACTCTGCGATAGGAACACACTGTCTTAACTCTGCTCTAGGAACACACTGTCTTCACTCTGCATTAGGAACACTCTGTCTTCACTCTGCTCTAGGAACACACTGTCTTCACTCTGCGTTAGGAACACACTGTTCACTCTGCTCCATGCACATACACAGCAAATCTGCGTTAGGAACAAACTTTGTACACTCTGCGTTAGGAACACACTGTGTTCACTCTGCCTTAGTACACACTCTCTTCATTCTGCTCTAGGATAACACTGTCTTCACTCTGCATTGGGAAAAATGTGTCTTCACTCTGCTCTAGGAACACACTGTCTTCACTCTGCTCCATGCACATAGACCGCAACTCTGTTTTAGGGACCCACTCTCTTCACTCTGCTCTAAAAACACAGTGTCTTCACTCTGCTCTAGGAACACACTGTGTTCACTCTGCATTAGGACCACACTGTCTTCACTCTGCGTTAGGAACACACTGTCTTCACTCTGCTATATGCACATACATCGCAACTCTGCGTTAGGAACACACTGTCTTCACTAAGCTATAGGAACACACTGTCTTCACTCTGCATTAGGAACACACTGTCTTCACTCTGCTTTAGGAACACACTGTCTTCACTCTGCTCTAGGAACACACTGTCTTTACTCTGCTCTAGGAACTCACTGACTTCATTCTGCGTTTGGAACACACTGTGTTCACGCTACTCCATGCACATACACAGCAAGTCTGCATTAGTAACACCCTGTCTTCACTCTGCATTTGGAACACACTGTCTTCACTCTGCATTAGGAACACACTGTGTTCACTCTGCATTAGGACCACACTGTCTTCACTCTGCTCTAGGAACACGCTGTATTCACTCTCCTCTAGGAACACACTATCTTCACTCTGCTCTAGGAACACACTGTCTTCACTCTGCGTTAAGAACACACTGTCTTCACTCTGCTCCATGCACATACACAGCAACTCTGTTTTAGGAACAAACTGTCTACACTCTGCTTTTGGAACACACTGTCTTCACTCTGCTCCATACACAAACACCGCAACTGTGCAATAGGAACACACTGTCTTCACTCTGCTCTACGAGCACACTGTCTTCACTCTGCTCTAGGAACACACTGTCTTCACTCTGAATTAAGAACACACTGTCTTCACCCTGCGTTAGGAACACACTGTCTTCACTCTGCATTAGGAACACACTGTGTTCACTCTGCTTTAGGACCACACTGTCTTCACTCTGCTCTAGGAACACGCTGTATTCACTCTCCTCTAGGAACACACTATCTTCACTCTGCTCTAGGAACACACTGTCTTCACTCTGCGTTAAGAACACACTGTCTTCACTCTGCTCCATGCACATACACAGCAACTCTGTTTTAGGAACAAACTGTCTACACTCTGCTTTTGGAACACACTGTCTTCACTCTGCTCCATACACAAACACCGCAACTGTGCAATAGGAACACACTGTCTTCACTCTGCTCTACGAGCACACTGTCTTCACTCTGCTCTAGGAACACACTGTCTTCACTCTGAATTAAGAACACACTGTCTTCACCCTGCGTTAGGAACACACTGTCTTCACTCTGCTCTAGGAACACACTGACTTCATTCTGCGTTTGGAACACACTGTCTTCACTCTGCTCTAGGAACACAGTGTCTTCACTCTGTGTTAGGAACACACTGTCTTTACTCTGCTCCATGCACATACACAGCATCTCTGCTTTAGGAACAAACTGTCTACACTCTGCGTTAGGTACACACTGTCTTCACTCGGCTCCATGCACATACACCGCAATTGTGCGATAGGAACACACTGTCTTCATTCTGCTCTAGGTACACTCTGTCTTCACTCTCCTCTAGGAACACACTGTCTTCACTCTGCTCTAGGAACACACTGTCTTCAATCTGCGTTAGGAACACACTGTCTTCACTCTGCTCCATGCACATACACAGCAACTCTGCTTTAGGAACACACTGTTTTCACTCTGCGTTAGGAAAACACTGTCTTCACACTGCTCTAGGAACAAACAGTCTTTACTCTTCTCAATGCACATGCACCGCAACTCTGCGTTAGTAACACACTGTCTTCACTCTGCTCTAGGAACACACTGTCTTCACTCTGCATTAGGAACACACTCTTTTCCCTCTGCTCTAGGAACACACTGTCTTCCCTCTGCATTAAGAACACACTGCCTTCACTCTGCGTTAGGTACACACTGTCTTCACTCTGCACTAGGAACACACTGTCTTCATTCTGCGTTTGTAACACACTGTCTTCACTCTGCTCCATGCACATACACAGCAATTCTGCATTAGGAACACACTGTCCTCACTCTGCATTAGGAACACACTGTCTTTACTCTGCGCTAGGAACACACTGTCTCACTCTGCGTTAGGAACACACTCTTTCACTCTGCTCTAGGAACACACTGTGTTCACTCTGCATTAGGACCACACTGTTTTCACTCTGCTCTAGGAACACACTGTCTTCACTCTGGATTTAGAACACACTGTCTTCACTCTGCGTTAGGAACACTCTGTCTTCACTGCATTCTAGGAACACACTGTCTTCACATTACATTAGGAACAAACTGCCTTCACTCTCTTCTAGGAACACACTGTCTTCACTCTGTGTTAGTAACACACTCTCTTCACTCTGCTCCATGCACATACACAGCAACTTTGCTTTAGGAACAAACTGTCTACATTCTGCGTTAGGAACACACTGTCTTCAAACTGCCCTAGGAACACACTGTCTTTACTCTGTTCCATGTACATACACCGCAACTCTGCGTTAGGAACACAATGTCTTCACTCTGCTATAGGAACACACTGTCTTCACTCTGTATTAGAAACACACTGTGTTCACTCTGCTCTAGGAACACACTGTCTTCACTCTGCATTAAGAACACACTGCCTTCCTTCTGCGGTAGAAACACACTGTCTTCAATATGCTCTAGGAACACACTGTTTTCATTCTGCGTTAGGAACACTCTGTCTTCACTCCGTTATTGGAACACACTGTCTTCATATTGCATTAGGAACAAACTGCCTTCACTATCCTCGAGGAACACACTGTCTTCACTCTGCACTGAAAACACACTGTCTTCACTCTGCTTTAGGAACACACTGTCTTCACTCTGTGTTAGGAACACACTGTCTTCACTCTGCTCTAGGAACACTCTGTCTTCACTCTGCATTAGGAACGCATTGTCTTCACTCTGCGTTAGGAACACACTCTCTTCACTCTGCTCTAGGAACAAACTGTCTTCACTCTGCATTAGGAACACACTGTTTTCACTCTGCTCTAGGAACACACTGTCTTCACTCTGCTCTAGGAACACACTGTCTTCACTCTGCTCTAGGAACACACTGTCTTCACTCTGCTCTAGGAACACACTGTCTTCACTCTGCATTAAGAACACACTGTCTTCACTCTGCGTTAGGAACACACTGTCTTCACTCCGTTCTAGGAACACACTGTCTTCACATTGCATTAGGAACAAACTGCCTTCACACTCCTCTAGGAACACACTGTCTTCACTCTGCTCTAGGAACACACTGTCTTCACTCTGCATTAAGAACACACTGCCTTCCTTCTGCGTTAGAAACACACTGTCTTCAATCTGCTCTAGGAACACACTGTTTTCATTCTGCGTTAGGAACACTCTGTCTTCACTCCGTTATAGGAACACACTGTCTTCATATTGAATTAGTAACAAACTGCCTTCACTATCCTCTATGAACACACTGTCTTCACTCTGCATTAAAAACACACTGTCTTCACTCTGCTTTAGGAATACACTGTCTTCACTCTGCTCTAGGAACACACTGTCTTCACTCTGCGTTAGTAACACACTGTCTTCATCTGCTTCATGCACATACAGAGCAACTCTGCATTAGGAACACACTGTCTTCACTCTGTCTTAGGAACACACTGTCTTCACTCGGCTCTAGGAACACACTGTCTTCACTCTGCATTAGGAACACACTGTCTTAACTCTGCTCCATGCACATACACAGCAATTTTGCGTTAGGAACAAACTGTCAACACTCTGTGTTAGGAACTCACTGTCTTCACACTGCCTTAGGAACATACTGTCTTCATTCTGCTCTAGGAACATACTGTCTTCACGCTGCACTAGGAACACACTGTCTTCAATCTGCTTTAGGAACACACTGTCTTCACTCTGCTTTAGGAACACACTGTCTTCACTCTGCTCTAGGAACACACTGTCTTTACTCTGCATTAGGAACACACTGTCTTCACTCTGCTATAGGAACACACTGTCTTCACTCTGCATTAGGAACACACTGTCTTCACTCTGCTTTAGGAACACACTGTCTTCACTCTGCTCTAGGAACACACTGTCTTTACTCTGCTCTAGGAACTCACTGACTTCATTCTGCATTTGGAACACACTGTGTTCACGCTACTCCATGCACATACACAGCAAGTCTGCATTAGTAACACCCTGTCTTCACTCTGCATTTGGAACACACTGTCTTCACTCTGCATTAGGAACACACTGTGTTCATTCTGCATTAGGACCACACTGTCTTCACTCTGCTCTAGGAACACGCTGTCTTCACTCTCCTCTAGGAACACACTATCTTCACTCTGCTCTAGGAACACACTGTCTTCACTCTGCGTTAGGAACACACTGTCTTCACTCTGCTCCATGCACATACACAGCAACTCTGTTTTAGGAACAAACTGTCTACACTCTGCTTTTGGAACACACTGTCTTCACTCTTCTCCATACACAAACACCGCAACTGTGCAATAGGAACACACTGTCTTCACTCTGCTCTACGAGCACACTGTCTTCAATCTGCTCTAGGAACTCACTGTCTTCACTCTGAATTAAGAACACACTGTCTTCACTCTGCGTTAGGAACACACTGTCTTCACTCTGCCCTAGGAACACACTGACTTCATTCTGCGTTTGAAACACACTGTCTTCACTATGCTCTAGGAACACAGTGTCTTCACTCTGTGTTAGGAACACACTGTCTTCACTCTGCTCCATGCACATACACCGCAATTGTGCGATAGGAACACACTGTCTTCATTCTGGTCTAGGTACACTCTGTCTTCACTCTCCTCTAGGAACACACTGTCTTCACTCTGCTCTAGGAACACACTGTCTTCACTCTGCGTTAGGAACACACTGTCTTCACTCTGCTCCATGCACATACACAGCAACTCTGCTTTAGGAACAAACTGTCTACACTCTGCGTTAGGAAAACACTGTCTTCACACTGCTCTAGGAACACACTGTTTTCACTCTGCATTAGGAACACACTGTCTTCACTCTGCTCTAGGAACACACAGTCTTTACTCTGCTCAATGCACATACACCGCAACTCTGCGTTAGTAACACACTGTCTTCACTCTGCTCTAGGAACACACTGTCTTCACTCTGCATTAGTAACACACTCTTTTCGCTCTGCTCTAGGAACACACTGTCTTCCCTCTGCGTTAAGAACACACTGCCTTCACTCTGCGTTAGTTACACACTGTCTTCACTCTGCACTAGGACACACTGTCTTCATTCTGCGTTTGTAACACACTGTCTTCACTCTGCTCCATGCACATACACAGCAATTCTGCATTAGGAACACACTGTACTCACTCTGCATTAGGAACACACTGTCTTTACTCTGCGCTAGGAACACACTGTCTCACTCTGCGTTAGGAACACACTCTCTTCACTCTGCTCTAGGAACACACTGTGTTCACTCTGCATTAGGACCACACTGTTTTCACTCTGCTCTAGGAACACACTGTCTTCACTCTGGATTTAGAACACACTGTCTTCACTCTGCGTTAGGAACACTCTGTCTTCACTGCGTTCTAGGAACACACTGTCTTCACATTACATTAGGAACAAACTGCCTTCACTCTCCTCTAGGAACACACTGTCTTCACTCTGCGTTAGTAACACACTGTCTTCACTCTGCTCCATGCACATACACAGCAACTTTGCTTTAGGAACAAACTGTCTACATTCTGCGTTAGGAACACACTGTCTTCAAACTGCTCTAGGAACACACTATCTTCTCTCTGCATTAGGAACACACTGTCTTCACTCTGCTTTAGGAACACACTGTCTTCACTCTGCTCTAGGAACACACTGTCTTTACTCTGTTCCATGCACATACACCGCAACTCTGCGTTAGGAACACAATGTCTTCACTCTGCTATAGGAACACACTGTCTTCACTCTGTATTAGGAACACACTGTGTTCACTCTGCTCTAGGAACACACTGTCTTCACTCTGCATTAAGAACACACTGCCTTCCTTCTGCGTTAGAAACACAAGGTCTTCAATCTGCTCTAGGAACACACTGTTTTCATTCTGCGTTAGGAACACTCTGTCTTCACTCCGTTATAGGAACACACTGTCTTCATATTGCATTAGGAACAAACTGCATTCACTATCCTCTAGGAACACACTGTCTTCACTCTGCATTAAAAACACACTGTCTTCACTCTGCTTTAGGAATACACTGTCTTCACTCTGCTCTAGGAACACACTGTCTTCACTCTGCGTTAGTAACACACTGTCTTCATCTGCTCCATGCACATACAGAGCAACTCTGCATTAGGAACACACTGTCTTCACTCTGTGTTAGGAACACACTGTCTTCACTCTGCTCTAGGAACACTCTGTCTTCACTCTGCATTAGGAACGCATTGTCTTCTGTCTGCTAAGGAACACACTCTCTTAAATCTGCATTAAGAACACACTGCCTTCACTCTGCGTTAGGGACACACTGTCTTCACTCTGCACTACGAACACACTGTCTTCATTTTGCGTTTGGAACACACTGCCTTCACTCTGCTCCATGCACATACACAGCAATTCTGCATTAGGAACACACTGTCTTCACTCTGCATTAGGAACAGACTGTCTTCACTCTGCTCTAGGAACACACTGTCTTCACTCTGCGTTAGGAACACACTCTCTTCACTCTGCTCTAGGAACACACTGTCTTCACTCTGCATTAGGAACACACTGTTTTCACTCTGCTCTAGGAACACACTGTCTTCACTCTGCTCTAGGAACACACTGTCTTCACTCTGCATTAGTATCACACTGTCTTCACTCTGCTCTAGGAACACACTGTCTTCACTCTGCATTAAGAACACACTGTCTTCACTCTGCGTTAGGAACACACTGTCTACACTCCGTTCTAGGAACACACTGTCTTCACATTGCATTAGGAACAACCTGCCTTCACACTCCTCTAGGAACACACTGTCTTCACTCTGCTTTAGTAACACACTATCTTCACTCTGCTCCAGGCACATTCACAGCAACTCTGTGTAAGGAACACGCTGTCTTCACTCTGCTCCATGCACATACACAGCAACTCTGCTTTAGGATCAAACTGTCAACACTCAGCTTAGGAACACACTGTCTTCACTCTGGCTTTGGAACACACTGTCTTCACACTGCTCTAGGAACACACTGTCTTCACTCTGCGTTAGGAACACAGTGTCTTCACTCCCTCAAGGAACACACTGTCTTCACTCTGCTCCATGCACATACACCGCAACTCTGTGTTAGGAACACACTGTCTTCACACTGCTCTAGGAACACACTGTCTTCACACTGCTCTAGGAACACACTGCCTTCACTCTGCATTAGGAACACACTGTCTTCACTCTGCATTCGGAACACACTGTCTTCATTCTGCGTTTGGAACACACTGTCTTCACTCTGCTCCATGCACATACACCGTAACTCTGCGTTAGGAACACACTGTCTTCACTCTCCTCTAGGAACACATTGTCTTCACTCTGCGTTAGTAACACACTGTCTTCACTCTGCTCCATGCACATACACTGCAACTCTGCAATAGGAACACACTGTCTTAACTCTGCTCTAGGAACACACAGTCTTCACTCTGCATTAGGAACACTCTGTCTTCAATCTGCTCTAGGAACACACTGTCTTCACTCTGCGTTAGGAACACACTGTTCACTCTGCTCCATGCACATACACAGCAAATCTTCGTTAGGAACAAACTGTGTACACTCTGCGTTAGGAACACACTGTCTTCACTCTGCCTTAGTACACACTCTCTTCATTCTGCTCTAGGATAACACTGTCTTCACTCTGCATTGGGAACACAGTGTCTTCACTCTGCTCTAGGAACACACTGTCTTCACTCTCCTCCATGCACATAGACCGCAACTCTGTTTTAGGGACCCACTCTCTTCACTCTGCTCTAAAAACACAGTGTCTTCACTCTGCTCTAGGAACACACTGTGTTCACTCTGCATTAGGACCACACTGTCTTCACTCTGCTCTATGAACATACTGTCTTCACTCTGCATTAGTAACACACTGTCTTCATTCTGCTCTAGGAACACACTGTCTTCACTCTGCATTAGGAACACACTGTCGTCACTCTGCGTTAGGAACACACTGTCTTCACTCTGCTATATGCACATACACCGCAACTCTGCGTTAGGAACACACTGTCTTCACTCTGCTATAGGAACACACTGTCTTCACTCTGCATTTGAACACACTGTCTTCACTCTGCTTTAGGAACACACTGTCTTCACTCTGCTCCATGAACATTTACCGCAACTCTGCGATAGGAACACACTGTCTTCACTCTGCATTAGGAACACACTGTGTTCACTCTGCTCTAGGAACACGCTGTCTTTACTCTCCCCTAGGAACACACTATCTTCACTCTGCTCTAGGAACACACTGTCTTCACTCTGCGTTAGGAACACACTGTCTTCACTCTGCTCCATGCACATACACAGCAACTCTGTTTTAGGAACAAACTGTCTACACTCTGCTTTTGGAACACACTGTCTTCACTCTGCTCCATACACAAACACCGCAACTGTGCAATAGGAACACACTGTCTTCACTCTGCTCTACGAGCACACTGTCTTCACTCTGCTCTAGGAACTCACTGTCTTCACTCTGAATTAA
The DNA here is from genome assembly GCF_037038515.1 of Microtus pennsylvanicus. NCBI lineage: Eukaryota > Metazoa > Chordata > Mammalia > Rodentia > Cricetidae > Microtus > Microtus pennsylvanicus. Next base: position 959,681 of record NC_134588.1, read on the forward strand.
GAACACACTGTCTTCACTCTGCGTTAGGAACACACTGTCTTTACTCTGCTCTAGGAACACACTGACTTCATTCTGCGTTTGGAACACACTGTCTTCACTCTGCTCTAGGAACACAGTGTCTTCACTCTGGTTAGGAACACACTGTCTTCCCTCTGCTCCATGCACATACACAGCATCTCTGATTTAGGAACAAACTGTCTACACTCTGCGTTAGGTACACACTGTCTTCACTCTGCTCCATGCACATACACCGCAATTGTGTAATAGGAACACACTGTCTTCATTCTGCTCTAGGTACACTCTGTCTTCACTCTCCTCTAGGAACACACTGTCTTCACTCTGCTCTAGGAACACACTGTCTTCACTCTGCGTTAGGAACACACTGTCTTCACTCTGCTCCATGCACATACACAGCAACTCTGCTTTAGGAACAACCTGTCTACACTCTGCGTTAGGAAAACACTGTCTTCACACTGCTCTAGGAAAACACTGTTTTCACTCTGCATTAAGAACACACTGTCTTCACTCTTCTTTAGGAACACACTGTCTTCACTCTGCTCTAGGAACACACAGTCTTTACTCTGCTCAATGCACATACACCGCAACTCTGCGTTAGTAACACACTGTCTTCACTCTGCTCTAGGAACACACTGTCTTCACTCTGCATTAGGAACACACTCTTTTCGCTCTGCTCTAGGAACACACTGTCTTCCCTCTGCATTAAGAACACACTGCCTTCACTCTGCGTTAGGTACACACTGTCTTCACTCTGCACTAGGAACACACTGTCTTCATTCTGCGTTTGTAACACACTGTCTTCACTCTGCTCCATGCACATACACAGCAATTCTGCATTAGGAACACACTGTCCTCACTCTGCATTAGGAACACACTGTCTTTACTCTGCGCTAGGAACACACTGTCTCACTCTGCGTTAGGAACACACTCTTTCACTCTGCTCTATGAACACAGTGTGTTCACTCTGCATTAGGACCACACTGTTTTCACTCTGCTCTAGGAACACACTGTCTTCACTCTGCATTTAGAACACACTGTCTTCACTCTGCGTTAGGAACACTCTGTCTTCACTGCGTTCTAGGAACACACTGTCTTCACATTACATTAGGAACAAACTGCCTTCACTCTTCTCTAGGAACACACTGTCTTCACTCTGCGTTAGTAACACACTGTCTTCACACTGCTCCATGCACATACACAGCAACTTTGCTTTAGGAAAAAACTGTCTACATTCTGCGTTAGGAACACACTGTCTTCAAACTGCTCTAGGAACACACTATCTTCTCTCTGCATTAGGAACACACTGTCGTCACTCTGCTTTAGGAACACACTGTCTTCACTCTACTCCAGGAACACACTGTCTTTACTCTGTTCCATGCACATACACCGCAACTCTGCGTTAGTAACACAATGTCTTCACTCTGCTATAGGAACACACTGTCTTCACTCTGTATTAGGAACACACTGTGTTCACTCTGCTCTAGGAACACACTGTCTTCACTCTGCATTAAGAACACACTGCCTTCATTCTGCGTTAGAAACACACTGTCTTCAATCTGCTCTAGGAACACACTGTTTTCATTCTGCGTTAGGAACACTCTGTCTTCATTCCGTTCTAGGAACACACTGTCTTCATAATGCATTAGGAACAAACTGCCTTCACTATCCTCTAGGAACACACTGTCTTCACTCTGCGTTAGTAACACACTGTCTTCACTCTGCTCCATGCACATACACAGCAACTTTGCTTTAGGAACAAACTGTCTACATTCTGCGTTAGGAACACACTGTCTTCAAACTGCTCTAGGAACACACTATCTTCTCTCTGCATTAGGAACACACTGTCTTCACTCTGCTTTAGGAACACACTGTCTTCACTCTACTCTAGGAACACACTGTCTTTACTCTGTTCCATGCACATACACCGCAACTCTGCGTTAGGAACACAATGTCTTCACTCTGGTATAGGAACACACTGTCTTCACTCTGTATTAGGAACACACTGTGTTCACTCTGCTCTAGGAACACACTGTCTTCACTCTGCATTAAGAACACACTGCCTTCATTCTGCGTTAGAAACACACTGTCTTCAATCTGCTCTAGGAACACACTGTTTTCATTCTGCGTTAGGAACACTCTGTCTTCACTCCGTTCTAGGAACACACTGTCTTCATATTGCATTAGGAAAAAACTGCCTTCACTATCCTCTAGGAACACACTGTCTTCACTCTGCATTAGTAACACACTGTCTACACTCTGCTCTAGGAACACACTGTCTTCATTGTCATTAGTAACACGCTGTCTTCACTCTGCTCTAGGAACACACTGTCTTCACTAAGCTCTAGGAACACACTGTCTTCACTCTGCGTTAGGAACACACTGTCTTAACTCTGCTCTAGTAACATACTATCTTCACTCTGCTCCATGCACATACACCGCAACTGTGTGATAGGAACACATTGTCTTCACTCTGTTTTAGGAAACACTGTCTTCAGTCTGCATTAGGAACACACTGTCTTCACTCTGCTCTAGGAACACACTGTCTTCACTCTGCATTAGGAACACACTGTCGTAACCCTGCTCTAGGAACACACTGTCTTATCTCTCCTCCATGCACATACACCGCAACTGTACGATAGGAACACACTGTCTTCACTCTGCTCTAGGAACACACTGTCTTCACTCTCCTCTAGGACCACACTGTCCTCACTCTTCTCTAGGAACACAGTGTCTTCACTCTGCGTTAGGAACACATTGTCTTCACTCTGCCTTTGGAACACATTACTTCATTCTGCTCTAGGAACACACTGTCTTCACTCTGCATTAGGAACACAGTGTCTTTACTCTGCTCTAGGAACACACTGTCTTCACTTGCTCCATGCACATATGCAGCAATTCTGCTTTCGGAAAAAACTGTCTACACTCTGCGTTAGGAAAAACTGTCTTCACTCTGCTCCAGGAACACACTGTCTTCACTCTGCTCTAGGAACACATTCTCTTCACTGTGCATTAAAAACACACTGTCTTCACTCTGCATTAGGAACACACTGTCTTCACTCTGCTCTAGGAACACACTGTCTTCACTCTGCTCTAGGAACACACTGTCTTCACTCTGCATTAAAAACACACTGTCTTCACTCTGCTTTAGGAATACACTGTCTTCACTCTGCTCTAGGAACACACTGTCTTCATTCTGCATTAGGAACACACTGTCTTCACTCTGCTCTAGGAACACACTGTCTTCACTCAGCTCTAGGAACACACTGTCTTCACTCTGCATTAAAAACACACTGTCTTCACTCTTCTTTAGGAAGACACTGTCTTGACTCTACTCTAGGAACACACTGTCTTCACTCTGCGTTAGTAACACACTGGCTTCATCTGCTCCATGCACATACAGAGCAACTCTGCATTAGGAACACACTGTCTTCACTCTGTGTTAGGAAAACACTGTCTTCACTCGGCTCTAGGAACATACTGTCTTCACTCTGCATTAGGAACACACTGTCTTAACTCTGCTCCATGCACATACACAGCAACTTTGCGTTAGGAACTAACTGGCTACACTCTGTTAGGAACTCACTGTCTTCACACTGCCTTAGGAACACACTGTCTTCATTCTTCTCTATGAACATACTGTCTTCACTCTGCTCTAGGAACACAATGTCTTCACTCTTCTCCATGCACATTCACCGCAACTCTGCATTAGGAACACACTGTCTTCGCTCTGCTCTAGCAACACACTGTCTTCACTCTGCTCTAGGAACACACTGTCTTCACTCTGCATTAGGAACACACAGTCTTCACTCTGCATTAGGAACACACTGGCTTCACTCTGCGTTAGGAACACACAGTTATCACTCTGCTACGTGCACATATACCGCAACTCTGCATTAGGCACACACTGCCTTCACTCTGCATTAGGAACACAATGTCTGCACTCTGCTCTAGGAACACACTGTCTTCACTCTGCATTAGGAACACACTGTCTTCACTCTGCTCTACGAACACACTGTCTTCACTCTGCATTAGGAACACACTGTCTTCACTCTGCTCTAGGAACACACTGTCTTTACTCTTCATTAAAAACACACTGTCTTCACTCTGCTTTAGGAACACACTGTCTTCACTCCGTTCTAGGAACACACTGTCTTCACATTGCATTAGCAACAAACTGCCTTCACTCTCATCTAGGAACACACTGTCTTCACTCTGTGTTAGTAACACACTGTCTTCACTCTGCTATATGCACATACACAGCAACTCTGTGTTAGGAACACACTGTCTTCACTCTGCGTTAGGAACACACTGTCTTCACTCTGCTCTAGGAACACACTGTCTTCACTCTGCATTAGGAAAACACTGTCTTAACTCTGCTCGAGTAACACACTGTCTTCACTCTGCTCCACGCACATACACAGCAACTGTGCGATAGGAACACACTGTCTTCACTCTGCTCTAGGAACACACTGTCTTCCCTCTCCTTTAGGAACACACTGTCTTCACTCTGCTCTAGGAACACACTGTCTTCACTCTGCGTTAGGAACACACTGTCTTCACTCTGCTACATGCACATACACAGCAACTCTGCTTTAGGAACAAACTGTCAACACTCAGCTTTAGGAACACACTGTCTTCACTCTGGTTTTGGAACACACTGTCTTCTCTCTGCTATAGAAACACACTGTCCTCACTCTGCGTTAGGAACACAGTGTCTTCACTCTATCTAGGAACACACTGTCCTCACTATGCTCTAGGAACACACTGTCTTCACTCTGCTCTAGGAACACACTGCATTCACTCTGCATTAGGAACACACTGTCTGCACTCTGCATTAAAAACACACTGTCCTCACTCTGAGTTAGGAATACACTTTCTTCAATCTGTTCTAGGAATACGCTGTCTTCACTCTGCGTTAGTTACACACTGTCTTCACTCTGCTCAATGCACATACAGAGCAACTCTGCATTAGGAACACACTGTCTTCACTGTGGGTTAGGAACACACTGTCTTCACACTGCACTAGGAACACACTGTCTTCACTCTGCATTAGGAACACACTGTCTTAACTCTGCTCTAGGAACACACTGTCTTCACTCTGCTCCATGCACATACACCACCACTGTGTGTTAGGAACACACTGTCTTCAATCTGCTCTAGGAACACACTGTCTTCACTCTGCTCTAGGAACACACTGTCTTCACTCTGCTCTAGGAACACACTGTCTTCACTCTGCGTTAGGAACACACTGTCTTCACTCTGCCCCTTGCACATACACAGCAACATTGGGTTAGGAACAAACTGTATACACTCTGCGTTAGGAACAAACTGTCTACACTCTGCGTTAAGAACACACTGTCTTCACTCGGCTCTATTAACACACTGTCTTCACTCTGCACTAGGATCACATTGTCTTCACTCTGCTCTAGAAACACACTGTCTTCACTCCGCTTTAGTAACACACTGTCTTCAATCTGCTCTAGGAACACACTGTCTTCATTCTGCTCTAGGAACACACTGTCTTCTCTACTCTAGGAACACACTGTCTTCACTCTGCTCCATGAACATTTACCGCAACTCTGCGATAGGAACACACTGTCTTCACTCTGCTCTAGGAACACACTGTCTTCACTCTGCTCAAAGAACACACTGTGATCACTCTGCTCTAGGAACACACTGTCTTCACTCTGCATTAAGTACACACTGTCTTCACTTTGCTCCAGGAATACACTGTCTTCACTCTGCATTAGGAAAACAATGTCTTCACTCTGGGTTAGGAACACACTGTCTTCACTCTGCTCTAGGAACACACCGTGTTCACTCTGCATTAGGAACACACTCTCTTAAATCTGCTCTAGGAACACACTGTCTTCACTCTGCTCCATGCACATACACCGCAAATGTGCGATAGGAACACACTGTCTTAACTCTGCTCTAGGAACACACTGTCTTCACTCTGCTCTAGGAACACACTGTCTTCACTCTGCTCTAGGAACACACTGTCTTCACTCTGCATTAGGAACACACTTTCTTCACTATGCTCCATGCACATGCACAGCAACATTGCGTTAGGAACAAACTGTCTACACTCTGTGTTAGGAACACACTGTCTTCACACTGCCTTAGGAACACACTGTCTTCATTCTGCTCTAGGAAAATACTGTCTTCACTCTGCTCTAGGAACACACTGTCTTCACTGTGCTCCATGCACATTCACCGCAACTCTGCGTTAGGAACACACTGCCTTCACTCTGCTCTAGGAACACACTGTTTTCACACTGTTCTAGGAACACACTGTCTTCACTCTGCTCTAGGAACACACTGTCTTCACTCTGCATTAGGAACACACAGTCTTCACTCTGCTCTAGAAGCACACTGTCTTCACTCTGCATTAGGAACACACTGGCTTCACTCTGCGTTAGGAACACACTGTTTTCACTCTGCTACATGCCCATACACCGCAAATTCTCATTAGGAACACACTGTCTTCACTCTCCTCTAGGAACATACTGTCTTTACTCTGCTCCATGCACATACACCGCAACTGTGCAATATGAACACACTGTCTGCACTCTACTCTAGGAACACACTGTCTTCACTCTGCTCCATGCACAAACACAGCAACTCTGCTTTAGGAACAAACTGTCTACACTCTGCGTTAGGAACACACTGTTTTCACATTGCTCTGGAACATACTGTTTTCAGTCTGCATTAGGAACACACTGTCTTCACGCTGCTTTAGGAACACACTGTCTTCACTCTGCTCCATGCACATACACCGTAACTCTCTGTTAGGAACACACTGTCTTCACTCTGTGTTAAGAACACACTGTCTTCACTCTGCATTAGGAACACACTGTCTTCACTCTACTCTAGGAACACACTGTATTCATTCTGCATTAGGAACAAACTGTCTTCACTCTGCTATATGCACATACACCGCAACTCTGCGTTAGGAACACACTGTCTTCACTATGCTCTAGGAACACACTGTCTTTACTCTGCAACATGCACATACACTGCAACTCTTCATGAGGAACATACTGTCTTCACTCTGCTCTAGGAACACACTGTCTTCACTCTGCATTAGGAACACACTGTCTTCACTCTGCTCCATGCACATACACAGCAACACTGCATTAGGAACAAACTGTCTACACTCTGTGTTAGGGACACACTGTCTTCACTCTGCACTAGGCACACAATGTCTTCATTCTGCTGTAGGAACACACTGTCTTCACTCTGTGTTAGGAACACACTGTCTTCACTCTGCATTAGGAACACACTGTCTTCACTCTGCTCTAGGAACACACTGTCTTCACTCTGCATTAGGAACACACTGTCTTCACTCTGCTCTACGAACACACTGTCTTCACTCTGCATTAGGAACACACTGTCTTCACTCTGCTCTAGGAACACACTGTCTTTACTCTTCATTAAAAACACACTGTCTTCACTCTGCTTTAGGAACACACTGTCTTCACTCTGTTCTAGGAACACACTGTCTTCACATTGCATTAGCAACAAACTGCCTTCACTCTCATTTAGGAACACACTGTCTTCACTCTGTGTTAGTAACACACTGTCTTCACTCTGCTATATGCACATAAACAGCAACTCTGTTTTAGGAAGACACTGTCTTCACTCTGCGTTAGGAACACACTGTCTTCACTCTGCACTAGGAACACACTGTCTTCACTCTTCATTAGGAACACACTTTCTTAACTCTGCTCGAGTAACACACTGTCTTCACTCTGCTCCATGCACATACACAGCAACTGTGCGATAGGAACACACTGTCTTCACTCTGCTCTAGGAACACACTGTATTCCCTCTCCTTTAGGAACACACTGTCTTCACTCTGCTCTAGGAACACACTGTCTTCACTCTGCGTTAGGAACACACTGTCTTCACTCTGCTACATGCACATACACAGCAACTCTGCTTTAGGAACAAACTGTCAACACTCAGCTTTAGGAACACACTGTCTTCACTCTGGTTTTGGAACACACTGTCTTCTCTCTGCTCTAGAAACACACTGTCCTCACTCTGCGTAAGGAACACAGTGTCTTCACTCTATCTAGGAACACACTATCCTCACTATGCTCTAGGAACACACTGTCTTCACTCTGCTCTAGGAACACACTGCATTCACTCTGCATTAGGAACACACTGTCTGCACTCTGCATTAAAAACACACTGTCCTCACTCTGAGTTAGGAATACACTTTCTTCAATCTGCTCTAGGAATACGCTGTCTTCACTCTGCGTTAGTAACACACTGTCTTCACTCTGCTCCATGCACATACAGAGCAACTCTGCATTAGGAACACACTGTCTTCACTGTGTGTTAGGAACACACTGTCTTTCCTCTGCACTAGGAACACACTGTCTTCACTCTGCATTAGGAACACACTGTCTTAACTCTGCTCTAGGAACACACTGTCTTCACTCTGCTCCATGCACATACACCACCACTGTGTGTTAGGAACACACTGTCTTCAATCTGCTCTAGGAACACACTGTCTTCACTCTGCTCTAGGAACACACTGTCTTCACTCTGCATTAGGAACACACTGTCTTCACTCTGCCCCTTGCACATACACAGCAACTTTGGGTTAGGAACAAACTGTATACACTCTGCATTAGGAACAAACTGTCTACACTCTGCGTTAAGAACACACTGTCTTCACTCGGCTCTATTAACACACTGTCTTCACTCTGCACTAGGATCACATTGTCTTCACTCTGCTCTAGAAACACACTGTCTTCACTCCGCATTAGTAACACACTGTCTTCAATCTGCTCTAGGAACACACTGTCTTCATTCTGCTCTAGGAACACACTGTCTTCTCTCTACTCTAGGAACACACTGTCTTCACTCTGCTCCATGAACATTTACCGCAACACTGCGATAGGAACACACTGTCTTCACTCTGCTCTAGGAACACACTGTCTTCACTCTGCTCAAAGAACACACTGTGATCACTCTGCTCTAGGAACACACTGTCTTCACTCTGCATTAAGTACACACTGTCTTCACTTTGCTCCAGGAATACACTGTCTTCACTCTGCATTAGGAAAACAATGTCTTCACTCTGGGTTAGGAACACCCTGTCTTCACTCTGCTTTAGGAACACACCGTGTTCACTCTGCATTAGGAACACACTCTCTTAAATCTGCTCTAGGAACACACTGTCTTCACTCTGCTCCATGCACATACACCGCAAATGTGCGATAGGAACACACTGTCTTAACTCTGCTCTAGGAACACACTGTCTTCACTCTGCTCTAGGAACACACTTTCTTCACTCTGCTCTAGGAACACACTGTCTTCACTCTGCTCTAGGAACACACTGTCTTCACTCTGCTCTAGGAACACACTGTCTTCACTCTGCATTAGGAACACACTTTCTTCACTATGCTCCATGCACATGCACAGCAACATTGCGTTAGGAACAAACTGTCTACACTCTGTGTTAGGAACACATGTCTTCACACTGCCTTAGGAACACACTGTCTTCATTCTGCTCTAGGAACATACTGTCTTCACTCTGCTCTAGGAACACACTGTCTTCACTGTGCTCCATGCACATTCACCGCAACTCTGCGTTAGGAACACACTGCCTTCACTCTGCTCTAGGAACACACTGTTTTCACACTGTTCTAGGAACACACTGTCTTCACTCTGCTCTAGGAACACACTGTCTTCACTCTGCATTAGGAACACACAGTCTTCACTCTGCTCTAGAAGCACACTGTCTTCACTCTGCATTAGGAACACACTGGCTTCACTCTGCGTTAGGAACACACTGTTTTCACTCTGCTACATGCCCATACACCGCAACTTCTCATTAGGAACACACTGTCTTCACTCTCCTCTAGGAACATACTGTCTTTACTCTGCTCCATGCACATACACCGCAACTGTGCAATATGAACACACTGTCTGCACTCTACTCTAGGAACACACTGTCTTCACTCTGCTCCATGCACAAACACAGCAACTCTGCTTTAGGAACAAACTGTCTACACTCTGCGTTAGGAACACACTGTTTTCACATTGCTCTGGAACATACTGTTTTCAGTCTGCATTAGGAACACACTGTCTTCACGCTGCTTTAGGAACACACTGTCTTCACTCTGCTCCATGCACATACACCGTAACTCTCTGTTAGGAACACACTGTCTTCACTCTGCTCTAGGAACACACTGTCTTCACTCTGCATTAGGAACACACTGTCTTCACTCTACTCTAGGAACACACTGTATTCATTCTGCATTAGGAACAAACTGTCTTCACTCTGCTATATGCACATACACCGCAACTCTGCGTTAGGAACACACTGTCTTCACTATGCTCTAGGAACACACTGTCTTTACTCTGCAACATGCACATACACTGCAACTCTTCATGAGGAACATACTGTCTTCACTCTGCTCTAGGAACACACTGTCTTCACTCTGCATTAGGAACACACTGTCTTCACTCTGCTCCATGCACATACACAGCAACACTGCATTAGGAACAAACTGTCTACACTCTGTGTTAGGGACACACTGTCTTCACTCTGCACTAGGCACACAATGTCTTCATTCTGCTGTAGGAACACACTGTCTTCACTCTGTGTTAGGAACACACTGTCTTCACTCTGCATTAGGAACACACTGTCTTCACTCTGCTCTAGGAACACACTGTCTTCACTCTGCATTAGGAACACACTGTCTTCACTCTGCTCTACGAACACACTGTCTTCACTCTGCATTAGCAACACACTGTCTTCACTCTGCTCTAGGAACACACTGTCTTTACTCTTCATTAAAAACACACTGTCTTCACTCTGCTTTAGGAACACACTGTCTTCACTCTGTTCTAGGAACACACTGTCTTCACATTGCATTAGCAACAAACTGCCTTCACTCTCATTTAGGAACACACTGTCTTCACTCTGTGTTAGTAACACACTGTCTTCACTCTGCTATATGCACATAAACAGCAACTCTGTTTTAGGAACACACTGTCTTCACTCTGCGTTAGGAACACACTGTCTTCACTCTGCACTAGGAACACACTGTCTTCACTCTGCATTAGGAACACACTTTCTTAACTCTGCTCGAGTAACACACTGTCTTCACTCTGCTCCATGCACATACACAGCAACTGTGCGATAGGAACACACTGTCTTCACTCTGCTCTAGGAACACACTGTATTCCCTCTCCTTTAGGAACACACTGTCTTCACTCTGCTCTAGGAACACACTGTCTTCACTCTGCGTTAGGAACACACTGTCTTCACTCTGCTACATGCACATACACAGCAACTCTGCTTTAGGAACAAACTGTCAACACTCAGCTTTAGGAACACACTGTCTTCACTCTGGTTTTGGAACACACTGTCTTCTCTCTGCTCTAGAAACACACTGTCCTCACTCTGCGTAAGGAACACAGTGTCTTCACTCTATCTAGGAACACACTATCCTCACTATGCTCTAGGAACACACTGTCTTCACTCTGCTCAAGGAACACACTGCATTCACTCTGCATTAGGAACACACTGTCTGCACTCTGCATTAAAAACACACTGTCCTCACTCTGAGTTAGGAATACACTTTCTTCAATCTGCTCTAGGAATACGCTGTCTTCACTCTGCGTTAGTAACACACTGTCTTCACTCTGCTCCATGCACATACAGAGCAACTCTGCATTAGGAACACACTGTCTTCACTGTGTGTTAGGAACACACTGTCTTTCCTCTGCACTAGGAACACACTGTCTTCACTCTGCATTAGGAACACACTGTCTTAACTCTGCTCTAGGAACACACTGTCTTCACTCTGCTCCATGCACATACACCACCACTGTGTGTTAGGAACACACTGTCTTCAATCTGCTCTAGGAACACACTGTCTTCACTCTGCTCTAGGAACACACTGTCTTCACTCTGCATTAGGAACACACTGTCTTCACTCTGCCCCTTGCACATACACAGCAACTTTGGGTTAGGAACAAACTGTATACACTCTGCGTTAGGAACAAACTGTCTACACTCTGCGTTAAGAACACACTGTCTTCACTCGGCTCTATTAACACACTGTCTTCACTCTGCACTAGGATCACATTGTCTTCACTCTGCTCTAGAAACACACTGTCTTCACTCCGCATTAGTAACACACTGTCTTCAATCTGCTCTAGGAACACACTGTCTTCATTCTGCTCTAGGAACACACTGTCTTCTCTCTACTCTAGGAACACACTGTCTTCACTCTGCTCCATGAACATTTACCGCAACACTGCGATAGGAACACACTGTCTTCACTCTGCTCTAGGAACACACTGTCTTCACTCTGCTCAAAGAACACACTGTGATCACTCTGCTCTAGGAACACACTGTCTTCACTCTGCATTAAGTACACACTCTCTTCACTTTGCTCCAGGAATACACTGTCTTCACTCTGCATTAGGAAAACAATGTCTTCACTCTGGGTTAGGAACACCCTGTCTTCACTCTGCTTTAGGAACACACCGTGTTCACTCTGCATTAGGAACACACTCTCTTAAATCTGCTCTAGGAACACACTGTCTTCACTCTGCTCCATGCACATACACCGCAAATGTGCGATAGGAACACACTGTCTTAACTCTGCTCTAGGAACACACTGTCTTCACTCTGCTCTAGGAACACACTTTCTTCACTCTGCTCTAGGAACACACTGTCTTCACTCTGCATTAGGAACACACTTTCTTCACTATGCTCCATGCACATACAGAGCAACTTTGCGTTAGGAACAAACTGTCTACACTCTGTGTTAGGAACACACTGTCTTCACACTGCCTTAGGAACACACTGTCTTCATTCTGCTCTAGGAACATACTGTCTTCACTCTGCTCTAGGAACACACTGTCTTCACTGTGCTCCATGCACATTCACTGCAACTCTGCGTTAGGAACACACTGTCTTCACTCTGCTCTAGAAACACACTGTTTTCACACTGTTCTAGGAACACACTGTCTTCACTATGCTCTAGGAACACACTGTCTTCACTCTGCATTAGGAACACACAGTCTTCACTCTGCTCTAGAAGCACACTGTCTTCACTCTGCATTAGGAACACACTGGCTTCACTCTGCGTTAGGAACACACTGTTTTCACTCTGCTACATGCCCATACACCGAAACTTCTCATTAGGAACACACTGTCTTCACTCTCCTCTAGGAACATACTGTCTTTACTCTGCTCCATGCACATACACCGAAACTGTGCAATATGAACACACTGTCTGCACTCTACTCTAGGAACACACTGTCTTCACTCTGCTCCATGCACAAACACAGCAACTCTGCTTTAGGAACAAACTGTCTACACTCTGCGTTAGGAACACACTGTTTTCCCATTGCTCTGGAACATACTGTTTTCAGTCTGCATTAGCAACACACTGTCTTCACTCTGCTTTAGGAACACACTGTCTTCACTCTGCTCCATGCACATACACCGCAACACTGCATTAGGAACAAACTGTCTACACTCTGTGTTAGGGACACACTGTCTTCACTCTGCACTAGGAACACAATGTCTTCATTCTGCTGTAGGAACACACTGTCTTCACTCTGTGTTAAGAACACACTGTCTTCACTCTGCATTAGGAACACACTGTCTTCACTCTGCTCTAGGAACACACTGTCTTCACTCTGCATTAGTAACACACTGTCTTCACTCTGAGTTAGGAACAAACTGTCTTCACCTTGCCCCATGCACATACACACCAACTTTGCGTTAGGAACAAACTGTCTACACTCTGCGTTAGGAACACACTGTCTTCACTCTAACTTAGGAACACACTGTCTTCATTCTGCTCTAGGAACACACTGTCTTCACTCTTCTCTAGGAACACACTGTCTTAACTCTGCTCTAGGAACACACTGTGTTCACTCTGCTCTAGAAACACACTGTCTTCACTCTGCATTAGGAACACACTGTCTTCATTCTGCTCTAGGACACACTGTCTTCACTCTTCTCTAGGAACACACTGTCTTCACTCTGTATTAGGAACACACAGTCTTCACTCTGCTGTAGGAACACACTGTCTTCACTCTGCATTAGGAGCACACTGGCTTCACTCTGCGTTAGGAACACACTGTTTTCACTCTGCTAAATGCGCATACACCGCAACTCTGCATTAGGAAAACACTGTCTTCACTCTGCTCTTGGAACACACTGTCTTCACTCTGCATTAGGAACACACTGTCTTCACTCTGCTCTAGGAACACACTGTTCACTCTGCATTAAAAACACACTGTCTTCACTCTGCTCCAGGCACATACACCGCAACTGTGCAATATGAACACACTGTCTTCACTCTACTCTAGGAACACACTGTCTTCATTCTGCATTAGGAACACACTGTCTTCACTCTGCTATATGCACATACACCGCAATTCTGGGTTAGGAACACACTGTCTTCACTCTGCTCTAGGAACACACTGTCTTTACTCTTCATTAAAAACACACTGTCTTCACTCTGCTTTAGGAACACACTGTCTTCACTCCGTTCTAGGAACACACTGTCTTCACATTGCATTAGCAACAAACTGCCTTCACTCTCATCTAGGAACACACTGTCTTCACTCTGTCTTAGTAACACACTGTCCTCACTCTGCGTTAGGAACACAGTGTCTTCACTCTATCTATGAACACACTGTCCTCACTATGCTCTAGGAACACACTGTCTTCACTCTGCTCTAGGAACACACTGCCTTCACTCTGCATTAGGAACACACTCTCTGCACTCTGCTCTAGGAACACACTGTCTTCACTCTGCATTAGGAACACACTGTCTTCACTCTGCTCTAGGAACACACTGTCTTCACTCTGCATTAGGAATCCACTATCTTCACTCTGCTCTAGGAACACACTGTCTTCATTCTGCTCTAGGAACACATTATCTTTACTCTGTTCCATGCACATACAACACAACTCAGCATTAGGAACACACTGTCTTCACTCTGCTCTAGGAACACACTGTCTTCACTCTGCTTTAGGAACACACTGTCTTCACTCTTCATTAAAAACACACTGTCCTCACTCTGAGTTAGGAATACACTTTCTTCAATCTGCTCTAGGAATACGCTGTCTTCACTCTGCGTTAGTAACACACTGTCTTCACTCTGCTCCATGCACATACAGAGCAACTCTGCATTAGGAATACACTGTCTTCACTGTGTGTTAGGAACACACTGTCTTTCCTCTGCACTAGGAACACACTGTCTTCGCTCTGCATTAGGAACACACTGTCTTCACTCTGCTCTAGGAACACACTGTCTTCACTCTGCTCCATGCACATACACCACCACTGTGTGTTAGGAACACACTGTCTTCAATCTGCTCTAGGAACACACTGTCTTCACTCTGCACTAGGAACACAATGTCTTCATTCTGCTGTAGGAACACACTGTCTTCACTCTGTGTTAGGAACACACTGTCTTCACTCTGCATTAGGAACACACTGTCTTCACTCTGCCCCTTGCACATACACAGCAACTTTGGGTTAGGAACAAACTGTATACACTCTGCGTTAGGAACAAACTGTCTACACTCTGCGTTAAGAACACCCTGTCTTCACTCGGCTCTATTAACACACTGTCTTCACTCTGCACTAGGATCACATTGTCTTCACTCTGCTCTAGAAACACACTGTCTTCACTCCGCTTTAGTAACACACTGTCTTCAATCTGCTCTAGGAACACACTGTCTTCATTCTGCTCTAGGAACACACTGTCTTCTCTCTACTCTAGGAACACACTGTCTTCACTCTGCTCCATGAACATTTACCGCAACTCTGCGATAGGAACACACTGTCTTCACTCTGCTCTAGGAACACACTGTCTTCACTCTTCTCAAAGAACACACTGTGATCACTCTGCTCTAGGAGCACACTGTCTTCACTCTGCATTAAGTACACACTGTCTTCACTTTGCTCCAGGAATACACTGTCTTTACTCTGCATTAGGAAAACAATGTCTTCACTCTGGGTTAGGAACACACTGTCTTCACTCTGCTCTAGGAACACACCGTGTTCACTCTGCATTAGGAACACACTCTCTTAAATCTGCTCTAGGAACACACTGTCTTCACTCTGCTCCATGCACATACACCGCAAATGTGCGATAGGAACACACTGTCTTAACTCTGCTCTAGGAACACACTGTCTTCACTCTGCTCTAGGAACACACTGTCTTCACTCTGCTCTAGGAACACACTGTCTTCACTCTGCATTAGGAACACACTTTCTTCACTATGCTCCATGCACATGCACAGCAACATTGCGTTAGGAACAAACTGTCTACACTCTGTGTTAGGAACACACTGTCTTCACACTGCCTTAGGAACACACTGTCTTCATTCTGCTCTAGGAACATACTGTCTTCACTCTGCTCTAGGAACACACTGTCTTCACTGTGCTCCATGCACATTCACCGCAACTCTGCGATAGGAACACACTGCCTTCACTCTGCTCTAGGAACACACTGTTTTCACACTGTTCTAGGAACACACTGTCTTCACTCTGCTCTAGGAACACACTGTCTTCACTCTGCATTAGGAACACACAGTCTTCACTCTGCTCTAGAAGCACACTGTCTTCACTCTGCATTAGGAACACACTGGCTTCACTCTGCGTTAGGAACACACTGTTTTCACTCTGCTACATGCCCATACACCGCAACTTCTCATTAGGAACACACTGTCTTCACTCTCCTCTAGGAACATACTGTCTTTACTCTGCTCCATGCACATACACCGCAACTGTGCAATATGAACACACTGTCTGCACTCTACTCTAGGAACACACTGTCTTCACTCTGCTCCATGCACAAACACAGCAACTCTGCTTTAGGAACAAACTGTCTACACTCTGCGTTAGGAACAGACTGTTTTCACATTGCTCTGGAACATACTGTTTTCAGTCTGCATTAGGAACACACTGTCTTCACTCTGCTTTAGGAACACACTGTCTTCACTCTGCTCCATGCACATACACCGTAACTCTCTGTTAGGAACACACTGTCTTCACTCTGCTCTAGGAACACACTGTCTTCACTCTGCATTAGGAACACACTGTCTTCACTCTACTCTAGGAACACACTGTATTCATTCTGCATTAGGAACAAACTGTCTTCACTCTGCTATATGCACATACACCGCAACTCTGCGTTAGGAACACACTGTCTTCACTATGCTCTAGGAACACACTGTCTTTACTCTGCAACATGCACATACACTGCAACTCTTCATGAGGAACATACTGTCTTCACTCTGCTCTAGGAACACACTGTCTTCACTCTGCATTAGGAACACACTGTCTTCACTCTGCTCCATGCACATACACAGCAACACTGCATTAGGAACAAACTGTCTACACTCTGTGTTAGGGACACACTGTCTTCACTCTGCACTAGGCACACAATGTCTTCATTCTGCTGTAGGAACACACTGTTTTCACTCTATGTTAGGAACACACTGTCTTCACTCTGCATTAGGAACACACTGTCTTCACTCTGCTCTAGGAACACACTGTCTTCACTCTGCATTAGGAACACACTGTCTTCACTCTGCTCTACGAACACACTGTCTTCACTCTGCATTAGGAACACACTGTCATCACTCTGCTCTAGGAACACACTGTCTTTACTCTTCATTAAAAACACACTGTCTTCACTCTGCTTTAGGAACACACTGTCTTCACTCCGTTCTAGGAACACACTGTCTTCACATTGCATTAGCAACAAACTGCCTTCACTCTCATTTAGGAACACACTGTCTTCACTCTGTGTTAGTAACACACTGTCTTCACTCTGCTATATGCACATACACAGCAACTCTGTTTTAGGAACACACTGTCTTTACTCTGCGTTAGGAACACACTGTCTTCACTCTGCACTAGGAACACACTGTCTTCACTCTGCATTAGGAACACACTTTCTTAACTCTGCTCGAGTAACACACTGTCTTCACTCTGCTCCATGCACATACACAGCAACTGTGCGATAGGAACACATTGTCTTCACTCTGATCTAGGAACACACTGTCTTCCCTCTCCTTTAGGAACACACTGTCTTCACTCTGCTCTAGGAACACACTGTCTTCACTCTGCGTTAGGAACACACTGTCTTCACTCTGCTACATGCACATACACAGCAACTCTGCTTTAGGAACAAACTGTCAACACGCAGCTTTAGGAACACACTGTCTTCACTCTGGTTTTGGAACACACTGTCTTCTCTCTGCTCTAGAAACACACTGTCTTCACTCTGCGTAAGGAACACAGTGTCTTCACTCTATCTAGGAACACACTGTCCTCACTATGCTCTAGGAACACACTGTCTTCACTCTGCTCTAGGAACACACTGCATTCACTCTGCATTAGGAACACACTGTCTGCACTCTGCATTAAAAACACACAGTCCTCACTCTGAGTAAGGAATACACTTTCTTCAATCTGCTCTAGGAATACGCTGTCTTCACTCTGCGTTAGTAACACATTGTCTTCACTCTGCTCCATGCACATACAGAGCAACTCTGCATTAGGAACACACTGTCTTCACTGTGTGTTAGGAACAAACTGTCTTTCCTCTGCACTAGGAACACACTGTCTTCACTCTGCATTAGGAACACACTGTCTTAACTCTGCTCTAGGAACACACTGTCTTCACTCTGCTCCATGCACATACACCACCACTGTGTGTTAGGAACACACTGTCTTCAATCTGCTCTAGGAACACACTGTTTTCACTCTGCTCTAGGAACACACTGTCTTCACTCTGCTCTAGGAACACACTGTCTTCACTCTGCATTAGGAACACACTGTCTTCACTCTGCCCCTTGCACATACACAGCAACTTTGGGTTAGGAACAAACTGTATACACTCTGCGTTAGGAACAAACTGTCTACACTCTGCGTTAAGAACACACTGTCTTCACTCGGCTCTATTAACACACTGTCTTCACTCTGCACTAGGATCACATTGTCTTCACTCTGCTCTAGAAACACACTGTCTTCACTCCGCATTAGTAACACACTGTCTTCAATCTGCTCTAGGAACACACTGTCTTCATTCTGCTCTAGGAACACACTGTCTTCTCTCTAATCTAGGAACACACTGTCTTCACTCTGCTCCATGAACATTTACCGCAACTCTGCGATAGGAACACACTGTCTTCACTCTGCTCTAGGAACACACTGTCTTCACTCTGCTCAAAGAACACACTGTGATCACTCTGCTCTAGGAACACACTGTCTTCACTCTGCATTAAGTACACACTGTCTTCACTTTGCTCCAGGAATACACTGTCTTCACTCTGCATTAGGAAAACAATGTCTTCACTCTGGGTTAGGAACACACTGTCTTCACTCTGCTTTAGGAACACACCGTGTTCACTCTGCATTAGGAACACACTCTCTTAAATCTGCTCTAGGAACACACTGTCTTCACTCTGCTCCATGCACATACACCGCAAATGTGCGATAGGTACACACTGTCTTAAATCTGCTCTAGGAACACACTGTCTTCACTCTGCTCTAGGAACACACTTTCTTCAATCTGCTCTAGGAATACGCTGTCTTCACTCTGCGTTAGTAACACATTGTCTTCACTCTGCTCCATGCACATACAGAGCAACTCTGCATTAGGAACACACTGTCTTCACTGTGTGTTAGGAACAAACTGTCTTTCCTCTGCACTAGGAACACACTGTCTTCACTCCGCATTAGTAACACACTGTCTTCATTCTGCTCTAGGAACATACTGTCTTCACTCTGCTCTAGGAACACACTGTCTTCACTGTGCTCCATGCACATTCACTGCAACTCTGCGTTAGGAACACACTGTCTTCACTCTGCTCTAGAAACACACAGTTTTCACACTGTTCTAGGAACACACTGTCTTCACTCTGCTCTAGGAACACAGTGTCTTCACTCTGCATTAGGAACACATAGTCTTCACTCTGCTCTAGAAGCACACTGTCTTCACTCTGCATTAGGAACACACTGGCTTCACTCTGCGTTAGGAACACACTGTTTTCACTCTGCTACATGCCCATACACCGAAACTTCTCATTAGGAACACACTGTCTTCACTCTCCTCTAGGAACATACTGTCTTTACTCTGCTCCATGCACATACACCGCAACTGTGCAATATGAACACACTGTCTGCACTCTACTCTAGGAACACACTGTCTTCACTCTGCTCCATGCACAAACACAGCAACTCTGCTTTAGGAACAAACTGTCTACACTCTGCGTTAGGAACAGACTGTTTTCACATTGCTCTGGAACATACTGTTTTCAGTCTGCATTAGGAACACACTGTCTTCACTCTGCTTTAGGAACACACTGTCTTCACTCTGCTCCATGCACATACACCGCAACACTGCATTAGGAACAAACTGTCTACACTCTGTGTTAGGGACACACTGTCTTCACTCTGCACTAGGAACACAATGTCTTCATTCTGCTGTAGGAACACACTGTCTTCACTCTGTGTTAGGAACACACTGTCTTCACTCTGCATTAGGAACACACTGTCTTCACTCTGCTCTAGGAACACACTGTCTTCATTCTGCATTAGTAACACACTGTCTTCACTCTGCTTTAGAAACACACTGTCTTCACTCTGCTCTCGGAACACACTGTCTTCACTCTGCTCTAGGAACACACTGTCTTCACTCTGAGTTAGGAACAAACTGTCTTCACCTTGCCCCATGCACATACACAGCAACTTTGCGTTAGGAACAAACTGTCTACACTCTGCGTTAGGAACACACTGTCTTCAGTCTACCTTAGGAACACACTGTCTTCGTTCTGCTCTAGGAACACACTGTCTTCACTATTCTCTAGGAACACACTGTCTTAACTCTGCTCTAGGAACACACTGTGTTCACTCTGCTCTAGAAACACACTGTCTTCACTCCGCATTAGGAACACACTGTCTTCATTCTGCTCTAGGACACACTGTCTTCACTCTTCTCTAGGAACACACTGTCTTCACTCTGTATTAGGAACACACAGTCTTCACTCTGCTGTAGGAACACACTGTCTTCACTCTGCATTATTAACAAACTGTCTTCACTCTGCTGTAGGAACACACTGTCTTCACTCTGCATTAGGAGCACACTGGCTTCACTCTGCGTTAGGAACACACTGTTTTCACTCTGCTACATGCGCATACACCGCAACTCTGCATTAGGAAAACACTGTCTTCACTCTGCTCTAGGAACACACTGTCTTCACTCTGCATTAGGAACACACTGTCTTCACTCTGCTCTAGGAACACACTGTTCACTCTGCATTAAAAACACACTGTCTTCACTCTGCTCCATGCACATACACCGCAACTGTGCAATATGAACACACTGTCTTCACTCTCCTCTAGGAACATACTGTCTTTACTCTGCTCCATGCACATACACCGCAACTGTGCAATATGAACACACTGTCTGCACTCTACTCTAGGAACACACTGTCTTCACTCTGCTCCATGCACAAACACAGCAACTCTGCTTTAGGAACAAACTGTCTACACTCTGCGTTAGGAACACACTGTTTTCACATTGCTCTGGAACATACTGTTTTCAGTCTGCATTAGGAACACACTGTCTTCACTCTGCTTTAGGAACACACTGTCTTCACTCTGCTCCATGCACATACACCGCAACACTGCATTAGGAACAAACTGTCTACACTCTGTGTTAGGGACACACTGTCTTTACTCTGCACTAGGAACACAATGTCTTCATTCTGCTGTAGGAACACACTGTCTTCACTCTGTGTTAGGAACACACTGTCTTCACTCTGCATTAGGAACACACTGTCTTCACTCTGCTCTAGGAACACACTGTCTTCACTCTGCATTAGTAACACACTGTCTTCACTCTGCTCTATGAACACACTGTCTTCACTCTGCTCTCGGAACACACTGTCTTCACTCTGCTCTAGGAACACACTGTCTTCACTCTGAGTTAGGAACAAACTGTCTTCACCTTGCCCCATGCACATACACAGCAACTTTGCGTTAGGAACAAACTGTCTACACTCTGCGTTAGGAACACACTGTCTTCACTCTACCTTAGGAACACACTGTCTTCGTTCTGCTCTAGGAACACACTGTCTTCACTATTCTCTAGGAACACACTGTCTTAACTCTGCTCTAGGAACACACTGTGTTCACTCTGCTCTAGAAAAACACTGTCTTCACTCCGCATTAGGAACACACTGTCTTCATTCTGCTCTAGGACACACTGTCTTCACTCTTCTCTAGGAACACACTGTCTTCACTCTGTATTAGGAACACACAGTCTTCACTCTGCTGTAGGAACACACTGTCTTCACTCTGCATTAGTAACAAACTGTCTTCACTCTGCTGTAGGAACACACTGTCTTCACTCTGCATTAGGAGCACACTGGCTTCACTCTGCGTTAGGAACACACTGTTTTCACTCTGCTACATGCGCATACACCGCAACTCTGCATTAGGAAAACACTGTCTTCACTCTGCTCTAGGAACACACTGTCTTCACTCTGCATTAGGAACACACTGTCTTCACTCTGCTCTAGGAACACACTGTTCACTCTGCATTAAAAACACACTGTCTTCACTCTGCTCCATGCACATACACCGCAACTGTGCAATATGAACACACTGTCTTCACTCTACTCTAGGAACACACTGTCTTCATTCTGCATTAGGAACACACTGTCTTCACTCTGCTATATGCACATACACCGCAATTCTTGGTTAGGAACACACTGTCTTCACTCTGCTCTAGGAACACACTGTCTTTACTCTTCATTAAAAACACACTGTCTTCACTCTGCTTTAGGAACACACTGTCTTCACTCCGTTCTAGGAACACACTGTCTTCACATTGCATTAGCAACAAACTGCCTTCACTCTCATCTAGGAACACACTGTCTTCACTCTGTCTTAGTAACACACTGTCCTTACTCTGCGTTAGGAACACAGTGTCTTCACTCTATCTATGAACACACTGTCCTCACTATGCTCTAGGAACACACTGTCTTCACTCTGCTCTAGGAACACACTGCCTTCACTCTGCATTAGGAACACACTCTCTGCACTCTGCTCTAGGAACACACTGTCTTCACTCTCCATTAGGAACACACTGTCTTCACTCTGCTCTAGGAACACACTGTCTTCACTCTGCATTAGGAACCCACTGTCTTCACTCTGCTCTAGGAACACACTGTCTTCATTCTGCATTAGGAACACACTGTCTTCACTCTGCTATATGCATATACACCGCAACTCTTCGTTAGGAACATACTGTCTTCACTCTGCTCTAGGAACACACTATCTTTACTCTGCTCCATGCACATACAACACAACTCAGCATTAGGAACACACTGTCTTCACTCTGCTCTAGGAACACACTGTCTTCACTCTGCATTAGGAACACACTGTCTTCACTCTGCATTAAAAACACACTGTCCTCACTCTGAGTTAGGAATACACTTTCTTCAATCTGCTCTAGGAATACGCTGTCTTCACTCTGCGTTAGTAACACACTGTCTTCACTCTGCTCCATGCACATACAGAGCAACTCTGCATTAGGAACACACTGTCTTCACTGTGTGTTAGGAACACACTGTCTTTCCTCTGCACTAGGAACACACTGTCTTCACTATGCTCTAGGAACACACTGTCTTCACTCTGCTCCATGCACATACACCACCACTGTGTGTTAGGAACACACTGTCTTCAATGTGCTCTAGGAACACACTGTCTTCACTCTGCACTAGGAACACAATGTCTTCATTCTGCTGTAGGAACACACTGTCTTCACTCTGCTGTAGGAACACACTGTCTTCACTCTGCATTAGGAACACACTGTCTTCACTCTGCCCCTTGCACATACACAGCAACTTTGGGTTAGGAACAAACTGTATACACTCTGCGTTAGGAACAAACTGTCTACACTCTGCGTTAAGAACACACTGTCTTCACTCGGCTCTATTAACACACTGTCTTCACTCTGCACTAGGATCACATTGTCTTCACTCTGCTCTAGAAACACACTGTCTTCACTCCGCATTAGTAACACACTGTCTTCAATCTGCTCTAGGAACACACTGTCTTCATTCTGCTCTAGGAACACACTGTATTCTCTCTACTCTAGGAACACACTGTCTTCACTCTGCTCCATGAACATTTACCGCAACTCTGCGATAGGAACACACTGTCTTCACTCTGCTCTAGGAACACACTGTCTTCACTCTGCTCAAAGAACACACTGTGATCACTCTGCTCTAGGAACACACTGTCTTCACTCTGCATTAAGTACACACTGTCTTCACTTTGCTCCAGGAATACACTGTCTTCACTCTGCATTAGGAACAAACTGTCTACACTCTGTGTTAGGAACACACTGTCTTCACTCTGCTTTAGGAACACACCGTGTTCACTCTGCATTAGGAACACACTCTCTTAAATCTGCTCTAGGAACACACTGTCTTCACTCTGCTCCATGCACATACACCGCAAATGTGCGATAGGAACACACTGTCTTAACTCTGCTCTAGGAACACACTGTCTTCACTCTGCTCTAGGAACACACTTTCTTCACTCTACTCTAGGAACACACTGTCTTCACTCTGCATTAGGAACACACTTTCTTCACTATGCTCCATGCACATACAGAGAAACTTTGCGTTAGGAACAAACTGTCTACACTCTGTGTTAGGAACACACTGTCTTCACACTGCCTTAGGAACACACTGTCTTCATTCTGCTCTAGGAACATACTGTCTTCACTCTGCTCTAGGAACACACTGTCTTCACTGTGCTCCATGCACATTCACTGCAACTCTGCGTTAGGAACACACTGTCTTCACTCTGCTCTAGAAACACACTGTTTTCACACTGTTCTAGGAACACACTGTCTTCACTCTGCTCTAGGAACACACTGTCTTCACTCTGCATTAGGAACACACAGTCTTCACTCTGCTCTAGAAGCACACTGTCTTCACTCTGCATTAGGAACAAACTGGCTTCACTCTGCGTTAGGAACACACTGTTTTCACTCTGCTACATGCCCATACACCGAAACTTCTCATTAGGAACACACTGTCTTCACTCTCCTCTAGGAACATACTGTCTTTACTCTGCTCCATGCACATACACCGCAACTGTGCAATATGAACACACTGTCTGCACTCTACTCTAGGAACACACTGTCTTCACTCTGCTCCATGCACAAACACAGCAACTCTGCTTTAGGAACAAACTGTCTACACTCTGCGTTAGGAACACACTGTTTTCACATTGCTCTGGAACATACTGTTTTCAGTCTGCATTAGGAACACACTGTCTTCACTCTGCTTTAGGAACACACTGTCTTCACTCTGCTCCATGCACATACACCGCAACACTGCATTAGGAACAAACTGTCTACACTCTGTGTTAGGGACACACTGTCTTCACTCTGCACTAGGAACACAATGTCGTCATTCTGCTGTAGGAACACACTGTCTTCACTCTGTGTTAGGAACACACTGTCTTCACTCTGCATTAGGAACACACTGTCTTCACTCTGCTCTAGGAACACACTGTCTTCACTCTGCATTAGTAACACACTGTCTTCACTCTGCTCTATGAACACACTGTCTTCACTCTGCTTTAGAAACACACTGTCTTCACTCTGCTCTCGGAACACACTGTCTTCACTCTGCTCTAGGAACACACTGTCTTCACTCTGAGTTAGGAACAAACTGTCTTCACCTTGCCCCATGCACATACACAGCAACTTTGCGTTAGGAACAAACTGTCTACACTCTGCGTTAGGAACACACTGTCTTCACTCTACCTTAGGAACACACTGTCTTCATTCTGCTCTAGGAACACACTGTCTTCACTCTTCTCTAGGAACACACTGTCTTAACTCTGCTCTAGGAACACACTGTGTTCACTCTGCTCTAGAAACACACTGTCTTCACTCTGCATTAGGAACACACTGTCTTCATTCTGCTCTAGGACACACTGTCTTCACTCTTCTCTAGGAACACACTGTCTTCACTCTGTATTAGGAACACACAGTCTTCACTCTGCTGTAGGAACACACTGTCTTCACTCTGCATTAGTAACAAACTGTCTTCACTCTGCTGTAGGAACACACTGTCTTCACTCTGCATTAGGAGCACACTGGCTTCACTCTGCGTTAGGAACACACTGTTTTCACTCTGCTACATGCGCATACACCGCAACTCTGCATTAGGAAAACACTGTCTTCACTCTGCTCTAGGAACACACTGTCTTCACTCTGCATTAGGAACACACTGTCTTCACTCTGCTCTAGGAACACACTGTTCACTCTGCATTAAAAACACACTGTCTTCACTCTGCTCCATGCACATACACCGCAACTGTGCAATATGAACACACTGTCTTCACTCTACTCTAGGAACACACTGTCTTCATTCTGCATTAGGAACACACTGTCTTCACTCTGCTATATGCACATACACCGCAATTCTGGGTTAGGAACACACTGTCTTCACTCTGCTCTAGGAATACACTGTCTTCACTCTGCATTAGGAACCCACTGTCTTCACTCTGCTCTAGGAACACACTGTCTTCATTCTGCATTAGGAACACACTGTCTTCACTCTGCTATATGCATATACACCGCAACTCTTCGTTAGGAACATACTGTCTTCACTCTGATCTAGGAACACACTATCTTTACTCTGCTCCATGCACATACAACACAACTCAGCATTAGGAACACACTGTCTTCACTCTGCTCTAGGAACACACTGTCTTCACTCTGCATTAGGAACACACTGTCTTCACTCTGCATTAAAAACACACTGTCCTCACTCTGAGTTAGGAATACACTTTCTTCAATCTGCTCTAGGAATACGCTGTCTTCACTCTGCGTTAGTAACACACTGTCTTCACTCTGCTCCATGCACATACAGAGCAACTCTGCATTAGGAACACACTGTCTTCACTGTGTGTTAGGAACACACTGTCTTTCCTCTGCACTAGGAACACAATGTCTTCACTCTGCATTAGGAACACACTGTCTTCACTCTGCTCTAGGAACACACTGTCTTCACTCTGCATTAGGAACACACTGTCTTCACTCTGCATTAAAAACACACTGTCCTCACTCTGAGTTAGGAATACACTTTCTTCAATCTGCTCTAGGAATACGCTGTCTTCACTCTGCGTTAGTAACACACTGTCTTCACTCTGCTCCATGCACATACAGAGCAACTCTGCATTAGGAACACACTGTCTTCACTGTGTGTTAGGAACACACTGTCTTTCCTCTGCACTAGGAACACAATGTCTTCACTCTGCATTAGGAACACACTGTCTTCACTCTGCTCTAGGAACACACTGTCTTCACTCTGCTCCATGCACATACACCACCACTGTGTATAGGAACACACTGTCTTCAATCTGCTCTAGGAACACACTGTCTTCACTCTGCACTAGGAACACAATGTCTTCATTCTGCTGTAGGAACACACTGTCTTCACTCTGTGTTAGGAACACACTGTCTTCACTCTGCATTAGGAACACACTGTCTTCACTCTGCTCTAGGAACACACTGTCTTCACTCTGCATTAGTAACACACTGTCTTCACTCTGCTCTATGAACACACTGTCTTCACTCTGCTTTAGAAACACACTGTCTTCACTCTGCTCTCGGAACACACTGTCTTAACTCTGCTCTAGGAACACACTGTCTTCACTCTGCTCCATGCACATACACCACCACTGTGTGTTAGGAACACACTGTCTTCAATCTGCTCTAGGAACACACTGTCTTCACTCTGCTCTAGGAACACACTGTCTTCACTCTGCTCTAGGAACACACTGTCTTCACTCTGCATTACGAACACACTGTCTTCACTCTGCCCATTGCACATACACAGCAACTTTGGGTTAGGAACAAACTGTATACACTCTGCGTTAGGAACAAACTGTCTACACTCTGCGTTAAGAACACACTGTCTTCACTCGGCTCTAGGAACACACTGTCTTCACTCTGCACTAGGATCACATTGTCTTCACTCTGCTCTAGAAACACACTGTCTTCACTCCGCATTAGTAACACACTGTCTTCAATCTGCTCTAGGAACACACTGTCTTCATTCTGCTCTAGTAACACACTGTCTTCTCTCTGCTCTAGGAACACACTGTCTTCACTCTGCTCCATGAACATTTACCGCAACTCTGCGATAGGAACACACTGTCTTCACTCTGCTCTAGGAACACACTGTCTTCACTCTGCTCAAAGAACACAATGTGATCACTCTGCTCTAGGAACACACTGTCTTCACTCTGCATTAAGAACACACTGTCTTCACTTTGCTCCAGGAATACACTGTCTTCACTCTGCATTAGGAAAACAATGTCTTCACTCTGGGTTAGGAACACACTGTCTTCACTCTGCTCTAGGAACACACCGTGTTCACTCTGCATTAGGAACACACTCTCTTAAATCTGCTCTAGGAACACACTGTCTTCACTCTGCTCCATGCACATACACCGCAAATGTGCGATAGGAACACACTGTCTTAACTCTGCTCTAGGAAAACACTGTCTTCACTCTGCTCTAGGAACACACTGTCTTCTCTCTGCTCTAGGAACACACTGTCTTCACTCTGCATTAGGAACACACATTCTTCACTCTGCTCCATGCACATACACAGCAACTTTGCGTTAGGAACAAACTGTCTAAACTCTGTGTTAGGAACACACTGTCTTCACACTGCCTTAGGAACACACTGTCTTCATTCTGCTCTAGGAACATACTGTCTTCACTCTGCTCTAGGAACACACTGTCTTCACTCTGCTCCATGCACATTCACCGCAACTCTGCGTTAGGAACACACTGTCTTCACTCTGCTCTAGGAACACACTGTTTTCACACTGTTCTAGGAACACACTGTCTACATTCTGCTCTAGGAACACACTGTCTTCACTCTGCATTAGGAACACACAGTCTTCACTCTGCTCTAGAAGCGCACTGTCTTCACTCTGCATTAGGAACACACTGGCTTCACTCTGCGATAGGAACACACTGTTTTCACTCTGCTACATGCCCATACACCGCAACTTCTCATTAGGAACACACTGTCTTCACTCTCCTCTAGGAACATACTGTCTTTACTCTGCTCCATGCACATACACCGCAACTGTGCAATATGAACACACTGTCTGCACTCTGCTCTAGGAACACACTGTCTTCACTCTGCTCCATGCACAAACACAGCATCTCTGCTTTAGGACAAACTGTCTACACTCTGCGTTAGGAACACACTGTTTTCACATTGCTCTGGAACATACTGTTTTCAGTCTGCATTAGGAACACACTGTCTTCACTCTGCTTTAGGAACACACTGTCTTCACTCTGCTATATGCACATACACCGCAATTCTTGGTTAGGAACACACTGTCTTCACTCTGCTCTAGGAACACACTGTCTTTACTCTTCATTAAAAACACACTGTCTTCACTCTGCTTTAGGAACACACTGTCTTCACTCCGTTCTAGGAACACACTGTCTTCACATTGCATTAGCAACAAACTGCCTTCACTCTCATCTAGGAACACACTGTCTTCACTCTGTCTTAGTAACACACTGTCCTCACTCTGCGTTAGGAACACAGTGTCTTCACTCTATCTATGAACACACTGTCCTCACTATGCTCTAGGAACACACTGTCTTCACTCTGCTCTAGGAACACACTGCCTTCACTCTGCATTAGGAACACACTCTCTGCACTCTGCTCTAGGAACACACTGTCTTCACTCTCCATTAGGAACACACTGTCTTCACTCTGCTCTAGGAACACACTGTCTTCACTCTGCATTAGGAACCCACTGTCTTCACTCTGCTCTAGGAACACACTGTCTTCATTCTGCATTAGGAACACACTGTCTTCACTCTGCTATATGCATATACACCGCAACTCTTCGTTAGGAACATACTGTCTTCACTCTGCTCTAGGAACACACTATCTTTACTCTGCTCCATGCACATACAACACAACTCAGCATTAGGAACACACTGTCTTCACTCTGCTCTAGGAACACACTGTCTTCACTCTGCATTAGGAACACACTGTCTTCACTCTGCATTAAAAACACACTGTCCTCACTCTGAGTTAGGAATACACTTTCTTCAATCGGCTCTAGGAATACGCTGTCTTCACTCTGCGTTAGTAACACACTGTCTTCACTCTGCTCCATGCACATACAGAGCAACTCTGCATTAGGAACACAATGTCTTCACTGTGTGTTAGGAACACACTGTCTTTCCTCTGCACTAGGAACACACTGTCTTCACTCTGCATTAGGAACACACTGTCTTCACTATGCTCTAGGAACACACTGTCTTCACTCTGCTCCATGCACATACACCACCACTGTGTGTTAGGAACACACTGTCTTCAATGTGCTCTAGGAACACACTGTCTTCACTCTGCACTAGGAACACAATGTCTTCATTCTGCTGTAGGAACACACTGTCTTCACTCTGTGTTAGGAACACACTGTCTTCACTCTGCATTAGGAACACACTGTCTTCACTCTGCATTAAAAACACACTGTCCTCACTCTGAGTTAGGAATACACTTTCTTCAATCTGCTCTAGGAATACGCTGTCTTCACTCTGCGTTAGTAACACACTGTCTTCACTCTGCTCCATGCACATACAGAGCAACTCTGCATTAGGAACACACTGTCTTCACTGTGTGTTAGGAACACACTGTCTTTCCTCTGCACTAGGAACACAATGTCTTCACTCTGCATTAGGAACACACTGTCTTCACTCTGCTCTAGGAACACACTGTCTTCACTCTGCTCCATGCACATACACCACCACTGTGTATAGGAACACACTGTCTTCAATCTGCTCTAGGAACACACTGTCTTCACTCTGCACTAGGAACACAATGTCTTCATTCTGCTGTAGGAACACACTGTCTTCACTCTGTGTTAGGAACACACTGTCTTCACTCTGCATTAGGAACACACTGTCTTCACTCTGCTCTAGGAACACACTGTCTTCACTCTGCATTAGTAACACACTGTCTTCACTCTGCTCTATGAACACACTGTCTTCACTCTGCTTTAGAAACACACTGTCTTCACTCTGCTCTCGGAACACACTGTCTTAACTCTGCTCTAGGAACACACTGTCTTCACTCTGCTCCATGCACATACACCACCACTGTGTGTTAGGAACACACTGTCTTCAATCTGCTCTAGGAACACACTGTCTTCACTCTGCTCTAGGAACACACTGTCTTCACTCTGCTCTAGGAACACACTGTCTTCACTCTGCATTACGAACACACTGTCTTCACTCTGCCCATTGCACATACACAGCAACTTTGGGTTAGGAACAAACTGTATACACTCTGCGTTAGGAACAAACTGTCTACACTCTGCGTTAAGAACACACTGTCTTCACTCGGCTCTAGGAACACACTGTCTTCACTCTGCACTAGGATCACATTGTCTTCACTCTGCTCTAGAAACACACTGTCTTCACTCCGCATTAGTAACACACTGTCTTCAATCTGCTCTAGGAACACACTGTCTTCATTCTGCTCTAGTAACACACTGTCTTCTCTCTGCTCTAGGAACACACTGTCTTCACTCTGCTCCATGAACATTTACCGCAACTCTGCGATAGGAACACACTGTCTTCACTCTGCTCTAGGAACACACTGTCTTCACTCTGCTCAAAGAACACAATGTGATCACTCTGCTCTAGGAACACACTGTCTTCACTCTGCATTAAGAACACACTGTCTTCACTTTGCTCCAGGAATACACTGTCTTCACTCTGCATTAGGAAAACAATGTCTTCACTCTGGGTTAGGAACACACTGTCTTCACTCTGCTCTAGGAACACACCGTGTTCACTCTGCATTAGGAACACACTCTCTTAAATCTGCTCTAGGAACACACTGTCTTCACTCTGCTCCATGCACATACACCGCAAATGTGCGATAGGAACACACTGTCTTAACTCTGCTCTAGGAAAACACTGTCTTCACTCTGCTCTAGGAACACACTGTCTTCTCTCTGCTCTAGGAACACACTGTCTTCACTCTGCATTAGGAACACACATTCTTCACTCTGCTCCATGCACATACACAGCAACTTTGCGTTAGGAACAAACTGTCTAAACTCTGTGTTAGGAACACACTGTCTTCACACTGCCTTAGGAACACACTGTCTTCATTCTGCTCTAGGAACATACTGTCTTCACTCTGCTCTAGGAACACACTGTCTTCACTCTGCTCCATGCACATTCACCGCAACTCTGCGTTAGGAACACACTGTCTTCACTCTGCTCTAGGAACACACTGTTTTCACACTGTTCTAGGAACACACTGTCTACATTCTGCTCTAGGAACACACTGTCTTCACTCTGCATTAGGAACACACAGTCTTCACTCTGCTCTAGAAGCGCACTGTCTTCACTCTGCATTAGGAACACACTGGCTTCACTCTGCGATAGGAACACACTGTTTTCACTCTGCTACATGCCCATACACCGCAACTTCTCATTAGGAACACACTGTCTTCACTCTCCTCTAGGAACATACTGTCTTTACTCTGCTCCATGCACATACACCGCAACTGTGCAATATGAACACACTGTCTGCACTCTGCTCTAGGAACACACTGTCTTCACTCTGCTCCATGCACAAACACAGCATCTCTGCTTTAGGACAAACTGTCTACACTCTGCGTTAGGAACACACTGTTTTCACATTGCTCTGGAACATACTGTTTTCAGTCTGCATTAGGAACACACTGTCTTCACTCTGCTTTAGGAACACACTGTCTTCACTCTGCTATATGCACATACACCGCAATTCTTGGTTAGGAACACACTGTCTTCACTCTGCTCTAGGAACACACTGTCTTTACTCTTCATTAAAAACACACTGTCTTCACTCTGCTTTAGGAACACACTGTCTTCACTCCGTTCTAGGAACACACTGTCTTCACATTGCATTAGCAACAAACTGCCTTCACTCTCATCTAGGAACACACTGTCTTCACTCTGTCTTAGTAACACACTGTCCTCACTCTGCGTTAGGAACACAGTGTCTTCACTCTATCTATGAACACACTGTCCTCACTATGCTCTAGGAACACACTGTCTTCACTCTGCTCTAGGAACACACTGCCTTCACTCTGCATTAGGAACACACTCTCTGCACTCTGCTCTAGGAACACACTGTCTTCACTCTCCATTAGGAACACACTGTCTTCACTCTGCTCTAGGAACACACTGTCTTCACTCTGCATTAGGAACCCACTGTCTTCACTCTGCTCTAGGAACACACTGTCTTCATTCTGCATTAGGAACACACTGTCTTCACTCTGCTATATGCATATACACCGCAACTCTTCGTTAGGAACATACTGTCTTCACTCTGCTCTAGGAACACACTATCTTTACTCTGCTCCATGCACATACAACACAACTCAGCATTAGGAACACACTGTCTTCACTCTGCTCTAGGAACACACTGTCTTCACTCTGCATTAGGAACACACTGTCTTCACTCTGCATTAAAAACACACTGTCCTCACTCTGAGTTAGGAATACACTTTCTTCAATCTGCTCTAGGAATACGCTGTCTTCACTCTGCGTTAGTAACACACTGTCTTCACTCTGCTCCATGCACATACAGAGCAACTCTGCATTAGGAACACACTGTCTTCACTGTGTGTTAGGAACACACTGTCTTTCCTCTGCACTAGGAACACACTGTCTTCACTCTGCATTAGGAACACACTGTCTTCACTATGCTCTAGGAACACACTGTCTTCACTCTGCTCCATGCACATACACCACCACTGTGTGTTAGGAACACACTGTCTTCAATGTGCTCTAGGAACACACTGTCTTCACTCTGCACTAGGAACACAATGTCTTCATTCTGCTGTAGGAACACACTGTCTTCACTCTGTGTTAGGAACACACTGTCTTCACTCTGCATTAGGAACACACTGTCTTCACTCTGCCCCTTGCACATACACAGCAACTTTGGGTTAGGAACAAACTGTATACACTCTGCGTTAGGAACAAACTGTCTACACTCTGCGTTAAGAACACACTGTCTTCACTCGGCTCTATTAACACACTGTCTTCACTCTGCACTAGGATCACATTGTCTTCACTCTGCTCTAGAAACACACTGTCTTCACTCCGCATTAGTAACACACTGTCTTCAATCTGCTCTAGGAACACACTGTCTTCATTCTGCTCTAGGAACACACTGTATTCTCTCTACTCTAGGAACACACTGTCTTCACTCTGCTCCATGAACATTTACCGCAACTCTGCGATAGGAACACACTGTCTTCACTCTGCTCTAGGAACACACTGTCTTCACTCTGCTCAAAGAACACACTGTGATCACTCTGCTCTAGGAACACACTGTCTTCACTCTGCATTAAGTACACACTGTCTTCACTTTGCTCCAGGAATACACTGTCTTCACTCTGCATTAGGAACAAACTGTCTACACTCTGTGTTAGGAACACACTGTCTTCACTCTGCTTTAGGAACACACCGTGTTCACTCTGCATTAGGAACACACTCTCTTAAATCTGCTCTAGGAACACACTGTCTTCACTCTGCTCCATGCACATACACCGCAAATGTGCGATAGGAACACACTGTCTTAACTCTGCTCTAGGAACACACTGTCTTCACTCTGCTCTAGGAACACACTTTCTTCACTCTACTCTAGGAACACACTGTCTTCACTCTGCATTAGGAACACACTTTCTTCACTATGCTCCATGCACATACAGAGAAACTTTGCGTTAGGAACAAACTGTCTACACTCTGTGTTAGGAACACACTGTCTTCACACTGCCTTAGGAACACACTGTCTTCATTCTGCTCTAGGAACATACTGTCTTCACTCTGCTCTAGGAACACACTGTCTTCACTGTGCTCCATGCACATTCACTGCAACTCTGCGTTAGGAACACACTGTCTTCACTCTGCTCTAGAAACACACTGTTTTCACACTGTTCTAGGAACACACTGTCTTCACTCTGCTCTAGGAACACACTGTCTTCACTCTGCATTAGGAACACACAGTCTTCACTCTGCTCTAGAAGCACACTGTCTTCACTCTGCATTAGGAACAAACTGGCTTCACTCTGCGTTAGGAACACACTGTTTTCACTCTGCTACATGCCCATACACCGAAACTTCTCATTAGGAACACACTGTCTTCACTCTCCTCTAGGAACATACTGTCTTTACTCTGCTCCATGCACATACACCGCAACTGTGCAATATGAACACACTGTCTGCACTCTACTCTAGGAACACACTGTCTTCACTCTGCTCCATGCACAAACACAGCAACTCTGCTTTAGGAACAAACTGTCTACACTCTGCGTTAGGAACACACTGTTTTCACATTGCTCTGGAACATACTGTTTTCAGTCTGCATTAGGAACACACTGTCTTCACTCTGCTTTAGGAACACACTGTCTTCACTCTGCTCCATGCACATACACCGCAACACTGCATTAGGAACAAACTGTCTACACTCTGTGTTAGGGACACACTGTCTTCACTCTGCACTAGGAACACAATGTCGTCATTCTGCTGTAGGAACACACTGTCTTCACTCTGTGTTAGGAACACACTGTCTTCACTCTGCATTAGGAACACACTGTCTTCACTCTGCTCTAGGAACACACTGTCTTCACTCTGCATTAGTAACACACTGTCTTCACTCTGCTCTATGAACACACTGTCTTCACTCTGCTTTAGAAACACACTGTCTTCACTCTGCTCTCGGAACACACTGTCTTCACTCTGCTCTAGGAACACACTGTCTTCACTCTGAGTTAGGAACAAACTGTCTTCACCTTGCCCCATGCACATACACAGCAACTTTGCGTTAGGAACAAACTGTCTACACTCTGCGTTAGGAACACACTGTCTTCACTCTACCTTAGGAACACACTGTCTTCATTCTGCTCTAGGAACACACTGTCTTCACTCTTCTCTAGGAACACACTGTCTTAACTCTGCTCTAGGAACACACTGTGTTCACTCTGCTCTAGAAACACACTGTCTTCACTCTGCATTAGGAACACACTGTCTTCATTCTGCTCTAGGACACACTGTCTTCACTCTTCTCTAGGAACACACTGTCTTCACTCTGTATTAGGAACACACAGTCTTCACTCTGCTGTAGGAACACACTGTCTTCACTCTGCATTAGTAACAAACTGTCTTCACTCTGCTGTAGGAACACACTGTCTTCACTCTGCATTAGGAGCACACTGGCTTCACTCTGCGTTAGGAACACACTGTATTCACTCTGCTACATGCGCATACACCGCAACTCTGCATTAGGAAAACACTGTCTTCACTCTGCTCTAGGAACACACTGTCTTCACTCTGCATTAGGAACACACTGTCTTCACTCTGCTCTAGGAACACACTGTTCACTCTGCATTAAAAACACACTGTCTTCACTCTGCTCCATGCACATACACCGCAACTGTGCAATATGAACACACTGTCTTCACTCTACTCTAGGAACACACTGTCTTCATTCTGCATTAGGAACACACTGTCTTCACTCTGCTATATGCACATACACCGCAATTCTGGGTTAGGAACACACTGTCTTCACTCTGCTCTAGGAATACACTGTCTTCACTCTGCATTAGGAACCCACTGTCTTCACTCTGCTCTAGGAACACACTATCTTTACTCTGCTACATGCACATACAACACAACTCAGCATTAGGAACACACTGTCTTCACTCTGCTCTAGGAACACACTGTCTTCACTCTGCATTAGGAACACACTGTCTTCACTCTGCATTAAAAACACACTGTCCTCACTCTGAGTTAGGAATACACTTTCTTCAATCTGCTCTAGGAATACGCTGTCTTCACTCTGCGTTAGTAACACACTGTCTTCACTCTGCTCCATGCACATACAGAGCAACTCTGCATTAGGAACACACTGTCTTCACTGTGTGTTAGGAACACACTGTCTTTCCTCTGCACTAGGAACACAATGTCTTCACTCTGCATTAGGAACACACTGTCTTCACACTGCTCTAGGAACACACTGTCTTCACTCTGCTCCATGCACATACACCACCACTGTGTGTTAGGAACACACTGTCTTCAATCTGCTCTAGGAACACACTGTCTTCACTCTGCACTAGGAACACAATGTCTTCATTCTGCTGTAGGAACACACTGTCTTCACTCTGTGTTAGGAACACACTGTCTTCACTCTGCATTAGGAACACACTGTCTTCACTCTGCTCTAGGAACACACTGTCTTCACTCTGCATTAGTAACACACTGTCTTCACTCTGCTCTATGAACACACTGTCTTCACTCTGCTTTAGAAACACACTGTCTTCACTCTCCTCTAGGAACATACTGTCTTTACTCTGCTCCATGCACATACACCGCAACTGTGCAATATGAACACACTGTCTGCACTCTACTCTAGGAACACACTGTCTTCACTCTGCTCCATGCACAAACACAGCAACTCTGCTTTAGGAACAAACTGTCTACACTCTGCGTTAGGAACACACTGTTTTCACATTGCTCTGGAACATACTGTTTTCAGTCTGCATTAGGAACACACTGTCTTCACTCTGCTTTAGGAACACACTGTCTTCACTCTGCTCCATGCACATACACCGCAACACTGCATTAGGAAAAAACTGTCTACACTCTGTGTTAGGGACACACTGTCTTCACTCTGCACTAGGAACACAATGTCGTCATTCTGCTGTAGGAACACACTGTCTTCACTCTGTGTTAGGAACACACTGTCTTCACTCTGCATTAGGAACACACTGTCTTCACTCTGCTCTAGGAACACACTGTCTTCACTCTGCATTAGTAACACACTGTCTTCACTCTGCTCTATGAACACACTGTCTTCACTCTGCTTTAGAAACACACTGTCTTCACTCTGCTCTCGGAACACACTGTCTTCACTCTGCTCTAGGAACACACTGTCTTCACTCTGAGTTAGGAACAAACTGTCTTCACCTTGCCCCATGCACATACACAGCAACTTTGCGTTAGGAACAAACTGTCTACACTCTGCGTTAGGAACACACTGTCTTCACTCTACCTTAGGAACACACTGTCTTCATTCTGCTCTAGGAACACACTGTCTTCACTCTTCTCTAGGAACACACTGTCTTAACTCTGCTCTAGGAACACACTGTGTTCACTCTGCTCTAGAAACACACTGTCTTCACTCTGCATTAGGAACACACTGTCTTCATTCTGCTCTAGGACACACTGTCTTCACTCTTCTCTAGGAACACACTGTCTTCACTCTGTATTAGGAACACACAGTCTTCACTCTGCTGTAGGAACACACTGTCTTCACTCTGCATTAGTAACAAACTGTCTTCACTCTGCTGTAGGAACACACTGTCTTCACTCTGCATTAGGAGCACACTGGCTTCACTCTGCGTTAGGAACACACTGTATTCACTCTGCTACATGCGCATACACCGCAACTCTGCATTAGGAAAACACTGTCTTCACTCTGCTCTAGGAACACACTGTCTTCACTCTGCATTAGGAACACACTGTCTTCACTCTGCTCTAGGAACACACTGTTCACTCTGCATTAAAAACACACTGTCTTCACTCTGCTCCATGCACATACACCGCAACTGTGCAATATGAACACACTGTCTTCACTCTACTCTAGGAACACACTGTCTTCATTCTGCATTAGGAACACACTGTCTTCACTCTGCTATATGCACATACACCGCAATTCTGGGTTAGGAACACACTGTCTTCACTCTGCTCTAGGAATACACTGTCTTCACTCTGCATTAGGAACCCACTGTCTTCACTCTGCTCTAGGAACACACTATCTTTACTCTGCTACATGCACATACAACACAACTCAGCATTAGGAACACACTGTCTTCACTCTGCTCTAGGAACACACTGTCTTCACTCTGCATTAGGAACACACTGTCTTCACTCTGCATTAAAAACACACTGTCCTCACTCTGAGTTAGGAATACACTTTCTTCAATCTGCTCTAGGAATACGCTGTCTTCACTCTGCGTTAGTAACACACTGTCTTCACTCTGCTCCATGCACATACAGAGCAACTCTGCATTAGGAACACACTGTCTTCACTGTGTGTTAGGAACACACTGTCTTTCCTCTGCACTAGGAACACAATGTCTTCACTCTGCATTAGGAACACACTGTCTTCACACTGCTCTAGGAACACACTGTCTTCACTCTGCTCCATGCACATACACCACCACTGTGTGTTAGGAACACACTGTCTTCAATCTGCTCTAGGAACACACTGTCTTCACTCTGCACTAGGAACACAATGTCTTCATTCTGCTGTAGGAACACACTGTCTTCACTCTGTGTTAGGAACACACTGTCTTCACTCTGCATTAGGAACACACTGTCTTCACTCTGCTCTAGGAACACACTGTCTTCACTCTGCATTAGTAACACACTGTCTTCACTCTGCTCTATGAACACACTGTCTTCACTCTGCTTTAGAAACACACTGTCTTCACTCTCCTCTAGGAACATACTGTCTTTACTCTGCTCCATGCACATACACCGCAACTGTGCAATATGAACACACTGTCTGCACTCTACTCTAGGAACACACTGTCTTCACTCTGCTCCATGCACAAACACAGCAACTCTGCTTTAGGAACAAACTGTCTACACTCTGCGTTAGGAACACACTGTTTTCACATTGCTCTGGAACATACTGTTTTCAGTCTGCATTAGGAACACACTGTCTTCACTCTGCTTTAGGAACACACTGTCTTCACTCTGCTCCATGCACATACACCGCAACACTGCATTAGGAAAAAACTGTCTACACTCTGTGTTAGGGACACACTGTCTTCACTCTGCACTAGGAACACAATGTCGTCATTCTGCTGTAGGAACACACTGTCTTCACTCTGTGTTAGGAACACACTGTCTTCACTCTGCATTAGGAACACACTGTCTTCACTCTGCTCTAGGAACACACTGTCTTCACTCTGCATTAGTAACACACTGTCTTCACTCTGCTCTATGAACACACTGTCTTCACTCTGCTTTAGAAACACACTGTCTTCACTCTGCTCTCGGAACACACTGTCTTCACTCTGCTCTAGGAACACACTGTCTTCACTCTGAGTTAGGAACAAACTGTCTTCACCTTGCCCCATGCACATACACAGCAACTTTGCGTTAGGAACAAACTGTCTACACTCTGCGTTAGGAACACACTGTCTTCACTCTACCTTAGGAACACACTGTCTTCATTCTGCTCTAGGAACACACTGTCTTCACTCTTCTCTAGGAACACACTGTCTTAACTCTGCTCTAGGAACACACTGTGTTCACTCTGCTCTAGAAACACACTGTCTTCACTCTGCATTAGGAACACACTGTCTTCATTCTGCTCTAGGACACACTGTCTTCACTCTTCTCTAGGAACACACTGTCTTCACTCTGTATTAGGAACACACAGTCTTCACTCTGCTGTAGGAACACACTGTCTTCACTCTGCATTAGTAACAAACTGTCTTCACTCTGCTGTAGGAACACACTGTCTTCATTCTGCATTAGGAGCACACTGGCTTCACTCTGCGTTAGGAACACACTGTTTTCACTCTGCTACATGCGCATACACCGCAACTCTGCATTAGGAAAACACTGTCTTCACTCTGCTCTAGGAACACACTGTCTTCACTCTGCATTAGGAACACACTGTCTTCACTCTGCTCTAGGAACACACTGTTCACTCTGCATTAAAAACACACTGTCTTCACTCTGCTCCATGCACATACACCGCAACTGTGCAATATGAACACACTGTCTTCACTCTACTCTAGGAACACACTGTCTTCACTCTGCATTAGGAACACTCTGTCTTCACTCTGCTATATGCACATACACCGCAATTCTGGGTTAGGAACACACTGTCTTCACTCTGCTCTAGGAACACACTGTCTTCACTCTGCATTAGGAACCCACTGTCTTCACTCTGCTCTAGGAACACACTGTCTTCATTCTGCATTAGGAACACACTGTCTTCACTCTGCTATATGCATATACACCGCAACTCTTCGTTAGGAACATACTGTCTTCACTCTGCTCTAGGAACACACTATCTTTACTCTGCTCCATGCACATACAACACAACTCAGCATTAGGAACACACTGTCTTCACTCTGCTCTAGGAACACACTGTCTTCACTCTGCATTAGGAACACACTGTCTTCACTCTGCATTAAAAACACACTGTCCTCACTCTGAGTTAGGAATACACTTTCTTCAATCTGCTCTAGGAATACGCTGTCTTCACTCTGCGTTAGTAACACACTGTCTTCACTCTGCTCCATGCACATACAGAGCAACTCTGCATTAGGAACACACTGTCTTCACTGTGTGTTAGGAACACACTGTCTTTCCTCTGCACTAGGAACACAATGTCTTCACTCTGCATTAGGAACACACTGTCTTCACTCTGCTCTAGGAACACACTGTCTTCACTCTGCATTAGGAACACACTGTCTTCACTCTGCATTAAAATCACACTGTCCTCACTCTGAGTTAGGAATACACTTTCTTCAATCTGCTCTAGGAATACGCTGTCTTCACTCTGCGTTAGTAACACACTGTCTTCACTCTGCTCCATGCACATACAGAGCAACTCTGCATTAGGAACACACTGTCTTCACTGTGTGTTAGGAACACACTGTCTTTCCTCTGCACTAGGAACACAATGTCTTCACTCTGCATTAGGAACACACTGTCTTCACTCTGCTCTAGGAACACACTGTCTTCACTCTGCTCCATGCACATACACCACCACTGTGTATAGGAACACACTGTCTTCAATCTGCTCTAGGAACACACTGTCTTCACTCTGCACTAGGAACACAATGTCTTCATTCTGCTGTAGGAACACACTGTCTTCACTCTGTGTTAGGAACACACTGTCTTCACTCTGCATTAGGAACACACTGTCTTCACTCTGCTCTAGGAACACACTGTCTTCACTCTGCATTAGTAACACACTGTCTTCACTCTGCTCTATGAACACACTGTCTTCACTCTGCTTTAGAAACACACTGTCTTCACTCTGCTCTCGGAACACACTGTCTTAACTCTGCTCTAGGTACACACTGTCTTCACTCTGCTCCATGCACATACACCACCACTGTGTGTTAGGAACACACTGTCTTCAATCTGCTCTAGGAACACACTGTCTTCACTCTGCTCTAGGAACACACTGTCTTCACTCTGCTCTAGGAACACACTGTCTTCAATCTGCATTACGAACACACTGTCTTCACTCTGCCCATTGCACATACACAGCAACTTTGGGTTAGGAACAAACTGTATACACTCTGCGATAGGAACACACTGTCTTCACTCTGCTCTAGGAACACACTGTCTTCACTCTGCTCAAAGAACACAATGTGATCACTCTGCTCTAGGAACACACTGTCTTCACTCTGCATTAAGAACACACTGTCTTCACTTTGCTCCAGGAATACACTGTCTTCACTCTGCATTAGGAAAACAATGTCTTCACTCTGGGTTAGGAACACACTGTCTTCACTCTGCTCTAGGAACACACCGTGTTCACTCTGCATTAGGAACACACTCTCTTAAATCTGCTCTAGGAACACACTGTCTTCACTCTGCTCCATGCACATACACCGCAAATGTGCGATAGGAACACACTGTCTTAACTCTGCTCTAGGAAAACACTGTCTTCACTCTGCTCTAGGAACACACTGTCTTCTCTCTGCTCTAGGAACACACTGTCTTCACTCTGCATTAGGAACACACATTCTTCACTCTGCTCCATGCACATACACAGCAACTTTGCGTTAGGAACAAACTGTCTAAACTCTGTGTTAGGAACACACTGTCTTCACACTGCCTTAGGAACACACTGTCTTCATTCTGCTCTAGGAACATACTGTCTTCACTCTGCTCTAGGAACACACTGTCTTCACTCTGCTCCATGCACATTCACCGCAACTCTGCGTTAGGAACACACTGTCTTCACTCTGCTCTAGGAACACACTGTTTTCACACTGTTCTAGGAACACACTGTCTACATTCTGCTCTAGGAACACACTGTCTTCACTCTGCATTAGGAACACACAGTCTTCACTCTGCTCTAGAAGCGCACTGTCTTCACTCTGCATTAGGAACACACTGGCTTCACTCTGCGATAGGAACACACTGTTTTCACTCTGCTACATGCCCATACACCGCAACTTCTCATTAGGAACACACTGTCTTCACTCTCCTCTAGGAACATACTGTCTTTACTCTGCTCCATGCACATACACCGCAACTGTGCAATATGAACACACTGTCTGCACTCTGCTCTAGGAACACACTGTCTTCACTCTGCTCCATGCACAAACACAGCAACTCTGCTTTAGGACAAACTGTCTACACTCTGCGTTAGGAACACACTGTTTTCACATTGCTCTGGAACATACTGTTTTCAGTCTGCATTAGGAACACACTGTCTTCACTCTGCTTTAGGAACACACTGTCTTCACTCTGCTCCATGCACATACACCGCAACTCTCTGTTAGGAACACACTGTCTTCACTCTGCTCTAGGAACACACTGTCTTCACTCTACATTAGGAACACACTGTCTTCACTCTACTCTAGGAACACACTGTATTCATTCTGCA
The DNA here is from genome assembly GCF_037038515.1 of Microtus pennsylvanicus. NCBI lineage: Eukaryota > Metazoa > Chordata > Mammalia > Rodentia > Cricetidae > Microtus > Microtus pennsylvanicus. Next base: position 1,003,527 of record NC_134588.1, read on the forward strand.
TTAGGAACGAACTGTCTTCACTCTGCTATATGCACATACACTGGAACTCTGCGTTAGGAACACACTGTCTTCACTATGCTCTAGGAACACACTGTCTTTACTCTGCAACATGCACATATACTGCAACTCTTCATGAGGAACATACTGTCTTCACTCTGCTCTAGGAACACACTGTCTTCACTCTGCATTAGGAACACACTGTCTTCACTCTGCTCCATGCACATACACAGCAACACTGCATTAGGAACATACTGTCTACACTCTGTGTTAGGGACACACTGTCTTCACTCTGCCTTTGGAACACAATGTCTTCACTCTGCTCTAGGAACACACTGTCTTCACTCTGTGTTAGGAACAGACTGTCTTCACTCTGCATTAGGAACACACTGTCTTCACTCTGCTCTAGGAACACACTGTCTTCACTCTGCATTAGTAACACACTGTCTTCACTCTGCTCTATGAACACACTGTCTTCACTCTGCTTTAGAAACACACTGTCTTCACTCTGCTCTCGGAACACACTGTCTTCACTCTGCTCTAGGAACACACTGTCTTCACTCTGAGTTAGGAACAAACTGCCTTAAATCTGCCCCATGCACATACACAGCAACTTTGCGTTAGGAACAAACTGTCTACACTCTGCGTTAGGAACACACTGTCTTCACTCTACTTTAGGAACACACTGTCTTCATTCTGCTCTAGGAACACACTGTCTTCACTCCTCTATAGGAACACACTGTCTTAACTCTGCTCTAGGAACACACTGTGTTCACTCTGCTCTAGGAACACACTGTCTTCACTCTGCATTAGGAACACACTGTCTTCATTCTGCTCTAGGACACACTGTCTTCACTCTTCTCTAGGAACACACTGTCTTCACTCTGCATTAGGAACACACAGTCTTCACTCTGCTCTAGGAACACACTGTCTTCACTCTGCATTAGTAACAAACTGTCTTCACTCAGCTGTAGGAACACACTGTCTTCACTCTGCATTAGGAGCACACTGGCTTCACTCTGCGTTAGGAACACACTGTTTTCACTCTGCTACATGCGCATACACCGCAACTCTGCATTAGGAAAACACTGTCTTCACTCTGCTCTAGGAACACACTGTCTTCACTCTGCATTAGGAACACACTGTCTTCACTCTGCTCTAGGAACACACTGTTCACTCTGCATTAAAAACACACTGTCTTCACTCTGCTCCATGCACATACACCGCAACTGTGCAATATGAACACACTGTCTTCACTCTACTCTAGGAACACACTGTCTTCATTCTGCATTAGGAACACACTGTCTTCACTCTGCTATATGCACATACACCGCAATTCTGGGTTAGGAACACACTGTCTTCACTCTGCTCTAGGAACACACTGTCTTTACTCTTAATTAAAAACACACTGTCTTCACTCTGCTTTAGGAACACACTGTCTTCACTCCGTTCTAGGAACACACTGTTTTCACATTGCATTAGCAACAAACTGCCTTCACTCTCATCTAGGAACACACTGTCTTCACTCTGTGTTAGTAACACACTGTCTTCACTCTGCTATGTGCACATACACAGCAACTCTGTGTTAGGAACACACTGTCTTCACTCTGCGTTAGGAACACATTGTCTTCACTCTGCTCTAGGAACACACTGTCTTCCCTCTGCATTAGGAACACACTGTCTTAACTCTGCTCGAGTAACACACTGTCTTCACTCTGCTCCATGCACATACACAGCAACTGTGCAATAGGAACACACTGTCTTCACTCTGCTCTAGGAACACACTGTCTTCCCTCTCCTTTAGGAACACACTGTCTTCACTCTGCTCTAGGAACACACAGTCTTCACTCTGCAGTAAAAACACACTGTCTTTATTCTGCTTTAGGAATATACTGTCTTCCCTCTGCTCTAGGAACACACTGTCCTCACTCTGCGTTAGGAACACAGTGTCTTCACTCTACCTAGGAACACATTGTCCTCACTATGCTCTAGGAACACACTGTCTTCACTCTGCTCTAGGAACACACTGCCTTCACTCTGCATTAGGAACACACTGTCTGCACTCTGCTCTAGGAACACACTGTCTTCACTCTGCATTAGGAACACACTGTCTTCACTCTGCTCTAGGAAACACTGTCTTCACTCTGCGTTAGGAACACACTCTCTTCACTCTGCTCTAGGAACACACTGTCTTCATTCTGCATTAGAAACACACTGTCTTCACTCTGCTATATGCATATACACCGCAACTCTTCATTAGGAACATACTGTCTTCACTCTGCTCTAGGAACACACTATCTTTACTCTGCTCCATGCACATACAACACAACTCAGCATTAGGAACACACTGTCTTCACTCTGCTCTAGGAACACACTGTCTTCACTCTGCATTAGGAACACACTGTCTTCACTCTGCATTAAAAACACACTGTCCTCACTCTGAGTTAGGAATACACTTTCTTCAATCTGCTCTAGGAATAAGCTGTCTTCACTCTTCGTTAGTAACACGCTGTCTTCACTCTGCTCCATGCACATACAGAGCAACTCTGCATTAGGAACACACTGTCTTCACTGTGTGTTAGGAACACACTGTCTTCACTCTGCACTAGGAACACACTGTCTTCACTCTGCATTAGGAACACACTGTCTTCACTATGCTCTAGGAACACACTGTCTTCACTCTGCTCCATGCACATACACCACCACTGTGTTTTAGGAACACACTGTCTTCAATCTGCTCTAGGAACACACTGTCTTCACTCTGCTCTAGGAACACACTGTCTTCACTCTGCTCTAGGAACACACTGTCTTCACTCTGCATTAGGAACACACTGTCTTCACTCTGCCCCTTTCACATACACAGCAACTTTGGGTTAGGAACAAACTGTATACACTCTGCGTTAGGAACAAACTGTCTACACTCTGCGTTAAGAACACACTGTCTTCACTCGGCTCTAGGAACACACTGTCTTCACTCTGCACTAGGATCACATTGTCTTCACTCTGCTCTAGAAACACACTGTCTTCACTCCGCATTAGTAACACACTGTCTTAAATCTGCTCTTGGAACACACTGTCTTCATTCTGCTCTAGGAACACACTGTCTTCACTCTGCTCCATGAACATTTACCGCAACTCTGCGGTAGGAACACACTGTCTTCACTCTGCTCTAGGAACACACTGTCATCACTCTGCTCAAAGAACACACTGTGATCACTCTGCTCTAGGAACACACTGTCTTCACTCTGCATTAAGAACACACTGTCTTCACTTTGCTCCAGGAATACACTGTCTTCACTCTGCATTAAACACACACTGTCTTCACTCTGCTCTAGGAACACACTGTCTTCACTCTGCATTACGAACGCACTGTCTTCATTCTGCTCTAGGACACACTGTCTTCACTCTTCTCTAGGAACACACTGTCTTCACTATGCATTAGGAACACACAGTCTTCACTCTGCTCTAGGAACACACTGTCTTCACTCTGCATTAGTAACAAACTGTCTTCACTCTGCTGTAGGAACACACTGTCTTCACTCTGCATTAGGAGCACACTGGCTTCACTCTGCGTTAGGAACACACTGTTTTCACTCTGCTACAAGCGCATACACCGCAACTCTGCATTAGGAAAACACTGTCTTCACTCTGCTCTAGGAACACACTGTCTTCACTCTGCATTAGGAACACACTGTCTTCACTCTGCTCTAGGAACACACTGTTCACTCTGCATTAAAAACACACTGTCTTCACTCTGCTCCATGCACATACACCGCAACTGTGCAATATGAACACACTGTCTTCACTCTACTCTAGGAACACACTGTCTTCATTCTGCATTAGGAACACACTGTCTTCACTCTGCTATGTGCACATACACCGCAAATCTGGGTTAGGAACACACTGTCTTCACTCTGCTCTAGGAACACACTGTCTTTACTCTTCATTAAAAACACACTGTCTTCACTCTGCTTTAGGAACACACTGTCTTCACTCCGTTCTAGGAACACACTGTCTTCACATTGCATTACCAACAAACTGCCTACACTCTCATCTAGGAACACACTGTCTTCACTCTGTGTTAGTAACACACTGTCTTCACTCTGCTATATGCACATACACAGCAACTCTGTGTTAGGAACACAGTGTCTTCACTCTGCGTTAGGAACACACTGTCTTCACTCTGCTCTAGGAACACACTGTCTTCCCTCTGCATTAGGAACACACTGTCTTAACTCTGCTCGAGTAACACACTGTCTTCACTCTGCTCCATGCACATACACAGCAACTGTGCGATAGGAACACACTGTCTTCACTCTGCTCTAGGAACACACTGTCTTCCCTCTCCTTCAGGAACACACTGTCTTCACTCTGCTCTAGGAACACACTGTCTTCACTCTGCAGTAAAAACACACTGTCTTTATTCTGCTTTAGGAATATACTGTCTTCCCTCTGCTCTAGGAACACCCTGTCTTCACTCTGCGTTAGTAACACACTGTCTTCATTCTGCTCTAGGAACACACTGTCTTCACTCTGCTACATGCACATACACAGCAACTCTGCTTTAGGAACAAACTGTCAACACTCAGCTTTAGGAACACACGGTATTCACTCTGGTTTTGGAACACACTGTCTTCTCTCTGCTCTAGAAACACACTGTCCTCACTCTGCGTTAGGAACACAGTGTCTTCACTCTATCTAGGAACACACTGTCCTCACTATGCTCTAGGAACACACTGTCTTCACTCTGCTCTAGGAACACACTGCCTTCACTCTGCATTAGGAACACACTGTCTGCACTCTGCTCTAGGAACACACTGTCTTCACTCTGCATTAGGAACACACTGTCTTCACTCTGCTCTAGGAAACACTGTCTTCACTCTGCATTAGGAACACACTGTCTTCACTCTGCTCTAGGAACACATTGTCTTCATTCTGCATTAGGAACACACTGTCTTCACTCTGCTATATGCATATACACCGCAACTCTTCGTTAGGAACATACTGTCTTCACTCTGCTCTAGGAACACACTATCTTTACTCTGCTCCATGCACATACAACACAACTCAGCATTAGGAACACACTGTCTTCACTCTGCTCTAGGAACACACTGCCTTCACTCTGCATTAGGAACACACTGTCTGCACTCTGCTCTAGGAACACACTGTCTTCACTCTGCATTAGGAACACACTGTCTTCACTCTGCTCTAGGAAACACTGTCTTCACTCTGCATTAGGAACACACTGTCTTCACTCTGCTCTAGGAACACACTGTCTTCATTCTGCATTAGGAACACACTGTCTTCACTCTGCTATATGCATATACACCACAACTCTTCGTTAGGAACATACTGTCTTCACTCTGCTCTAGGAACACACTATCTTTACTCTGCTCCATGCACATACAACACAACTCAGCATTAGGAACACACTGTCTTCACTCTGCTCTAGGAACACACTGTCTTCACTCTGCATTAGGAACACACTGTCTTCACTCTGCATTAAAAACACACTGTCCTCACTCTGAGTTAGGAATACACTTTCTTCAATCTGCTCTAGGAATACGCTGTCTTCACTCTGCGTTAGTAACACACTGTCTTCACTCTGCTCCATGCACATACAGAGCAACTCTGCATTAGGAACACACTGTCTTCACTGTGTGTTAGGAACACACTGTCTTCACTCTGCACTAGGAACACACTGTCTTCACTCTGCATTAGGAACACACTGTCTTAACTCTGCTCTAGGAACACACTGTCTTCACTCTGCTCCATGCACATACACCACCACTGTGTTTTAGGAACACACTGTCTTCAATCTGCTCTAGGAACACACTGTCTTCACTCTGCTCTAGGAACACACTGTCTTCACTCTGCTCTAGGAACACACTGTCTTCACTCTGCATTAGGAACACACTGTCTTCACTCTGCCCCTTGCACATACACAGCAACTTTGGGTTAGGAACAAACTGTCTACACTCTGCGTTAAGAACACACTGTCTTCACTCGGCTCTAGGAACACACAGTCTTCACTGTGCACTAGGATCACATTGTATTCACTCTGCTCTAGAAACACACTGTCTTCACTCCGCATTAGTAACACACTGTCTTCAATCTGCTCTAGGAACACACTGTCTTCATTCTGCTCTAGGAACACACTGTCTTCTCTCTGCTCTAGGAACACACTGTCTTCACTCTGCTCCATGAACATTTACCGCAACTCTGCGGTAGGAACACACTGTCTTCACTCTGCTCTAGGAACACACTGTCTTCACTCTGCTCAAAGAACACACTGTGATCACTCTGCTCTAGGAACACACTGTCTTCACTCTGCATTAAGAACACACTGTCTTCACTTTGCTCCAGGAATACACTGTCTTCACTCTGCATTAAAAACACACTGTCTTCACTCTGCTCTAGGAACACACTGTCTTCACTCTGAGTTAGGAACAAACTGCCTTCAATCTGCCCCATGCACATACACAGCAACTTTGCGTTAGGAACAAACTGTCTACACTCTGCGTTAGGAACACACTGTCCTCACTCTACCTTAGGAACACACTGTCTTCATTCTGCTCTAGGAACACACTGTCTTCACTCTTCTATAGGAACACACTGTCTTAACTCTGCTCTAGGAACACACTGTGTTCACTCTGCTCTAGGAACACACTGTCTTCACTCTGCATTAGTAACAAACTGTCTTCACTCTGCTGTAGGAACACACAGTCTTCACTCTGCTCTAGGAACACACTGTCTTCACTCTGCATTAGTAACAAACTGTCTTCACTCTGCTGTAGGAACACACTGTCTTCACTCTGCATTAGGAGCACACTGGCTTCACTCTGCGTTAGGAACACACTGTTTTCACTCTGATACATGCGCATACACCGCAACTCTGCATTAGGAAAACACTGTCTTCACTCTGCTCTAGGAACACACTGTCTTCACTCTGCATTAGGAACACACTGTCTTCACTCTGCTCTAGGAACACACTGTTCACTCTGCATTAAAAACACACTGTCTTCACTCTGCTCCATGCACATACACCGCAACTGTGCAATATGAACACACTGTCTTCACTCTACTCTAGGAACACACTGTCTTCATTCTGCATTAGGAACACACTGTCTTCACTCTGCTATATGCACATACACCGCAATTCTGGGTTAGGAACACACTGTCTTCACTCTGCTCTAGGAACACACTGTCTTTACTCTTCATTAAAAACACACTGTATTCACTCCTCTTTAGGAACACACTGTCTTCACTCCGTTCTAGGAACACACTGTCTTCACATTGCATTAGCAACAAACTGCCTTCACTCTCATCTAGGAACACACTGTCTTCACCCTGTGTTAGTAACACACTGTCTTCACTCTGCTATATGCACATACACAGCAACTCTGTGTTAGGAACACACTGTCTTCACTCTGCGTTAGGAACACACTGTCTTCACTCTGCTCTAGGAACACACTGTCTTCCCTCTGCATTAGGAACACACTGTCTTAACTCTGCTCGAGTAACACACTGTCTTCACTCTGCTCCATGCACATACACAGCAACTGTGCGATAGGAAAACACTGTCTTCACTCTGCTCTAGGAACACACTGTCTTCCCTCTCCTTTAGGAACACACTGTCTTCACTCTGCTCTAGGAACACACTGTCTTCACTCTGCAGTAAAAACACACTGTCTTTATTCTGCTTTAGGAATATACTGTCTTCCCTCTGCTCTAGAAACACCCTGTCTTCACTCTGCGTTAGTAACACACTGTCTTCATTCTGCTCTAGGAACACACTGTCTTCACTCTGCTACATGCACATACACAGCAACTCTGCTTTAGGAACAAACTGTCAACACTCAGCTTTAGGAACACACGGTATTCACTCTGGTTTTGGAACACACTGTCTTCTCTCTGCTCTAGAAACACACTGTCCTCACTCTGCGTTAGGAACACAGTGTCTTCACTCTATCTAGGAACACACTGTCCTCACTATGCTCTAGGAACACACTGTCTTCACTCTGCTCTAGGAACACACTGCCTTCACTCTGCATTAGGAACACACTGTCTGCACTCTGCTCTAGGAACACACTGTCTTCACTCTGCATTAGGAACACACTGTCTTCACTCTGCTCTAGGAAACACTGTCTTCACTCTGCATTAGGAACACACTGTCTTCACTCTGCTCTAGGAACACACTGTCTTCATTCTGAATTAGGAACACACTGTCTTCACTCTGCTATATGCATATACACCGCAACTCTTCGTTAGGAACATACTGTCTTCACTCTGCTCTAGGAACACACTATCTTTACTGTGCTCCATGCACATACAACACAACTCAGCATTAGGAACACACTGTCTTCACTCTGCTCTAGGAACACACTGTCTTCACTCTGCATTAGGAACACACTGTCTTCACTCTGCATTAAAAACACACTGTCCTCACTCTGAGTTAGGAATACACTTTCTTCAATCTGCTCTAGGAATACGCTGTCTTCACTCTGCGTTAGGAACACACTGTCTTCACTCTGCTCCATGCACATACAGAGCAACTCTGCATTAGGAACACACTGTCTTCACTGTGTGTTAGGAACACACTGTCTTAACTCTGCTCTAGGAACACACTGTCTTCACTCTGCTCCATGCACATACACCACCACTGTGTTTTAGGAACACACTGTCTTCAATCTGCTCTAGGAACACACTGTCTTCACTCTGCTCTAGGAACACACTGTCTTCACTCTGCTCTAGGAACACACTGTCTTCACTCTGCATTAGGAACACACTGTCTTCACTCAGCCCCTTGCCCATACACAGCAACTTTGGGTTAGGAACAAACTGTATACACTCTGTGTTAGGAACAAACTGTCTACACTCTGCGTTAAGAACACACTGTCTTCACTCGGCTCTAGGAACACACTGTCTTCACTCTGTACTAGGATCACATTGTCTTCACTCTGCTCTAGAAACACACTGTCTTCACTCTGCTCCATGAACATTTACCGCAACTCTGCGATAGGAACACACTGTCTTCACTCAGCCCCTTGCCCATACACAGCAACTTTGGGTTAGGAACAAACTGTATACACTCTGTGTTAGGAACAAACTGTCTACACTCTGCGTTAAGAACACACTGTCTTCACTCGGCTCTAGGAACACACTGTCTTCACTCTGTACTAGGATCACATTGTCTTCACTCTGCTCTAGGAACACACTGTCTTCACTCTGCTCAAAGAACACACTGTGATCACTCTGCTCTAGGAACACACTGTCTTCACTCTGCATTAAGAACACACTGTCTTCACTTTGTTCCAGGAATACACTGTCTTCACTCTGCATTAAAACACACTGTCTTCACTCTGCTTTAGGTATACACTGTCTTCACTCTGCTCTAGGAACACACCGTGTTCACTCTGCATTAGGAACACACTCTCTTAAATCTGCTCTAGGAACACACTGTCTTCACTCTGCTCCATGCACATACACCGCAAATGTGCGATAGGAACACACTGTCTTAACTCTGCTCTAGGAACACACTGTCTTCACTCTGCTCTAGGAACACACTGTCTTCTCTCTGCTCTAGGAACACACTATCTTCACTCTGCATTAGGAACACACTTTCTTCACTCTGCTCCATGCACATACACAGCAACTTTGCGTTAGGAACAAACTGTCTACACTCTGTGTTAGGAACACACTGTCTTCACACTGCCTTAGGAACACACTGTCTTCATTCTGCTCTAGGAACATACTGTCTTCACTCTGCTCTAGGAACACACTGTCTTCACTCTGCTCCATGCACATTCACCGCAACTCTGCGTTAGGAACACACTGTCTTCACTCTGCTCTAGGAACACACTGTTTTCACACTGTTGTAGGAACACACTGTCTTCACTCTGCTCTAGGAACACACTGTCTTCACTCTGCATTAAGAACACACAGACTTCACTCTGCTCTAGAAGCACACTGTCTTTACTCTGCATTAGGAACACACTGGCTTCACTCTGCGTTAGGAACACACTGTTTTCACTCTGCTACATGCCCATACACAGCAACTTCTCTTTAGGAACACACTGTCTTCACTCTCCTCTAGGAACATACTGTCTTTACTCTGCTCCATGCACATACACCGCAACTCTGCAATATGAACACACTGTCTGCACTCTGCTCTAGGAACACACTGTCTTCACTCTGCTCCATGCACAAACACAGCAACTCTGCTCTAGGAACAAACTGTCTACACTCTGCGTTAGGAACACACTGTTTTCACATTGCTCTGGAACATACTGTTTTCAGTCTGCATTAGGAACACACTGTCTTCACTCTGCTTTAGGAACACACTGTCTTCCCTCTGCTCCATGCACATACAACGCAACTCTCTGTTAGGAACACACTGTCTTCACTCTGCTCTAGGAACACACTGTCTTCACTCTGCATTAGGAACACACTGTCTTCACTCTACTCTAGGAACACACTGTATTCATTCTGCATTAGGAACAAACTGTATTCACTCTGCTATATGCACATACACCGCAACTCCGCGTTAGGAACACACTGTCTTCACTATGCTCTAGGAACACACTGTCTTTACTCTGCAACATGCGCATACACTGCAACTCTTCAAGAGGAACATACTGTCTTCACTCTGCTCTAGGAACACACTGTCTTCACTCTGCATTAGGAACACACTGTCTTCACTCTGCTCCATGCACATACACAGCAACACTGCATTAGGAACAAACTGTCTACACTCTGTGTTAGGGACACACTGTCTTCACTCTGCACTAGGCACACAATGTCTTCATTCTGCTGTAGGAACACACTGTCTTCACTCTGTGTTAGGAACACACTGTCTTCACTCTGCATTAGGAACACACTGTCTTCACTCTGCAATAGGAACACACTGTCTTCACTCTACTCTAGGAACACACTGTATTCATTCTGCATTAGGAACAAACTGTCTTCACTCTGCTATATGCACATACACCGCAACTCTGCATTAGGAACACACTGTCTTCACTATGCTCTAGGAACACACTGTCTTTACTCTGCAACATGCGCATACACTGCAACTCTTCATGAGGAACATACTGTCTTCACTCTGCTCTTGGAACACACTTTCTTCGCTCTGCATTAGGAACACACTGTCTTCACTCTGCTCCATGCACATACACAGCAACACTGCATTAGGAACAAACTGTCTACACTCTGTGTTAGGGACACACTGTCTTCACTCTGCCTTTGGAACACAATGTCTTCATTCTGCTCTAGGAACACACTGTCTTCACTCTGTGTTAGGAACAGACTGTCTTCACTCTGCATTAGGAACACACTGTCTTCACTCTGCTCTAGGAACACACTGTCTTCACTCTGCATTAGTAACACACTGTCTTCACTCTGCTCTATGAACACACTGTCTTCACTCTGCTTTAGAAACACACTGTCTTCACTCTGCTCTCGGAACACACTGTCTTCACTCTGCTCTAGGAACACACTGTCTTCACTCTGAGTTAGGAACAAACTGTCTTCACTCTGCCCCATGCACATACACAGCAACTTTGCGTTAGGAACAAACTGTCTACACTCTGCGTTAGGAACACACTGTCTTCACTCTATCTTAGGAACACACTGTCTTCATTCTGCTCTAGGAACACACTGTCTTCACTCTTTTCTAGGAACACACTGTCTTCACTCTGCATTAGGAACACACTGTCTTCATTCTGCTCTAGGACACACTGTCTTCACTCTTCTCTAGGAACACACTGTCTTCACTCTGCATTAGGAACACACAGTCTTCACTCTGCTCTAGGAACACACTGTCTTCACTCTGCATTAGTAACACACTGTCTTCACTCTGCTGTAGGAACACACTGTCTTCACTCTGCATTAGGAGCACACTGGCTTCACTCTGTGTTAGGAACACACTGTTTTCACTCTGCTACATGCGCATACACCGCAACTCTGCATTAGGAAAACACTGTCTTCACTCTGCTCTAGGAACACACTGTCTTCACTCTGCATTAGGAACACACTGTCTTCACTCTGCTCTAGGAACACACTGTTCACTCTGCATTAAAAACACACTGTCTTCACTCTGCTCCATGCACATACACCGCAACTGTGCAATATGAACACACTGACTTCACTCTACTCTAGGAACACACTGTCTTCATTCTGCATTAGGAACACACTGTCTTCACTCTGCTATATGCACATACACCGCAATTCTGGGTTAGGAACACACTGTCTTCACTCTGCTCTAGGAACACACTGTCCTTACTCTGCAACATGCACATACACTGCAACTCTTCATGAGGAACACACTGTCTTCACTCTGCTCTAGGAACACACTGTCTTCACTCTCCTCTAGGAACACACTGTCTTCACTCTGCTCTATAGACACACTGTCTTCACTCTGCGTTACAAACACACTGTCTTCACTCTGCTCCATGCACATACACAGCAACTCTGCTTTAGGAACAAACTGTCTAGACTCTGCGTTAGGAACACACTGACTTCACACTGCTCTAGGAACACACTGTCTTCACTCTGCCTTAGGAACACACTGTCTTTACTCTGCTCCATGCACATACACCGCAACTGTGCATTAGGAACACACTGTCTTCACTCTGCTCTAGGAACACACTGTCTTCACTCTGCATTAGGAACACACTGTCTTCACTCTGCTCTAGGAACACACTATCTTCACTCTGCATTAAAAACACACTGTCTTCACTCTGCTTTAGGAATACACTGTCTTCACTCTGCTCTAGGAACACACTGTCTTCACTCTGCAAAAAGAACACACTGTCTTCACTCTGCTCTAGGAACACACTGTCTTCACTCTGCATTAGGAACACACAGTCTTCACTCTGCTCTAGAAGCACACTGTCTTCACTCTGCATTAGGAACACACTGGCTTCACTCTGCGTTAGGAACACACTGTTTTCACTCTGCTACATGCCCATACACCGCAACTTCTCATTAGGAACACACTGTCTTCACTCTCCTCTAGAAACATACTGTCTTTACTCTGCTCCATGCACATACACCGCAACTGTGCAATATGAACACACTGTCTGCACTCTGCTCTAGGAACACACTGTCTTCACTCTGCTCCATGCACAAACACAGCAACTCTGCTTTAGGAACAAACTGTCTACACTCTGCGTTAGGAACACACTGTTTTCACATTGCTCTGGAACATACTGTTTTCAGTCTGCATTAGGAACACACTGTCTTCACTCTGCTTTAGGAACACACTGTCTTCACTCTGCTCCATGCACATACACCGCAACTCTCTGTTAGGAACACACTGTCTTCACTCTGCTCTAGGAACACACTGTCTTCACTCTGCATTAGGAACACACTGTCTTCACTCTACTCTACTAACACACTGTATTCATTCTGCATTAGGAACAAACTGTCTTCACTCTGCTATATGCACATACACCGCAACACTGCGTTAGGAACACACTGTCTTCACTATGCTCTAGGAACACACTGTCTTTACTCTGCAACATGCACATACACTGCAACTCTTCATGTGGAACATATTATCTTCACTCTGCTCTAGGAACACACTGTCTTCACTCTGAGTTAGGAACACACTGTCTTCACTCTGCTCCATGCACATACACAGCAACTTTGCGTTAGGAACACACTGTCTTCAATCTGCTATAGGAACACACTTTCTTCACTCTGCTCTAGGAACACACTGTCTTCACTCTGCTCAGAACACACTGTGTTCACTCTGTTCTTGGAACACACTGTCTTCACTCTGCATTAGGAACACACAGTCTTCACTCTGCTCTAGGAACACACTGTCTTAACTCTGCTTTATAAACACAGTGTCTTCACTCTGCTCTAGGAACACACTGTCTTCACTCTGCATTAGGAACACACTGTCTTCACTCTGCTCTAGGAAAACACTATCTTCACTCTGCATTAGGAACACACTGTCTTCACTCTGCTCTAGGAACACACTGTCTTCACTCTGCATTATTAACACACTGTCTTCACTCTACTCTAGAAACACACTGTCTTCATTCTGCATTAGGAACACACTGTCTTCACTCTGCTATATGCACATACAGCGCAACTCTGCGTTAGGAACACACTGTCTTCACTCTACTCTAGGATCACACTGTCTTTACTCTGCTCCATGCACATACTTCGCAACTCTGCGTTAGGAACACACTGTCTTCACTCTGCTTTGGAACACACTGTCTTCACTCTGCATTAGGAACACACTGTCTTCACTCTGCCCTAGGAACACACTGTCTTCACTCTGTTTTCAGAAAACACTGCCTTCACTCTGCTCCATGCACATACACAGCAACTTTGCATTAGGAACACACTGTCTTCACTCTGGTCTAGGAACACACTGTCTTCACTCTACTCTAGGAACACACTGTCTTCACTCTGCATTAGGAACACACTGTCTTCACTTTGCTCTAGGAATACACTGTCTTCACTCTGCATTAGGAACACACAGTCTTCACTCTGCTCTAGGAACACACTGTCTTCACTCTGCATTAGTAACACACTGTCTTCACTCTGGTGTAGGAACACACTGTCTTCACTCTGCATTAGGAACACACTGGCTTCATTCTGCGTTAGGAACACACTGTTTTCACACTGCTTCATGCACATACACCGCAACTGTGCATTAGGAACACACTGTCTTCACTCTGCTCTAGGAACACTCTGTCTTCACTCTGCATTAGGAACACACTGTCTTCGCTCTGCAAAAAGAAAACACTGTCTTAACTCTGCTCTAGGAACACTCTGTCTTCACTCTGCTCCATGCACATACACCGCAACTGTGCGTTAGGAACACACTTTCTTCAATCTGCTATAGGAACACACAGTCTTCACTCTGTTCTAGGAACACACTGTCTTCACTCTGCTCTAGGAACACACTGTCTTCACTCTGAGTTAGGAACACACTGTCTTCACTCTGCTCCATGCACATACACAGCAACTTTGCGTTAGGAACACACTGTCTTCAATCTGCTATAGGAACACACAGTCTTCACTGTGTTCTAGGAACACACTGTCTTCACTCTGTTCTAGGAACACACTTTCTTCACTCTGCTCTAGGAACACACTGTCTTCACTCTGCTCTAGGAACACACTGTGTTCACTCTGCTCTTGGAACACACAGTCTTCACTCTGCATTAGGAACACACAGTCTTCACTCTGCTCTAGGAACACACTGTCTTAACTCTGCTTTATAAACACAGTGTCTTCACTCTGCTCTAGGAACACACTGTCTTCACTCTGCATTAGGAACACACTGTCTTCACTCTGCTCTAGGAAAACACTATCTTCACTCTGCATTAGGAACACACTGTCTTCACTCTGCCCTAGGAACACACTGTCTTCACTCTGTTTTCAGAAAACACTGCCTTCACTCTGCTCCATGCACATACACAGCAACTTTGCATTAGGAACACACTGTCTTCACTCTGGTCTAGGAACACACTGTCTTCACTCTACTCTAGGAACACACTGTCTTCACTCTGCATTAGGAACACACTGTCTTCACTTTGCTCTAGGAATACACTGTCTTCACTCTGCATTAGGAACACACAGTCTTCACTCTGCTCTAGGAACACACTGTCTTCACTCTGCATTAGTAACACACTGTCTTCACTCTGGTGTAGGAACACACTGTCTTCACTCTGCATTAGGAACACACTGGCTTCATTCTGCGTTAGGAACACACTGTTTTCACACTGCTTCATGCACATACACCGCAACTGTGCATTAGGAACACACTGTCTTCACTCTGCTCTAGGAACACTCTGTCTTCACTCTGCATTAGGAACACACTGTCTTCGCTCTGCAAAAAGAAAACACTGTCTTAACTCTGCTCTAGGAACACTCTGTCTTCACTCTGCTCCATGCACATACACCGCAACTGTGCGTTAGGAACACACTTTCTTCAATCTGCTATAGGAACACACAGTCTTCACTCTGTTCTAGGAACACACTGTCTTCACTCTGCTCTAGGAACACACTGTCTTCACTCTGAGTTAGGAACACACTGTCTTCACTCTGCTCCATGCACATACACAGCAACTTTGCGTTAGGAACACACTGTCTTCAATCTGCTATAGGAACACACAGTCTTCACTGTGTTCTAGGAACACACTGTCTTCACTCTGTTCTAGGAACACACTTTCTTCACTCTGCTCTAGGAACACACTGTCTTCACTCTGCTCTAGGAACACACTGTGTTCACTCTGCTCTTGGAACACACAGTCTTCACTCTGCATTAGGAACACACAGTCTTCACTCTGCTCTAGGAACACACTGTCTTAACTCTGCTTTATAAACACAGTGTCTTCACTCTGCTCTAGGAACACACTGTCTTCACTCTGCATTAGGAACACACTGTCTTCACTCTGCTCTAGGAAAACACTATCTTCACTCTGCATTAGGAACACACTGTCTTCACTCTGCTCTAGGAACACACTGTCTTCACTCTGCATTATTAACACACTGTCTTCACTCTACTCTAGAAACACACTGTCTTCATTCTGCATTAGGAACACACTGTCTTCACTCTGCTATATGCACATACAGCGCAACTCTGCGTTAGGAACACACTGTCTTCACTCTACTCTAGGATCACACTGTCTTTACTCTGCTCCATGCACATACTTCGCAACTCTGCGTTAGGAACACACTGTCTTCACTCTGCTTTGGAACACACTGTCTTCACTCTGCATTAGGAACACACTGTCTTCACTCTGCCCTAGGAACACACTGTCTTCACTCTGTTTTCAGAAAACACTGCCTTCACTCTGCTCCATGCACATACACAGCAACTTTGCATTAGGAACACACTGTCTTCACTCTGGTCTAGGAACACACTGTCTTCACTCTACTCTAGGAACACACTGTCTTCACTCTGCATTAGGAACACACTGTCTTCACTTTGCTCTAGGAATACACTGTCTTCACTCTGCATTAGGAACACACAGTCTTCACTCTGCTCTAGGAACACACTGTCTTCACTCTGCATTAGTAACACACTGTCTTCACTCTGGTGTAGGAACACACTGTCTTCACTCTGCATTAGGAACACACTGGCTTCATTCTGCGTTAGGAACACACTGTTTTCACACTGCTTCATGCACATACACCGCAACTGTGCATTAGGAACACACTGTCTTCACTCTGCTCTAGGAACACTCTGTCTTCACTCTGCATTAGGAACACACTGTCTTCGCTCTGCAAAAAGAAAACACTGTCTTAACTCTGCTCTAGGAACACTCTGTCTTCACTCTGCTCCATGCACATACACCGCAACTGTGCGTTAGGAACACACTTTCTTCAATCTGCTATAGGAACACACAGTCTTCACTCTGTTCTAGGAACACACTGTCTTCACTCTGCTCTAGGAACACACTGTCTTCACTCTGAGTTAGGAACACACTGTCTTCACTCTGCTCCATGCACATACACAGCAACTTTGCGTTAGGAACACACTGTCTTCAATCTGCTATAGGAACACACAGTCTTCACTGTGTTCTAGGAACACACTGTCTTCACTCTGTTCTAGGAACACACTTTCTTCACTCTGCTCTAGGAACACACTGTCTTCACTCTGCTCTAGGAACACACTGTGTTCACTCTGCTCTTGGAACACACAGTCTTCACTCTGCATTAGGAACACACAGTCTTCACTCTGCTCTAGGAACACACTGTCTTAACTCTGCTTTATAAACACAGTGTCTTCACTCTGCTCTAGGAACACACTGTCTTCACTCTGCATTAGGAACACACTGTCTTCACTCTGCTCTAGGAAAACACTATCTTCACTCTGCATTAGGAACACACTGTCTTCACTCTGCTCTAGGAACACACTGTCTTCACTCTGCATTATTAACACACTGTCTTCACTCTACTCTAGAAACACACTGTCTTCATTCTGCATTAGGAACACACTGTCTTCACTCTGCTATATGCACATACAGCGCAACTCTGCGTTAGGAACACACTGTCTTCACTCTACTCTAGGATCACACTGTCTTTACTCTGCTCCATGCACATACTTCGCAACTCTGCGTTAGGAACACACTGTCTTCACTCTGCTTTGGAACACACTGTCTTCACTCTGCATTAGGAACACACTGTCTTCACTCTGCCCTAGGAACACACTGTCTTCACTCTGTTTTCAGAAAACACTGCCTTCACTCTGCTCCATGCACATACACAGCAACTTTGCATTAGGAACACACTGTCTTCACTCTGGTCTAGGAACACACTGTCTTCACTCTACTCTAGGAACACACTGTCTTCACTCTGCATTAGGAACACACTGTCTTCACTTTGCTCTAGGAATACACTGTCTTCACTCTGCATTAGGAACACACAGTCTTCACTCTGCTCTAGGAACACACTGTCTTCACTCTGCATTAGTAACACACTGTCTTCACTCTGGTGTAGGAACACACTGTCTTCACTCTGCATTAGGAACACACTGGCTTCATTCTGCGTTAGGAACACACTGTTTTCACACTGCTTCATGCACATACACCGCAACTGTGCATTAGGAACACACTGTCTTCACTCTGCTCTAGGAACACTCTGTCTTCACTCTGCATTAGGAACACACTGTCTTCGCTCTGCAAAAAGAAAACACTGTCTTAACTCTGCTCTAGGAACACTCTGTCTTCACTCTGCTCCATGCACATACACCGCAACTGTGCGTTAGGAACACACTTTCTTCAATCTGCTATAGGAACACACAGTCTTCACTCTGTTCTAGGAACACACTGTCTTCACTCTGCTCTAGGAACACACTGTCTTCACTCTGAGTTAGGAACACACTGTCTTCACTCTGCTCCATGCACATACACAGCAACTTTGCGTTAGGAACACACTGTCTTCAATCTGCTATAGGAACACACAGTCTTCACTGTGTTCTAGGAACACACTGTCTTCACTCTGTTCTAGGAACACACTTTCTTCACTCTGCTCTAGGAACACACTGTCTTCACTCTGCTCTAGGAACACACTGTGTTCACTCTGCTCTTGGAACACACTGTCTTCACTCTGCATTAGGAACACACAGTCTTCACTCTGCTCTAGGAACACACTGTCTTAACTCTGCTTTATAAACACAGTGTCTTCACTCTGCTCTAGGAACACACTGTCTTCACTCTGCATTAGGAACACACTGTCTTCACTCTGCTCTAGGAAAACACTATCTTCACTCTGCATTAGGAACACACTGTCTTCACTCTGCTCTAGGAACACACTGTCTTCACTCTGCATTATTAACACACTGTCTTCACTCTACTCTAGAAACACACTGTCTTCATTCTGCATTAGGAACACACTGTCTTCACTCTGCTATATGCACATACAGCGCAACTCTGCGTTAGGAACACACTGTCTTCACTCTACTCTAGGATCACACTGTCTTTACTCTGCTCCATGCACATACTTCGCAACTCTGCGTTAGGAACACACTGTCTTCACTCTGCTTTGGAACACACTGTCTTCACTCTGCATTAGGAACACACTGTCTTCACTCTGCCCTAGGAACACACTGTCTTCACTCTGCATTAAAAACACACTGTCTTTACTAATGCTTTAGGAATATACTGTATTCTCTCTGCTCTAGGAACACACGGTCTTCACTCTGCGTTAGTAACACACTGTCTTCACTCTGCTCTAGGAACACACTGTTCTCACTCTGCATTAGGAACACACTGTCTTCACTCTGCTCCATGCACATAATCCGCAACTGTGCGTTAGGAACACACTTTCTTCAATCTGCTCTAGGAACACACTGTCTTCACTCTACTCTAGGAACACACTGTCTTCACTCTGCTCTAGGAACACTCTGTCTTCACTCTGTTTTCAGAAAACACTGCCTTCACTCTGCTCCATGCACATACACAGCAACTTTGCATTAGGAACAAACTGTCTAAACTCTCCGTTAGAAACACACTGTCTTCACTATGCCTTAGGAACACACTGTATTCATTCTGCTCTAGGAACACACTGTCTTCACTCTTCTCTAGGAAAACACTGTCTTCACTCTGCTCCATGCACATTCACCGCAACTCTGCGTTAGGAACACACTGTCTTCACTCTGCTCTAGGAACACACTGTCTTCATTCTGCTCTAGGAACACACTGTCTTCACTCTGCTCTAGGAACCCACTGTCTTCACTCTGCATTAGGAACACACTGTCTTCACTTTGCTCTAGGAATACACTGTCTTCACTCTGCATTAGGAACAACATTCTTCACTCTGATCTAGGAACACACTGTCTTCACTCTGCATTAGTAACACACTGTCTTAACACTGCTGTAGGAACACACTGTCTTCACTCTGCATTAGGAACACACTGGCTTCACTCAGCATTAGGAACACACTGTTTTCACGCTGCTACATGCACATACACCGCAACTATGCATTACGAACACACTGTCTTCACTCTGCTATAGGAACACACTGTCTATACTATGCTCCATGCACATACACCGCAACTGTGCGATAGGAACACACTGTCTTCACTCTGCTCTAGGAACACACTGTCTTCACTCTCCTCTAGGAACACACTGTCTTCACTCTGCTCTAGGAACACACTGTCTTCACTCTGCGTTAGGAACACACTGTCTTCACTCTGCTCCATGCACATACACCGCAACTGTGTGATAGGAACACACTGTCTTCACTCTGCCCTAGGAACGCACTGTCTTCACTCTGCATTAAAAACACACTGTCTTTACTCTGCTTTCGGAATACACTGTCTTCACTCTGCTTTAGGAACACACTGTCTTCACTCTCCTCTCAGAACACACTTTCTTCACTCTGCTCTACGAACACACTGTCTTCACTCTGCGTTAGGAACACTCTGTCTTCATTCTGCTCCATGCACATACACAGCAACTCTGCTTTAGGAAAAAACTGTCTACACTCTGCGTTAGGAACACACTGACTTCACACTGCTCTAGGAACACACTGTCTTCACTCTGCCTTAGGAACACACTGTCTTCACTCTGCTTTAGGAACACACTCTCTTCACTCTGCTCTAGGAACGCACTGTCTTTACTCTGCTCCATGCACATACACAGCAACTGTGCATTAGGGACACACTGTCTTCACTCTGCGCTAGGAACACACTGTCTTCACTCTGCATTAGGAACACACTGTCTTCATTCTGCTCTAGGAACACACTGTCTTCACTCTGCATTAAGAACACACGGTTTTCACTCTGCGTTAGGAACACACTGTCTTCACTCTGCGTTAGGAACACACTGTGTTCACTCTGCATGAAGAACACACTGTCTTCACTCTGCTCTAGGAACACACTGTCTTCACTCTGCAAAAAGAACACACTGTCTTCACTCTGCTCTAGGAACACACTATATTCACACTGCATGAGGAACACACTGTCTTCCCTCTGCTCTAAGAACACACTGTCTTCACTCTGAATTAAGGACACACTGGCTTCACTCAGCATTAGGAACACACTGTTTTCACGCCGCTACATGCACATACACCGCAACTATGCATTACGAACACACTGTCTTCACTCTGCTATAGGAACACACTGTCTATACTATGCTCCATGCACATACACCGCAACTGTGCGATAGGAACACACTGTCTTCACTCTGCTCTAGGAACACACTGTCTTCACTCTCCTCTAGGAACACACTGTCTTCACTCTGCTCTAGGAACACACTGTCTTCACTCTGCGTTAGGAACACACTGTCTTCACTCTGCTCCATGCACATACACCGCAACTGTGTGATAGGAACACACTGTCTTCACTCTGCCCTAGGAACGCACTGTCTTCACTCTGCATTAAAAACACACTGTCTTTACTCTGCTTTCGGAATACACTGTCTTCACTCTGCTTTAGGAACACACTGTCTTCACTCTCCTCTCAGAACACACTTTCTTCACTCTGCTCTACGAACACACTGTCTTCACTCTGCGTTAGGAACACTCTGTCTTCATTCTGCTCCATGCAAATACACAGCAACTCTGCTTTAGGAAAAAACTGTCTACACTCTGCGTTAGGAACACACTGACTTCACACTGCTCTAGGAACACACTGTCTTCACTCTGCCTTAGGAACACACTGTCTTCACTCTGTTTTAGGAACACACTCTCTTCACTCTGCTCTAGGAACGCACTGTCTTTACTCTGCTCCATGCACATACACAGCAACTGTGCATTAGGGACACACTGTCTTCACTCTGCGCTAGGAACACACTGTCTTCACTCTGCATTAGGAACACACTGTCTTCACTCTGCTCTAGGAACACACTGTCTTCACTCTGCATTAAGAACACACGGTTTTCACTCTGCGTTAGGAACACACTGTCTTCACTCTGCGTTAGGAACACACTGTGTTCACTCTGCATGAGGAACACACTGTCTTCACTCTGCTCTAGGAACACACTGTCTTCACTCTGCAAAAAGAACACACTGTCTTCACTCTGCTCTAGGAACACACTATATTCACACTGCATGAGGAACACACTGTCTTCCCTCTGCTCTAAGAACACACTGTCTTCACTCTGAATTAAGGACACACTGGCTTCACTCTGCGTTAGGAATACACTGTTTTTACTCTGTTCTAGGAACACACTGTCTTCACTCTGCTCCATGCACATATACAGCAACACTGCATTAGAAACAAACTGTCTAGACTCTGCGTTAGGGACACACTGTCTTCACTCTGCCTTTCGAACACACTGTTTTCATTCTGCTCTAGGAACACAATGTCTTCACTCTGCGTTAGGTAGACAGTGTCATCACTCTGCTATAGGAACACACAGTCTTCACTCTGCATTAAGAACACACTGTCTTAACTCTGCTCGAGAAACACACTGTCTTCACTCTGCATTAGGAACACACTGACTTCACTCTGCTCTAGGAACACACTGTCTTTACTCTGCTGCCGAACACACTGTCTTGAATCTGCTCTATGAACACACTGTCTTCACTCTGCTTTAGGCAAACACTGTCTTCACACTGCTCTAGGAACACACTGTCTTCACTCTGCTCTAGGAACACACTGTCTTCATTCTGCTCTAGGAACACACCTCTTCACTCTGCTCTAGGAACACTCCTACTTCACTCTGCATTAGTAACACACTATCTTAACTCTGCTGTAGGAACACACTGTTTTCACTCTGCATTAGGAACACACTGGCTTCACTCAGCGTTAGGAACACACTGTTTTCACGCCGCTACATGCACATACACCACAACTCTGCATTACGGACACACTGCTCTGGGAACACACTGTCTATACTATGCTCCATGCACATACACCGCAACTGTGCGATAGGAACACACTGTCTTCACTCTGCTCTAGGAACACACTGTCTTCACTCTCCTCTAGGAACACACTGTCTTCACTCTGCCTTAGGAACATACTGTCTTCACTCTGCTTTAGGAACACACTGTCTTCACTCTGCTCTAGGAACACACTGTCTTTACTCTGCTCCATGCACATACACCGCAACTGTGCATTAGGGACACACTGTCTTCACTCTGCTCTAGGAACACACTGTCTTCACTCTGCATTAGGAACACACTGTCTTCACTCTGCCCTAGGAACACACTGTCTTCACTCTGCATTAAGAACACAATGCCTTCACTCTGCGTTAGGAACACACTGTCTTCACTCTGCATTAGGAACACACTGTCTTCACTCTGCTCTAGGAACACACTGTCTTCACTCTGCAAAAAGAACACACTGTCTTCACACTGCTCTAGGAACACACTATATTCACACTGCATGAGGAACACACTGTCTTCACTCTGCTCTAAGAACACACTGTCTTCACTCTGAATTAAGGACACACAGTCTTCACTCTGCGTTAGTAACACACTGTCTTCACTCTGCACTACGAACACACTGTCTTCATTCTGCGTTTGGAACACACTGTCTTCATTCTGCTCCATGCACATACTCAGCAAGTCTGCATTAGGAACACACTGGCTTCACTCTGCGTTAGGAATACACTGTTTTCACTCTGTTCTAGGAACACACTGTCTTCACTCTGCTCCATGCACATATACAACAACACTGCATTAGAAACAAACTGTCTAGACTCTGCGTTAGGGACACACTGTCTTCACTCTGCCTTTCGAACACACTGTTTTCATTCTGCTCTAGGAACACAATGTCTTCACTCTGCGTTAGGAACACAGTGTCTTCACTCTGCTATAGGACCACAAAGTCTTCACTCTGCATTAAGAACACACTGTCTTCACTCTGCTCGAGAAACACACTGTCTATACTATGCTCCATGCACATACACCGCAACTGTGCGATAGGAACACACTGTCTTCACTCTGCTCTAGGAACACACTGTCTTCACTCTCCTCTAGGAACACACTGTCTTCACTCTGCTCTAGGAACACACTGTCTTCACTCTGCGTTAGGAACACACTGTCTTCACTCTGCTCCATGCACATACACCGCAACTGTGTGATAGGAACACACTGTCTTCACTCTGCCCTAGGAACACACTGTCTTCACTCTGCTCTGGTAACACACTGTCTATACTATGCTCCATGCACATACACCGCAACTGTGCGATAGGAACACA
Organism: Microtus pennsylvanicus; assembly: GCF_037038515.1. Lineage (NCBI taxonomy): Eukaryota > Metazoa > Chordata > Mammalia > Rodentia > Cricetidae > Microtus > Microtus pennsylvanicus. The sequence continues at coordinate 1,028,141 of NC_134588.1, forward strand.
CTGTCTTCACTCTGCTCTAGGAACACACTGTCTTCACTCTCCTCTAGGAACACTCTGTCTTCACTCTGCTCTAGGAACACACTGTCTTCACACTTCGTTAGGAACACTCTGTCTTCACTCTTCTCCATGCACATACACCGCAACTGTGCGATAGGGACACACTGTCTTCACTCTCCTCTCAGAACACATTTCTTCACTCTGCTCTACGAACACACTGTCTTCACTCTGCGTTAGGAACACTCTGTCTTCACTCTGCTCCATGCACATACACAGCAACTCTGCTTTAGGAAAAAACTGTCTACACTCTGCGTTAGGAACACTCTGACTTCACACTGCTCTAGGAACACACTGTCTTCACTCTGCCTTAGGAACACACTGTCTTCACTCTGCTTTAGGAACACACTCTCTTCACTCTGCTCTAGGAACGCACTGTCTTTACTCTGCTCCATGCACATACACAGCAACTGTGCATTAGGGACACACTGTCTTCACTCTGCGCTAGGAACACACTGTCTTCACTCTGCTCCATGCACATACACCGCAACTGTGTGATAGGAACACACTGTCTTCACTCTGCAAAAAGAACACACTGTCTTCACTCTGCTCTAGGAACACACTATATTCACACTGCATGAGGAACACACTGTCTTCCCTCTGCTCTAAGAACACACTGTCTTCACTCTGAATTAAGGACACACTGGCTTCACTCTGCGTTAGGAATACACTGTTTTTACTCTGTTCTAGGAACACACTGTCTTCACTCTGCTCCATGCACATATACAGCAACACTGCATTAGAAACAAACTGTCTAGACTCTGCGTTAGGGACACACTGTCTTCACTCTGCCTTTCGAACACACTGTTTTCATTCTGCTCTAGGAACACAATGTCTTCACTCTGCGTTAGGTAGACAGTGTCATCACTCTGCTATAGGAACACACTGTCTTCACTCTGCATTAAGAACACACTGTCTTAACTCTGCTCGAGAAACACACTGTCTTCACTCTGCATTAGGAACACACTGACTTCACTCTGCTCTAGGAACACACTGTCTTTACTCTGCTGCCGAACACACTGTCTTGAATCTGCTCTATGAACACACTGTCTTCACTCTGCTTTAGGCAAACACTGTCTTCACACTGCTCTAGGAACACACTGTCTTCACTCTGCTCTAGGAACACACTGTCTTCATTCTGCTCTAGGAACACACCTCTTCACTCTGCTCTAGGAACACTCCTACTTCACTCTGCATTAGTAACACACTATCTTAACTCTGCTGTAGGAACACACTGTCTTCACTCTGCATTAGGAACACACTGGCTTCACTCAGCGTTAGGAACACACTGTTTTCACGCCGCTACATGTACATACACCACAACTCTGCATTACGAACACACTGTATTGACTCTGCTCTGGGAACACACTGTCTATACTATGCTCCATGCACATACACCGCAACTGTGCGATAGGAACACACTGTCTTCACTCTGCTCTAGGAACACACTGTCTTCACTCTCCTCTAGGAACACACTGTCTTCACTCTGCCTTAGGAACATACTGTCTTCACTCTGCTTTAGGAACACACTGTCTTCACTCTGCTCTAGGAACACACTGTCTTTACTCTGCTCCATGCACATACACCGCAACTGTGCATTAGGGACACACTGTCTTCACTCTGCTCTAGGAACACACTGTCTTCACTCTGCATTAGGAACACACTGTCTTCACTCTGCTCTAGGAACACACTGTCTTCACTCTGCATTAAGAACACAATGCCTTCACTCTGCGTTAGGAACACACTGTCTTCACTCTGCATTAGGAACACACTGTCTTCACTCTGCTCTAGGAACACACTGTCTTCACTCTGCAAAAAGAACACACTGTCTTCACACTGCTCTAGGAACACACTATATTCACACTGCATGAGGAACACACTGTCTTCACTCTGCTCTAAGAACACACTGTCTTCACTCTGAATTAAGGACACACAGTCTTCACTCTGCGTTAGTAACACACTGTCTTCACTCTGCACTACGAACACACTGTCTTCATTCTGCGTTTGGAACACACTGTCTTCACTCTGCTCCATGCACATACTCAGCAAGTCTGCATTAGGAACACACTGGCTTCACTCTGCGTTAGGAATACACTGTTTTCACTCTGTTCTAGGAACACACTGTCTTCACTCTGCTCCATGCACATATACAACAACACTGCATTAGAAACAAACTGTCTAGACTCTGCGTTAGGGACACACTGTCTTCACTCTGCCTTTCGAACACACTGTTTACATTCTGCTCTAGGAACACAATGTCTTCACTCTGCGTTAGGAACACAGTGTCTTCACTCTGCTATAGGACCACACTGTCTTCACTCTGCATTAAGAACACACTGTCTTCACTCTGCTCGAGAAACACACTGTCTTCTCTCTGCATTAGGAACACACTGTCTTCACTCTGCTCTAGGAACACACTGTCTTTACTCTGCTGCATGAACACACTGTCTTCACTCTGCTCTATGAACACACTGTCTTCACTCTGCTTTAGGCAAACACAGTCTTCACTCTGCTCTAGGAACACACTGTCTTCACTCTGCTCTAGGAACACACTGTCTTCATTCTGCATTAGGAACACACTGTCTTCACTCTGCTATATGCACATAGAACGCAACTCTGCGTTAGTAACACACTGTCTTCACTCTACTCTAGGACCACACTGTCTTTACTCTGCTCCATGCACATACTCCGCAACTCTGGTTAGGAACACACTGTCTTCACTCTGCTTTGGAACACACTGTCTTCACTCTGCATTAGGAACACACTGTCTTCACTCTGCCCTAGGAACACACTGTGTTCACTTTGCAGTAAAAACACACTGTCTTTACTCTGCTTTAGGAATATACTGTCTTCCCTCTGCTCTAGGAACACACTGTCTTCACTCTGCGTTAGTAACACACTGTCTTCACTCTGCTCTAGGAACACACTGTTCTCACTCCGCATTAGGAACACACTGTCTTCACTCTGCTCCATGCACATACACCGCAACTGTGCGTTAGGAACACACTGTCTTCAATCTGCTCTAGGAACACACTGTCTTCACTCTGCTCTAGGAACACACTGTCTTCACTCTGCTCTAGGAACACACTGTTTTCACTCTGTTTTAAGAACACTGTTTTCAGTCTGCTCCATGCACATACACAGCAACTTTGCGTTAGGAACAAACTGTCTAAACTCTGCGTTAGGAACACACTGTCTTCACTCTGCCTTAGGAACACACTGTATTCATTCTGCTCTAGGAACACACTGTCTTCACTCTTCTCTAGGAACACACTGTCTATACTATGCTCCATGCACATACACCGCAACTGTGCGATAGGAACACACTGTCTTCACTCTGCTCTAGGAACACACTGTCTTCACTCTGCCTTAAGAACACAGTGTCTTCACTCTGCTCTAGGAACACACTGTTTTCACTCTGAATTAGGAACACACTGTCTTCCCTCTGCTCTAGAAACACACTGTCTTCACTCTGCATTAGTAACACACTGTCTTCACTCTACTCTAGGAACACACTGTCTTCATTCTGCATTAGGAACACACTGTCTTCACTCTGCTATATGCACATACACCGCAATTCTGGGTTAGGAACACACTGTCTTCACTCTGCTCTAGGAACACACTGTCTTTACTCTGCAACATGCACATACATTGCAACTCTTCATGAGGAACACACTGTCTTCACTCTGCTCTAGGAACACACTGTCTTCACTCTCCTCTAGGAGCACACTGTCTTCACTCTGCTCTACGAACACACTGTCTTCACTCTGCGTTAGGAACACACTGTCTTCACTCTGCTCCATGCACATACACAGCAACTCTGCTTTAGGAACAAACTGTCTACACTCTGCGTTAGGAACACACTGACTTCACACTGCTCTAGGAACACACTGTCTTCACTCTGCAAAAAGAACACACTGTCTTCACTCTGCTCTAGGAACACACTGTCTTCACTCTGCTCTAAGAACACACTGTCTTCACTATGATTTAAGGACACACAGTCTTCACTCTGCGTTAGTAACACACTGTCTTCACTCTGCACTAGGAACACACTGTCTTCATTCTGCGTTTGGAACACACTGTCTTCACTCTGCTCCATGCACATACTCAGCAAGTCTGCATTAGGAACACACTGGCTTCACTCTGCGTTAGGAACACACTGTCTTCTCTCTGCTCTAGGAACACACTGTCTTCACTCTGCATTAAAAACCCACTGTCTTCACTCTACATTAAGAACACACTGTCTAACCTCTGCTCTAGGAACACACTGTCTTCATCTGCTCCATGTACATCCACTGCAACTCTGTGATAGGAACACACTGTCTTCACTCTGCTCTAGGACCACACTGTCTTCACTCTCCTCTAGGAGCACACTGTCTTCACTCTGCTCTAGGAACACACTGTCTTCACTCTCCTCTAAAAACACACTGTCTTCACTCTGCTCCATGCACATACTCAGCAAGTCTGCATTAGGAACACACTGGCTTCACTCTGCGTTAAGAATACACTGTTTTCACTCTGTTCTAGGAACACACTGTCTTCACTCTGCTCCATGCACATATACAACAACACTGCATTAGAAACAAACTGTCTAGACTCTGCGTTAGGGACACACTGTCTTCACTCTGCCTTTCGAACACACTGTTTTCATTCTGCTCTAGGAACACAATGTCTTCACTCTGCATTAGGAACACAATGTCTTCACTCTGCTATAGGACCACACTGTCTTCACTCTGCATTAAGAACACACTGTCTTCACTCTGCTGCATGAACACACTGTCTTCACTCTGCCCTAGGAACACACTGTCTTCACTTTGCAGTAAAAACACACTGTCTTTACTCTGCTTTAGGAATATACTGTCTTCCCTCTGCTCTAGGAACACACTGTCTTCACTCTGCGTTAGTAACACACTGTCTTCACTCTGCTCTAGGAACACACTGTTCTCACTCCGCATTAGGAACACACTGTCTTCACTCTGCTCCATGCACATACACTGCAACTGTGCGTTAGGAACACACTGTCTTCAATCTGCTCTAGGAACACACTGTCTTCACTCTGCTCTAGGAACACACTGTCTTCACTCTGCTCTAGGAACACACTGTTTTCACTCTGTTTTAAGAACACTGTTTTCAGTCTGCTCCATGCACATACACAGCAACTTTGCGTTAGGAACAAACTGTCTAAACTCTGCGTTAGGAACACACTGTCTTCACTCTGCCTTAGGAACACACTGTATTCATTCTGCTCTAGGAACACACTGTCTTCACTCTTCTCTAGGAACACACTGTCTATACTATGCTCCATGCACATACACCGCAACTGTGCGATAGGAACACACTGTCTTCACTCTGCTCTAGGAACACACTGTCTTCACTCTGCCTTAAGAACACAGTGTCTTCACTCTGCTCTAGGAACACACTGTTTTCACTCTGAATTAGGAACACACTGTCTTCCCTCTGCTCTAGAAACACACTGTCTTCACTCTGCATTAGTAACACACTGTCTTCACTCTACTCTAGGAACACACTGTCTTCATTCTGCATTAGGAACACACTGTCTTCACTCTGCTATATGCACATACACCGCAATTCTGGGTTAGGAACACACTGTCTTCACTCTGCTCTAGGAACACACTGTCTTTACTCTGCAACATGCACATACATTGCAACTCTTCATGAGGAACACACTGTCTTCACTCTGCTCTAGGAACACACTGTCTTCACTCTCCTCTAGGAGCACACTGTCTTCACTCTGCTCTACGAACACACTGTCTTCACTCTGCGTTAGGAACACACTGTCTTCACTCTGCTCCATGCACATACAAAGCAACTCTGCTTTAGGAACAATCTGTCTACACTCTGCGTTAGGAACACACTGACTTCACACTGCTCTAGGAACACACTGTCTTCACTCTGCAAAAAGAACACACTGTCTTCACTATGATTTAAGGACACACAGTCTTCACTCTGCGTTAGTAACACACTGTCTTCACTCTGCACTAGGAACACACTGTCTTCATTCTGCGTTTGGAACACACTGTCTTCACTCTGCTCCATGCACATACTCAGCAAGTCTGCATTGGGAACACACTGGCTTCACTCTGCGTTAGGAACACACTGTCTTCTCTCTGCTCTAGGAACACACTGTCTTCACTCTGCCTTAAAAACACACTGTCTTCACTCTACATTAAGAACACACTGTCTAACCTCTGCTCTAGGAACACACTGTCTTCACTCTGCTCCATGTACATACACTGCAACTCTGTGATAGGAACACACTGTCTTCACTCTGCTCTAGGACCACACTGTCTTCACTCTCCTCTAGGAGCACACTGTCTTCACTCTGCTCTAGGAACACACTGTCTTCACTCTCCTCTAAAAACACACTGTCTTCACTCTGCTCCATGCACATACTCAGCAAGTCTGCATTAGGAACACACTGGCTTCACTCTGCGTTAAGAATACACTGTTTTCACTCTGTTTTAGGAACACACTGTCTTCACTCTGCTCCATGCACATATACAACAACACTGCATTAGAAACAAACTGTCTAGACTCTGCGTTAGGGACACACTGTCTTCACTCTGCCTTTCGAACACACTGTTTTCATTCTGCTCTAGGAACACAATGTCTTCACTCTGCGTTAGGAACACAATGTCTTCACTCTGCTATAGGACCACACTGTCTTCACTCTGCATTAAGAACACACTGTCTTCACTCTGCTGCATGAACACACTGTCTTCACTCTGCTCTATGAACACAATGTTATCACTCTGCTTTAGGCAAACACAGTCTTCACTCTGCTCTAGGAACACACTGTCTTCACTCTGCTCTAGGAACACACTGTCTTCATTCTGCATTAGGAACACACTGTCTTCACTCTGCTATATGCACATAGAACGCAACTCTGCGTTAGGAACACACTGTCTTCACTCTACTCTAGGAACACACTGTCTTTACTCTGCTCCATGCACATACTCCGCAACTCTGGTTAGGAACACACTGTCTTCACTCTGCTTTGGAACACACTGTCTTCACTCTGCATTAGGAACACACTGTCTTCACTCTGCCCTAGGAACACACTGTCTTCACTTTGCAGTAAAAACACACTGTCTTTACTCTGCTTTAGGAATATACTGTCTTCCCTCTGCTCTAGGAACACACTGTCTTCACTCTGCGTTAGTAACACACTGTCTTCACTCTGCTCTAGGAACACACTGTTCTCACATTGCATTAGGAACACACTGTCTTCACTCTGCTCCATGCACATACACCGCAACTGTGCGTTGGGAACACACTGTCTTCAATCTGCTCTAGGAACACACTGTCTTCACTCTGCTCTAGGAACACACTGTCTTCACTCTGCTCTAGGAACACACTGTTTTCACTCTGTTTTAAGAACACTGTTTTCAGTCTGCTCCATGCACATACACAGCAACTTTGCGTTAGGAACAAACTGTCTAAACTCTGCGTTAGGAACACACTGTCTTCACTCTGCCTTAGGAACACACTGTATTCATTCTGCTCTAGGAACACACTGTCTTCACTCTTCTCTAGGAACACACTGTCTATACTATGCTCCATGCACATACACCGCAACTGTGCGATAGGAACACACTGTCTTCACTCTGCTCTAGGAACACACTGTCTTCACTCTGCCTTAAGAACACAGTGTCTTCACTCTGCTCAAGGAACACACTGTTTTCACTCTGAATTAGGAACACACTGTCTTCCCTCTGCTCTAGAAACACACTGTCTTCACTCTGCATTAGTAACACACTGTCTTCACTCTACTCTAGGAACACACTGTCTTCATTCTGCATTAGGAACACACTGTCTTCACTCTGCTATATGCACATACACCGCAATTCTGGGTTAGGAACACACTGTCTTCACTCTGCTCTAGGAACACACTGTCTTTACTCTGCAACATGCACATACATTGCAACTCTTCATGAGGAACACACTGTCTTCACTCTGCTCTAGGAACACACTGTCTTCACTCTCCTCTAGGAGCACACTGTCTTCACTCTGCTCTACGAACACACTGTCTTCACTCTGCGTTAGGAACACACTATCTTCACTCTGCTCCATGCACATACAAAGCAACTCTGCTTTAGGAACAAACTGTCTACACTCTGCGTTAGGAACACACTGACTTCACACTGCTCTAGGAACACACTGTCTTCACTCTGCAAAAAGAACACACTGTCTTCACTCTGCTCTAGGAACACACTGTCTTCACTCTGCTCTAAGAACACACTGTCTTCACTATGATTTAAGGACACACAGTCTTCACTCTGCGTTAGTAACACACTGTCTTCACTCTGCACTAGGAACACACTGTCTTCATTCTGCGTTTGGAACACACTGTCTTCACTCTGCTCCATGCACATACTCAGCAAGTCTGCATTAGGAACACACTGGCTTCACTCTGCGTTAGGAACACACTGTCTTCTCTCTGCTCTAGGAACACACTGTCTTCACTCTGCCTTAAAAACACACTGTCTTCACTCTACATTAAGAACACACTGTCTAACCTCTGCTCTAGGATCACACTGTCTTCACTCTGCTCCATGTACATACACTGCAACTCTGTGATAGGAACACACTGTCTTCACTCTGCTCTAGGACCACACTGTCTTCACTCTCCTCTAGGAGCACACTGTCTTCACTCTGCTCTAGGAACACACTGTCTTCACTCTCCTCTAAAAACACACTGTCTTCACTCTGCTCCATGCACATGCACAGCAACTCTGCTTTAGGAACAAACTGTCTACACGCTGCGTTAGGAACACACTGTCTTCATTCTGCTCTAGCAGCACACTGTCTTCACTCTGTGTTAGTAACACAGTGACTTCACTCTCTCTAGGAACACACTGTCTTCACTCTCCTCCATGCACATACACCGCAACTCTGTGTTAGGAACAACTGTTTTCACTCTGCTCTAGGAACACACTGTCTTCACTCTGCTCTAGGAACACACTGTCTTCACAATGCATTAGGAACACACTGTCTTCACTCTGCTCTAGGAACACACTGTCTTCACTCTGCCTTAGGAACACAGTGTCTTCACTCTGCTCTAGGAACACACTGTTTTCACTCTGAATTAGGAACACACTGTCTTCCCTCTGCTCTAGAAACACACTGTCTTCACTCTGCATTAGTAACACACTGTCTTCACTCTACTCTAGGAACACACTATCTTCATTCTGCATTAGGTACACACTGTCTTCACTCTGCTATATGCACATACACCGCAATTCTGGGTTAGGAACACACTGTCTTCACTCTGCTCTAGGAACACACTGTCTTTACTCTGCAACATGCACATACACTGCAACTCTTCATGAGGAACACACTGTCTTCACTCTGCTCTAGGACCACACTGTCTTCACTCTCCTCTAGGAACACACTGTCTTCACTCTGCTCTAGGAACACACTGTCTTCACTCTGCGTTAGGAACACACTGTCTTCATTCTGCTCTAGGAACACACTGTCTTCACTCTGCTCTAGGAACACACTGTCTTCACTCTGCTCTAGGAACACACTGTCTTCACTCTGCATTAGGAACACACTGTCTTCACTCTGCTCTAGGAACACACTGTCTTCACTCTGCATTAAAAACACACTGTCTTCACTCTGCTTTGGAATACACTGTCTTCACTCTGCTCTAGCAACACACTCTCTTCACTCTGCAAAAAGAACACACTGTCTTCACTCTGCTCTAGGAACACACTGTCTTCACTCTGCTCTAAGAACACACTGTCTTCACTATGATTTAAGGACCCACAGTCTTCACTCTGCGTTAGTAACACACTGTCTTCACTCTGCACTAGGAACACACTGTCTTCATTCTGCGTTTGGAACACACTGTCTTCACTCTGCTCCATGCACATACTCAGCAAGTCTGCATTAGGAACACACTGGCTTCACTCTGCGTTAGGAACACACTGTCTTCACTCTGCTCCATGCACATACACAGCAACTTTGCGTTAGGAACAAACTGTCTACACTCTGCGTTAGGAACACACTGTCTTCACTCTGCCTTAGGAACACACTGTGTTCATTCCTCTCTAGGAACACACTGTCTTCACTCTTCTCTGTGAACACAATGTCTTCACTCTGCTCCCTGCACATTCACCGCAACTCTCCCTTAGGAACACAAGGTATTCACTCTGCTCTAAGAACACACTGTCTTCACTCTGGTATAGGAAAACACTGTCTTCACTGTGCTCTAGGAACACACTGTCTTCACTCTGCATTAGGAACACACTGTCTTCACTTTGCTCTAGGAATACACTGTCTTCACTCTGCATTAGGAACACACAGTCTACACTCTGCTCTAGGAACACACTGTCTTCACTCAGCATTAAGAACACACTGCCTTCACACTGTGTTAGGAACACACTGTCTTCACTCTGCATTAGGAACACACAGTCTTCACTCTGCGTTAGGAACACACTGTCTTCACTCTGCATTGGGAACACAGTGTCTTCGCTCTGCATTAGGAACACACTGTCTTAACTCTGCACTAGGAACACACTGTCTTCATTGTGCGTTAAGAACACACTGTATTCACTCTGCTCCATGCACATACTCAGCAAGTCTGCATTAGGAACACACTGTCTTCACTCTGCGTTAGGAACACACTGTCATCACTCTGCTCTAGGAACACACTGTCTTCACTCTGCCTTAAAAACACACTGTCTTCACTCTGCATTAAGAACACACTGTCTAAACTCTTCTCTAGGAACACACTGTCTTCACTCTGCTCCATGCACATACACTGCAACTCTGTGATAGGAACACACTGTCTTCACTCTGCTCTAGGACCACACTGTCTTCACTCTCCTCTAGGAGCACACTGTCTTCACTCTGCTCTAGGAACACACTGTCTTCACTCTCCTCTAAAAACACACTGTCTTCACTCTGCTCCATGCACATACACAGCAACTCTGCTTTAGGAACAAACTGTCTACACGCTGCGTTATGAACACACTGTCTTCACTCTGCCTTTGGAACACACTGTCTTCATTCAGCTCTAGCAACACACTGTCTTCACTCTGTGTTAGTAACACAATGACTTCACTCTCTCTAGGAACACACTGTCTTCACTCTCCTCCATGCACATACACCGCAACTCTGTGTTAGGAACACACTGTCTTCACTCTTCTCTAGGAACACACTGTCTTCACTCTGCTCTAGGAACACACTGTCTTCACTCTGCATTAGGAACACACTGTCTTCACTCTGCCTTAAGAACACAGTGTCTTCACTCTGCCCTAGGAACACACTGTTTTCACTCTGAATTAGGAGCACACTGTCTTCCCTCTGCTCTAGAAACACACTGTCTTCACTCTGCATTAGTAACACACTGTCTTCACTCTACTCTAGGAACACACTGTCTTCATTCTGCATTAGGAACACACTGTCTTCACTCTGCTATATGCACATACACCGCAATTCTGGGTTAGGAACACACTGTCTTCACTCTGCTCTAGGAACACACTGTCTTTACTCTGCAACATGCACATACAATGCAACTCTTCATGAGGAACACACTGTCTTCACTCTGCTCTAGGAACACACTGTCTTCACTCTCCTCTAGGAACACACTGTCTTCACTCTGCTCTACGAACACACTGTCTTCACTCTGCGTTAGGAACACACTGTCTTCACTCTGCTCCATGCACATACACAGCAACTCTGCTTTAGGAACAAACTGTCTACACTCTGCGTTAGGAACACACTGACTTCACACTGCTCTAGGAACACACTGTCTTCACTCTGCAAAAAGAACACACTGTCTTCACTCTGCTCTAGGAACACACTGTCTTCACTCTGCTCTAAGAACACACTGTCTTCACTATGATTTAAGGACACACAGTCTTCACTCTGCGTTAGTAACACACTGTCTTCACTCTGCACTAGGAACACACTGTCTTCATTCTGCGTTTGTAACACACTGTCTTCACTCTGCTCCATGCACATACACCGCAACTGTGCGTTAGGAACACACTGTCTTCAATCTGCTCTAGGAACACACAGTCTTCACTCTGCCATAGGAACACACTGTCTTCACTCTGCTCTAGGAACACACTGTCTTCACTCTGAGTTAGGAACACAATGTCTTCTTTCTGCTCCATGCACATACACAGCAGCTTTGCGTTAGGAACAAACTGTCTACACTCTGCATTAGGAACACACTGTCTTCACTCTGAGTTAGGAACACAATGTCTTCATTCTGCTCCATGCACATACACAGCAGCTTTGTGTTAGGAACAAACTGTCTACAATCTGCGTTAGGAATACACTGTCTTCACTCTGCCTTAGGAACACACTGTTTTCATTCTGCTCTAGGAACACACTGTCTTCACTCTGCTCTAGGAACACACTGCCTTCACACTGCTCTAGGAACACACTGTCTTCACTCTACTCTTGGAACACACTGTCTTCACTCTGCATTAGGAACACAAAGTCTTAACTCTGCTGTAGGAACACACTGTCTTCACTCTGCTCTAGGAACAACTGCATTCACTCTGCGTTAGGAACACTCTGTTTTCACTCTGCTACATGCACATACATCGCAACTCTGCATTAGGAACACACTGTCTTCACTCTGCTCTAGGAACACACTGTCTTCACTCTGCATTAGGAACACACTGTCTTCACTCTGCTCTAGGAATACACTATCTTCACTCTGCATTAGGAACACACTGTCTTCACTCTGCTCTAGGAAAACACTATCTTCACTCTGCTTTAGGAACACACTGTCTTCACTCTGCTCTAGGAACACACTGTCTTCACTTTCCATTAGTAACACCTGTCTTCACTCTACTCTAGAAACACACTGTCTTCACTCTGCTATAGGAACACACTGTCTTCACTCTGCATTAGGAACACACTGGCTTCACTCTGCATTAGGAACACACTGTTTTCACGCTGCTACATGCACATACACCGCAACTCTGCATTACGAACACACTGTCTTCACTCAGCTCTAGGAACACACTGTCTTTACTCTGCTCCATGCACATACACCGCAACTCTGCGTTAGAACACCCTGTATTCACTCTGCTCTGGGAACACACTGTCTATACTATGTTCCATGCACATACACCGCAACTGTGCGATAGGAACACACTGTCTTCACTCTGCTCTAGGAACACACTGTCTTCACTCTCCACTAGGAACACACGGTCTTCACTCTGCTCTAGGAACACACGGTCTTCACTCTGCTCTAGGAACACACTGTCTTCACTTTGCTCTAGGAACACACTGTCTTCACTCTGCATTAGGAACACACTGTCTTCACTCTGCTCTAGGAACACACTGTCTTCACTCTGCCTTAAGAACACAGTGTCTTCACTCTGCTCTAGGAACACACTGTTTTCACTCTGAATTAGGAACACACTGTCTTCCCTCTGCTCTAGAAACACACTGTCTTCACTCTGCATTAGTAACACACTGTCTTCACTCTACTCTAGGAACACACTGTCTTCATTCTGCATTAGGAACACACTGTCTTCACTCTGCTATATGCACATACACCGCAATTCTGGGTTAGGAACACACTGTCTTCACTCTGCTCTAGGAACACACTGTCTTTACTCTGCAACATGCACATACAATGCAACTCTTCATGAGGAACACACTGTCTTCACTCTGCTCTAGGAACACACTGTCTTCACTCTCCTCTAGGAACACACTGTCTTCACTCTGCTCTACGAACACACTGTCTTCACTCTGCGTTAGGAACACACTGTCTTCACTCTGCTCCATGCACATACACAGCAACTCTGCTTTAGGAACAAACTGTCTACACTCTGCGTTAGGAACACACTGACTTCACACTGCTCTAGGAACACACTGTCTTCACTCTGCAAAAAGAACACACTGTCTTCACTCTGCTCTAGGAACACACTGTCTTCACTCTGCTCTAAGAACACACTGTCTTCACTATGATTTAAGGACACACAGTCTTCACTCTGCGTTAGTAACACACTGTCTTCACTCTGCACTAGGAACACACTGTCTTCATTCTGCGTTTGTAACACACTGTCTTCACTCTGCTCCATGCACATACACCGCAACTGTGCGTTAGGAACACACTGTCTTCAATCTGCTCTAGGAACACACAGTCTTCACTCTGCCATAGGAACACACTGTCTTCACTCTGCTCTAGGAACACACTGTCTTCACTCTGAGTTAGGAACACAATGTCTTCTTTCTGCTCCATGCACATACACAGCAGCTTTGCGTTAGGAACAAACTGTCTACACTCTGCATTAGGAACACACTGTCTTCACTCTGAGTTAGGAACACAATGTCTTCATTCTGCTCCATGCACATACACAGCAGCTTTTTGTTAGGAACAAACTGTCTACAATCTGCGTTAGGAATACACTGTCTTCACTCTGCCTTAGGAACACACTGTTTTCATTCTGCTCTAGGAACACACTGTCTTCACTCTGCTCTAGGAACACACTGCCTTCCCACTGCTCTAGGACCACACTGTCTTCACTCTACTCTTGGAACACACTGTCTTCACTCTGCATTAGGAACACAAAGTCTTAACTCTGCTGTAGGAACACACTGTCTTCACTCTGCTCTAGGAACAACTGCATTCACTCTGCGTTAGGAACACTCTGTTTTCACTCTGCTACATGCACATACATCGCAACTCTGCATTAGGAACACACTGTCTTCACTCTGCTCTAGGAACACACTGTCTTCACTCTGCATTAGGAACACACTGTCTTCACTCTGCTCTAGGAATACACTATCTTCACTCTGCATTAGGAACACACTGTCTTCACTCTGCTCTAGGAACACACTGTCTTCACTTTCCATTAGTAACACCTGTCTTCACTCTACTCTAGAAACACACTGTCTTCACTCTGCTATAGGAACACACTGTCTTCACTCTGCATTAGGAACACACTGTCTTCACTCTGCCTTTGGAACACACTGTCTTCATTCAGCTCTAGCAACACACTGTCTTCACTCTGTGTTAGTAACACAGTGACTTCACTCTCTCTAGGAACACACTGTCTTCACTCTCCTCCATGCACATACACCGCAACTCTGTGTTAGGAACACACTGTCTTCACTCTGCTCTAGGAACACACTGTCTTCACTCTGCTCTAGGAACACACTGTCTTCACTCTGCATTAGGAACACA
Organism: Microtus pennsylvanicus; assembly: GCF_037038515.1. Lineage (NCBI taxonomy): Eukaryota > Metazoa > Chordata > Mammalia > Rodentia > Cricetidae > Microtus > Microtus pennsylvanicus. The sequence goes on from NC_134588.1 coordinate 1,043,382, forward strand.
CTGTCTTCACTCTGCTCTAGGAACACACTGTCTTCACTCTGCCTTAAGAACACAGTGTCTTCACTCTGCCCTAGGAACACACTGTTTTCACTCTGAATTAGGAACACACTGTCTTCCCTCTGCTCTAGAAACACACTGTCTTCACTCTGCATTAGTAACACACTGTCTTCACTCTACTCTAGGAACACACTGTCTTCATTCTGCATTAGGAACACACTGTCTTCACTCTGCTATATGCACATACACCGCAATTCTGGGTTAGGAACACACTGTCTTCACTCTGCTCTAGGAACACACTGTCTTTACTCTGCAACATGCACATACAATGCAACTCTTCATGAGGAACACACTGTCTTCACTCTGCTCTAGGAACACACTGTCTTCACTCTCCTCTAGGAACACACTGTCTTCACTCTGCTCTACGAACACACTGTCTTCACTCTGCGTTAGGAACACACTGTCTTCACTCTGCTCCATGCACATACACAGCAACTCTGCTTTAGGAACAAACTGTCTACACTCTGCGTTAGGAACACACTGACTTCACACTGCTCTAGGAACACACTGTCTTCACTCTGCAAAAAGAACACACTGTCTTCACTCTGCTCTAGGAACACACTGTCTTCACTCTGCTCTAAGAACACACTGTCTTCACTATGATTTAAGGACACACAGTCTTCACTCTGCGTTAGTAACACACTGTCTTCACTCTGCACTAGGAACACACTGTCTTCATTCTGCGTTTGTAACACACTGTCTTCACTCTGCTCCATGCACATACACCGCAACTGTGCGTTAGGAACACACTGTCTTCAATCTGCTCTAGGAACACACAGTCTTCACTCTGCCATAGGAACACACTGTCTTCACTCTGCTCTAGGAACACACTGTCTTCACTCTGAGTTAGGAACACAATGTCTTCTTTCTGCTCCATGCACATACACAGCAGCTTTGCGTTAGGAACAAACTGTCTACACTCTGCATTAGGAACACACTGTCTTCACTCTGAGTTAGGAACACAATGTCTTCATTCTGCTCCATGCACATACACAGCAGCTTTGTGTTAGGAACAAACTGTCTACAATCTGCGTTAGGAATACACTGTCTTCACTCTGCCTTAGGAACACACTGTTTTCATTCTGATCTAGGAACACACTGTTTTCATTCTGCTCTAGGAACACACTGTCTTCACTCTGCTCTAGGAACACACTGCCTTCACACTGCTCTAGGAACACACTGTCTTCACTCTACTCTTGGAACACACTGTCTTCACTCTGCATTAGGAAAACAAAGTCTTAACTCTGCTGTAGGAACACACTGTCTTCACTCTGCTCTAGGAACAACTGCATTCACTCTGCGTTAGGAACACTCTGTTTTCACTCTGCTACATGCACATACATCGCAACTCTGCATTAGGAACACACTGTCTTCACTCTGCTCTAGGAACACACTGTCTTCACTCTGCATTAGGAACACACTGTCTTCACTCTGCTCTAGGAACACACTGTCTTCACTCTGCATTAGGAACACACTGTCTTCACTCTGCTCTAGGAAAACACTATCTTCACTCTGCATTAGGAACACACTGTCTTCACTCTGCTCTAGGAACACACTGTCTTCACTTTCCATTAGTAACACCTGTCTTCACTCTACTCTAGAAACACACTGTCTTCACTCTGCTATAGGAACACACTGTCTTCACTCTGCATTAGGAACACACTGGCTTCACTCTGCGTTAGGAACACACTGTTTTCACGCTGCTACATGCACATACACCGCAACTCTGCATTACGAACACACTGTCTTCACTCTGCTCTAGGAACACACTGTCTTTACTCTGCTCCATGCACATACACCGCAACTCTGCGTTAAAACACCCTGTATTCACTCTGCTCTGGGAACACACTGTCTATACTATGTTCCATGCACATACACCGCAACTGTGCGATAGGAACACACTGTCTTCACTCTGCTCTAGGAACACACTGTCTTCACTCTCCACTAGGAACACACGGTCTTCACTCTGCTCTAGGAACACACGGTCTTCACTCTGCTCTAGGAACACACTGTCTTCACTCTGCTCTAGGAACACACTGTCTTCACTCTGCATTAGGAACACACTGACTTCACTCTGCTCTAGGAACACACTGTCTTCACTCTGCCTTAAGAACACAGTGTCTTCACTCTGCTCTAGGAACACACTGTTTTCACTCTGAATTAGGAACACACTGTCTTCCCTCTGCTCTAGAAACACACTGTCTTCACTCTGCATTAGTAACACACTGTCTTCACTCTACTCTAGGAACACACTGTCTTCATTCTGCATTAGGAACACACTGTCTTCACTCTGCTATATGCACATACACCGCAATTCTGGGTTAGGAACACACTGTCTTCACTCTGCTCTAGGAACACACTGTCTTTACTCTGCAACATGCACATACAATGCAACTCTTCATGAGGAACACACTGTCTTCACTCTGCTCTAGGAACACACTGTCTTCACTCTCCTCTAGGAACACACTGTCTTCACTCTGCTCTACGAACACACTGTCTTCACTCTGCGTTAGGAACACACTGTCTTCACTCTGCTCCATGCACATACACAGCAACTCTGCTTTAGGAACAAACTGTCTACACTCTGCGTTAGGAACACACTGACTTCACACTGCTCTAGGAACACACTGTCTTCACTCTGCAAAAAGAACACACTGTCTTCACTCTGCTCTAGGAACACACTGTCTTCACTCTGCTCTAAGAACACACTGTCTTCACTATGATTTAAGGACACACAGTCTTCACTCTGCGTTAGTAACACACTGTCTTCACTCTGCACTAGGAACACACTGTCTTCATTCTGCGTTTGTAACACACTGTCTTCACTCTGCTCCATGCACATACACCGCAACTGTGCGTTAGGAACACACTGTCTTCAATCTGCTCTAGGAACACACAGTCTTCACTCTGCCATAGGAACACACTGTCTTCACTCTGCTCTAGGAACACACTGTCTTCACTCTGAGTTAGGAACACAATGTCTTCTTTCTGCTCCATGCACATACACAGCAGCTTTGCGTTAGGAACAAACTGTCTACACTCTGCATTAGGAACACACTGTCTTCACTCTGAGTTAGGAACACAATGTCTTCATTCTGCTCCATGCACATACACAGCAGCTTTGTGTTAGGAACAAACTGTCTACAATCTGCGTTAGGAATACACTGTCTTCACTCTGCCTTAGGAACACACTGTTTTCATTCTGCTCTAGGAACACACTGTCTTCACTCTGCTCTAGGAACACACTGCCTTCACACTGCTCTAGGACCACACTGTCTTCACTCTACTCTTGGAACACACTGTCTTCACTCTGCATTAGGAACACAAAGTCTTAACTCTGCTGTAGGAACACACTGTCTTCACTCTGCTCTAGGAACAACTGCATTCACTCTGCGTTAGGAACACTCTGTTTTCACTCTGCTACATGCACATACATCGCAACTCTGCATTAGGAACACACTGTCTTCACTCTGCTCTAGGAACACACTGTCTTCACTCTGCATTAGGAACACACTGTCTTCACTCTGCTCTAGGAAAACACTATCTTCACTCTGCATTAGGAACACACTGTCTTCACTCTGCTCTAGGAACACACTGTCTTCACTTTCCATTAGTAACACCTGTCTTCACTCTACTCTAGAAACACACTGTCTTCACTCTGCTATAGGAACACACTGTCTTCACTCTGCATTAGGAACACACTGGCTTCACTCTGCGTTAGGAACACACTGTTTTCACGCTGCTACATGTACATACACCGCAACTCTGCATTACGAACACACTGTCTTCACTCTGCTCTAGGAACACACTGTCTTTACTCTGCTCCATGCACATACACCGCAACACTGCGTTAGGAACACCCTGTATTCACTCTGCTCTGGGAACACACTGTCTATACTATGTTCCATGCACATACACCGCAACTGTGCGATAGGAACACACTGTCTTCACTCTGCTCTAGGAACACACTGTCTTCACTCTCCTCTAGGAACACACGGTCTTCACTCTGCTCTAGGAACACACTGTCTTCACTCTGCGTTAGGAACACAGTGTCTTCACTTGTTCCATGCACATACACAGCAACTCTGCCTTTGGGACACACTGTCTTCACTCTGCTTTAGGAACACACTGTCTTCACTCTGCTCTAGGAACACACTGTCATACTCTGCTCCATGCAAATACACCGCAACTGTGCATTAGGAACACACTGTCTTCACTCTGCTCTAGGAACACACTGTCTTCACTCTGCATTAAGAACACACTGCCTTCACTCTGAGTTAGGAAAACACTGTCTTCACTCTGCATTAGGAACACACTGTCTTCACTCTGCTCTAGGAACACACTGTCTTCACTCTGCAAAAGGAACACACTGTCTTCACACTGCTCTAGGAACACACTATATTCACACTGCATTAGGAACACACTGTCTTCACTCTGCTCCATGCACATACACAGCACCACTGCTTTAGGAACAAACTGTCTACACTCTGCGTTAGGAACACACTGACTTCACACTGCTCTAGGAACACACTGTCTTCACTCTGCAAAAAGAACACACTGTCTTCACTCTGCTCTAGGAACACACTGTCTTCACTCTGCTCTAAGAACACACTGTCTTCACTATGATTTAAGAACACACAGTCTTCACTCTGCGTTAGTAACACACTGTCTTCACTCTGCACTAGGAACACACTGTCTTCATTCTGCGTTTGGAACACACTGTCTTCACTCTGCTCCATGCACATACTCAGCAAGTCTGCATTAGGAACACACTGGCTTCACTCTGCGTTAGGAACACACTGTCTTCACTCTGCTCTAGGAACACACTGTCTTCACTCTGCATTAAAAACACACTGTCTTCACTCTACATTAAGAACACACTGTCTAACCTCTGCTCTAGGAACACACTGTCTTCACTCTGCTCCATGTACATACACTGCAACTCTGTGATAGGAACACACTGTCTTCACTCTGCTCTAGGACCACACTGTCTTCACTCTCCTCTAGGAGCACACTGTCTTCACTCTGCTCTAGGAACACACTGTCTTCACTCTCCTCTAAAAACACACTGTCTTCACTCTGCTCCATGCACATACACAGCAACTCTGGTTTAGGAACAAACTGTCTACACGCTGCGTTAGGAACACACTGTCTTCAATCTGCTCTAGGAACACACATTCTTCACTCTGCCATAGGAACACACTGTCTTCACTCTCCTCTAGGAACACACTGTCTTCACTCTTAGTTAGGAACACAATGTCTTCTTTCTGCTCCATGCACATACACAGCAGCTTTGCGTTAGGAACAAACTGTCTACACTCTGCATTAGGAACACACTGTCTTCACTCTGAGTTAGGAACACAATGTCTTCATTCTGCTCCATGCACATACACAGCAGCTTTGTGTTAGGAACAAACTGTCTACACTCTGCGTTAGGAATACACTGTCTTCACTCTGCCTTAGGAACACACTGTTTTCATTCTGCTCTAGGAACACACTGTCTTCACTCTGCGCTAGGAACACACTGCCTTCACACTGCTCTAGGAACACACTGTCTTCACTCTACTCTTGGAACACACTGTCTTCACTCTGCATTAAGAACACAAAGTCTTAACTCTGCTGTAGGAACACACTGTCTTCACTCTGCTCTAGGAACAACTGCATTCACTCTGCGTTAGGAACACTCTGTTTTCACTCTGCTACATGCACATACATCGCAACTCTGCATTAGGAACACACTGTCTTCACTCTGCTCTAGGAAGACACTGTCTTCACTCTGCATTAGGAACACACTGTCTTCACTCTGCTCTAGGAACACGCTGTCTTCACTCTGCATTAGGAACACACTGTCTTCACTCTGCTCTAGGAACACACTGTCTTCACTTTCCATTAGTAACACCTGTCTTCACTCTACTCTAGAAACACACTGTCTTCACTCTGCTATAGGAACACACTGTCTTCACTCTGCATTAGGAACACACTGGCTTCACTCTGCGTTAGGAACACACTGTTTTCACGCTGCTACATGCACATACACCGCAACTCTGCATTACGAACACACTGTCTTCACTCTGCTCTAGGAACACACTGTCTTTACTCTGCTCCATGCACATACACCGCAACTCTGCTTAGGAACACCGTGTATTCACTCCGCTCTGGGACCACACTGTCTATATTATGTTCCATGCACATACACCGCAACTGTGCGATAGGAACACACTGTCTTCACTCTGCTCTAGGAACACACTCTCTTCACTCTCCTCTAGGAACACACTGTCTTCACTCTGCTCTAGGAACACACTGTCTTCACTCTGCGTTAGGAACACAGTGTCTTCACTCTGTTCCATGCACATACACAGCAACTCTGCCTTTGGGACACATGGTCTTCACTCTGCTTTAGGAACACACTGTCTTCACTCTGCTCTAGGAACACACTGTCATACTCTGCTCCATGCACATACACCGCAACTGTGCATTAGGAACACACTGTCTTCACTCTGCTCTAGGAAAACACTGTCTTCACTCTGCCTTAAGAACACACTGCCTTCACTCTGTGTTAGGAACACACAGTCTTCACTCTGCATTAGGAACACACTGTCTTCACTCTGCTCTAGGAACACACTGTCTTCACTCTGCAAAAGGAACACACTGTCTTCACTCTGCTCTAGGAACACACTATATTCACACTGCATTAGGAACACACTGTCTTCACTCTGCTCCATGCACATACACAGCACCACTGCTTTATGAACAAACTGTCTACACTCTGCGTTAGGAACACACTGACTTCACACTGCTCTAGGAACACACTGTCTTCACTGTGCAAAAAGAACACACTGTCTTCACTCTGCTCTAGGAACACACTGTCTTCACTCTGCTCTAAGAACACACTGTCTTCACTATGATTTAAGAACACACAGTCTTCACTCTGCGTTAGTAACACACTGTCTTCACTCTGCACTAGGAACACACTGTCTTCATTCTGCGTTTGGAACACACTGTCTTCACTCTGCTCCATGCACATACTCAGCAAGTCTGCATTAGGAACACACTGGCTTCACTCTGCGTTAGGAACACACTGTCTTCACTCTGCTCTAGGAACACACTGTCTTCACTCTGCATTAAAAACACACTGTCTTCACTCTACATTAAGAACACACTGTCTAACCTCTGCTCTAGGAACACACTGTCTTCACTCTGCTCCATGTACATACACTGCAACTCTGTGATAGGAACACACTGTCTTCACTCTGCTCTAGGACCACACTGTCTTCACTCTCCTCTAGGAGCACACTGTCTTCACTCTGCTCTAAGAACACACTGTCTTCACTCTCCTCCAAAAACACACTGTCTTCACTCTGCTCCATGCACATACACAGCAACTCTGGTTTAGGAACAAACTGTCTACACGCTGCGTTAGGAACACACTGTCTTCACTCTGCCTTTGGAACACACTGTCTTCATTCTGCTCTAGCAACACACTGTCTTCACTCTGTGTTAGTAACACAGTGACTTCACTCTCTCTAGGAACACACTGTCTTCACTCTCCTCCATGCACATACACCGCAACTCTGTGTTAGGAACACACTCTCTTCACTCTGCTCTAGGAACACACTGTCTTCACTCTGCTCTAGGAACACACTGTCTTCACTCTGCATTAGGAACACACTGTCTTCACTCTGCCTTAGGAACACAGTGTCTTCTCTCTGCTCTAGGAACACACTGTTTCACTCTGAATTAGGAACACACTGTCTTCCCTCTGCTCTAGAAACACACTGTCTTCACTCTGCATTAGTAACACACTGTCTTCACTCTACTCTAGGAACACACTGTCTTCATTCTGCATTAGGAACACACTGTCTTCACTCTGCTATATGCACATACACCGCAATTCTGGGTAAGGAACACACTGTCTTCACTCTGCTCTAGGAACACACTGTCTTTACTCTGCAACATGCACATACACTGCAACTCTTCATGAGGAACACACTGTCTTCACTCTGCTCTAGGAACACACTGTCTTCACTCTCCTCTAGGAATACACTGTCTTCACTCTGCTCTAGGAACACACTGTCTTCACTCTGCTCCATGCACATACACAGCAACTCTGCTTTAGGAACAAACTGTCTACACTCTGCGTTAGGAACACACTGACTTCACACTGCTCTAGGAAAACACTGTCTTCACTCTGACTTAGGAACACACTGTCTTTACTCTGCTCCATGCACACACACCGCAACTGTGCATTAGGAACACACTGTCTTCACTCTGCTCTAGGAACACACTGTTTTCACTCTGCATTAGGAACACACTGTCTTCACTCTGCTCTAGGAACACACTGTCTTCACTCTGCATTAAAAACACACTGTCTTCACTCTGCTTTAGGAATACACTGTCTTCAATCTGCTCTAGGAACACACTGTCTTCACTCTGCAAAAAGAACACACTGTCTTCACTCTACTCTAGGAACACACTGTCTTCATTCTGCATTAGGAACACACTGTCTTCACTCTGCTATATGCACATACACCGCAATTCTGGGTAAGGAACACACTGTCTTCACTCTGCAATAGTAACACACTGTCTTCACTCTGCACTAGGAACACACTGTCTTCATTCTGCGTTTGGAACACTCTGTCTTCACTCTACTCCATGCACATACTCAGCAAGTCTGCATTAGGAACACACTGGCTTCACTCTGCGTTAGGAACACACTGTCTTCACTCTGCTCTAGGAACACAATGTCTTCACTCTGCGTTAGGAACACACTCTCTTCACTCTGCTCTAGGAACACACTGTGTTCACTCTGTGTTAGGTACACACTGTCTTCACTCTGCTCTAGGAACACACTGTCTTCTCTCTGCTCCATGCACATACACTGCAACTCTGTGATAGGAACACACTGTCTTCACTCTGCTCTAGGACCACACTGTCTTCACTCTCCTCTAGGAGCACTCTGTCTTCACTCTGCTCTAGGAACACACTATATTCACACTGCATGATTAACACACTGTCTTCACTCTACTCTAGAAACACACTGTCTTCATTCTGCATTAGGAACACACTGTCTTCACTCTGCTATATGCACATACACCGCAACTGTGCGTTAGGAACACACTGTCTTCAATCTGCTCCTGGAACTCACTGTCTTCACTCTGCTCTATGCACATACACAGCAACTTTGCGTTAGGAACAAACTGTCTACACTCTGCGTTAGGAACACACTGTCTTCACTCTGCCTTAGGAACACACTGTGTTCATTCCTCTCTAGGAACACACTGTCTTCACTCTTCTCTGTGAACACAATGTCTTCACTCTGTTCCCTGCACATTCACCGCAACTCTCCCTTAGGAACACATGGTATTCACTCTGCTCTAAGAACACACTGTCTTCACTCTGGTCTAGGAAAACACTGTCTTCACTGTGCTCTAGGAACACACTGTCTTCACTCTGCATTAGGAACACACTGTCTTCACTTTGCTCTAGGAATACACTGTCTTCACTCTGCATTAGGAACACACAGTCTACACTCTGCTCTAGGAACACACTGTCTTCACTCTGCATTAAGAACACACTGCCTTCACTCTGTGTTAGGAACACACTGTCTTCACTCTGCATTAGGAACACACTGTCTTCACTCTGCGTTAGGAACACACTGTTTTCACACTGCTTCATGCACATACAGCGCAACTGTGCATTAGGAACACACTGTCTTCACTCTGCTCTAGGAACACACTGTCTTCACTCTGCATTGGGAACACAGTGTCTTCGCTCTGCATTAGGAACACACTGTCTTAACTCTGCTCTAGGAACACACTGTCTTCACTCTGCTCCATGCACATACACCGCAACTGTGCGTTAGGAACACACTGTCTTCAATCTGCTCTAGGAACACACAGTCTTCACTCTGCCATAGGAACACACTGTCTTCACTCTGCTCTAGGAACACACTGTCTTCACTCTGAGTTAGGAACACAATGTCTTCATTCTGCTCCATGCACATACACAGCAGCTTTGCGTTAGGAACAAACTGTCTACACTCTGCGTTAGGAACACACTGTCTTCACTCTGAGTTAGGAACACAATGTCTTCATTCTGCTCCATGCACATACACAGCAGCTTTGCGTTAGGAACAAACTGTCTACACTCTGCGTTAGGAATACACTGTCTTCACTCTGCCTTAGGAACACACTGTTTTCATTCTGCTCTAGGAACACACTGTCTTCACTCTGCTCTACAAACACACTGTCTTCACTCTGCTCTAGGAACACATTGTCTTCACTCTGCTCTTGGAACACACTGTCTTCACTCTGCATTAGGAACACAAAGTCTTAACTCTGCTGTAGGAACACACTGTCTTCACTCTGCTCTAGGAACAACTGCATTCACTCTGCGTTAGGAACACTCTGTTTTCACTCTGCTACATGCACATACATCGCAACTCTGCATTAGGAACACACTGTCTTCACTCTGCTCTAGGAACACACTGTCTTCACTCTGCATTAGGAACACACTGTCTTCACTCTGCTCTAGGAACACACTGTCTTCACTCTGCATTTGGAACAGACTGTCTTCACTCTGCTCTAGGAAAACACTATCTTCACTTTGCATTAGGAACACACTGTCTTCACTCTGCTCTAGGAACACACTGTCTTCACTTTCCATTAGTAACACCTGTCTTCACTCTACTCTAGAAACACACTGTCTTCACTCTGCTATAGGAACAGACTGTCTTCACTCTGCATTAGGAACACACTGGCTTCACTCTGCGTTAGGAACACACTGTTTTCACGCTGCTACATGCACATACACCGCAACTCTGCATTACGAACACACTGTCTTCACTCTGCTCTAGGAACACACTGTCTTTACTCTGCTCCATGCACATACACCGCAACTCTGCGTTAGGAACACCCTGTATTCACTCTGCTCTGGGAACACACTGTCTATACTATGCTCCATGCACATACACCTTAACTGTGCGATAGGAACACACTGTCTTCACTCTGCTCTAGGAACACACTGTCTTCACTCTCCTCTAGGAACACACTGTCTTCACTCTGCTCTAGGAACACACTGTCTTCACTCTGCGTTAGGAACACAGTGTCTTCACTCTGTTCCATGCACATAAACAGCAACTCTGCCTTTGGGACACACTGTCTTCACTCTGCATTAGGAACACACTGTCTTCACTCTGCTCTAGGAACACACTGTCATACTCTGTTCCATGCACATACACCGGAACTGTGCATTAGGAACACACTGTCTTCACTCTGCTCTAGGAACACACTGTCTTCACTCTGCATTAAGAACACACTGCCTTTACTCTGTGTTAGGAACACACTGTCTTCACTCTGCATTAGGAACACACTGTCTTCACTCTGCTCTAGGAACACACTGTCTTCACTCTGCAAAAGGAACACACTGTCTTCACTCTGCTCTAGGAACACACTATATTCACACTGCATTAGGAACACACTGTCTTCACTCTGCTCTAGGAACACACTGTCTTCACTCTGCTCCATGCACATACACAGCAACTTTGCGTTATGGACAAACTGTCTACACTCTGCGTTAGGAACACACTGTCTTCACTCTGGCTTAGGAACACAGTGTCTTCATTCTGCTCTAGGAACACACTGTCTTCACTCTTCTATGTAAACATACTGTCTTCACTCTGCTCCATGCACATTGAACGCAACTCTGCATTAGGAACACTATGTATTCACTCTGCTCTAAGAACACACAGTCTTCATTCTGGTCTAGGAACACACTGTCTTCCCTCTGCATTAGGAACACACTGTCTTCACTTTGCTCTAGGAATACACTGTCTTCACTCTGCATTAGGAACACACAGTCTTCACTCTGCTCTAGGAACACACTGTCTTCACTCTGCATTAGTAACACACTATCTTCACTCTGGTGGAGGAACACACTGTCTTCACTCTGCATTAGGAACACACTGGCTTCATTCTGCGTTAGGAACACACTGTTTTCACACTGCTTCATGCACATACACCGCAACTCTGCATTAGGAACACACTGTCTTCACTCTGCTCTAGGAACACTCTGTCTTCACTCTACATTAAGAACACACTGTCTTCGCTCTGCAAAAAGAAAACACTGTCTTAACTCTGCTCTAGGAACACACTGTCTTCACTCTGCTCCATGCCATACACCGCAACTGTGCGTTAGGAACACACTGTCTTCAATCTGCTCTAGGAACACACACTCTTCACTCTGTTCTAGGAACACACTGTCTTCACTCTGCTCCAGGAACACACTGTCTTCACTCTGAGTTAGGAACACACTGTCTTCACTCTGCTCCATGCACATACACAGCAACTTTGTGTTAGGAACAAACTGTCTACACTCTGCCTTAGGAACACACTGTTTTCATTCTGCGCTAGGAACACACTGTCTTCACTCTGCTCTAGGAACACACTGTCTTCACTCTGCTCCATGCACATTCACCGCAAAACTGCGTTAGGAACACACTTTCTTCACTCTGCTCTAGGAACACACTGTCTTAACTCTGCTCTAGGAACACACTGTGTTCACTCTGCTCTTGGAACACACTGTCTTCACTCTGCATTAGGAACACACAGTCTTCACTCTGTCTAGGAACACACTGTATTCATTCTGCATTATTAACAAACCGTCTTCACTCTGCTGTAGGAACACACTGTCTTCACTCTACATTAGGAACACCTGCCTTCACTCTGCGTTAGGAACACACAGTTTTCACTCTGCTACATGCACATACACCGCAACTCTGCATTAGGAACACACTGTCTTCACTCTGCACTAGGAACACACTGTCTTAACTCTGCTTTATAAACACAGTGTCTTCACTCTGCTCTAGGAACACACTGTCTTCAATCTGCATTAGGAACACACTGTCTTCACTCTGCTCTAGGAAAACACTATCTTCACTCTGCATTAGGAACACACTGTCTTCACTCTGCTCTAGGAACACACTGTCTTCACTTTGCATTATTAACACACTGTCTTCACTCTACTCTAGAAACACACTGTCTTCATTCTGCATTAGGAACACACTGTCTTCACTCTGCTATATAAACATACAACGCAACTCTGCGTTAGGAACACACTGTCTTCACTCTGCTTTGGAACACACTGTCTTCACTCTGCATTAGGAACACACTGTCTTCACTCTGCCCTAGGAACACACTGTCTTCACTCTACATTAAAAACACACTGTCTTTACTCTGCTTTAGGAATATACTGTCTTCACTTTGCTCTAGGAACACACGGTCCTCACTCTGCGTTAGTAACACACTGTCTTCACTCTGCTCTAGGAACACACTGTTCTCACTCTGCATTAGGAACACACTGTCTTCACTCTGTTCCATGCACATACACCGCAACTGTGCATTAGGAACACACTGTCTTCAATCTGCTCTAGGAAGAAACTGTCTTCACTCTGCTCTAGGAACGCACTGTCTTCACTCTGCTCTAGGAACACACTGTCTTCACTCTGTTTTAAGAAAACACTGCCTTCACTCTGCTCCATGCACATACACAGCAACTTTGCATTAGGAACAAACTGTCTAAACTCTCCGTTAGAAACACACTGTCTTCACTCTGCCTTAGGAACACACTTTCTTCACTCTGCTCTAGGAACACTCTGTCTTCACTCTACATTAGGAACACACAGTCTTCGCTCTGCGAAAAGAAAACACTGTCTTAACTCTGCTCTAGGAACACACTGTCTTCACTCTGTTCCATGCCATACACCGCAACTGTGCGTTAGGAACACACTGTCTTCAATCTGCTCTAGGAACACACACTCTTCACTCTGTTCTAGGAACACACTGTCTTCACTCTGCTCTAGGAACACACTGTCTTCACTCTGAGTTAGGAACACACTGTCTTCACTCTGCTCCATGCACATACACAGCAACTTTGTGTTAGGAACAAACTGTCTACACTCTGCTTTAGGAACACACTGTTTTCATTCTGCCCTAGGAACACACTGTCTTCACTCTGCTCTAGGAACACACTGTCTTCACTCTGCTCCATGCACATTCACCGCAAAACTGCGTTAGGAACACACTTTCTTCACTCTGCTCTAGGAACACACTGTCTTCACTCTTCTCTAGGAACACACTGTGTTCACTCTGCTCTTGGAACACACTGTCTTCACTCTGCATTAGGAACACACAGTCTTCACTCTGCTCTAGGAACACACTGTCTTCATTCTGCATTATTAACAAACTGTCTTCACTCGGCTGTAGGAACACACTGTCTTCACTCTACATTAGGAACAACTGCCTTCACTCTGCGTTAGGAACACACAGTTTTCACTCTGCTACATGCACATACACCGCAACTCTGCATTAGGAACACACTGTCTTCACTCTGCTCTAGGAACACACTGTCTTAACTCTGCTTTATAAACACAGTGTCTTCACTCTGCTCTAGGAACACACTGTCTTCAATCTGCATTAGGAACACACTGTCTTCACTCTGCTCTAGGAAAACACTATCTTCACTCTGCATTAGGAACACACTGTCTTCACTCTGCTCTAGGAACACACTGTCATCACTTTGCATTATTAACACACTGTCTTCACTCTACTCTAGAAACACACTGTCTTCATTCTGCATTAGGAACACACTGTCTTCACTCTGCTATATGCACATACAACGCAACTCTGCGTTAGGAACTCACTGTCTTCACTCTGCTTTGGAACACACTGTCTTCACTCTGCATTAGGAACACACTGTCTTCACTCTGCCCTAGGAACACACTGTCTTCACTCTGCATTAAAAACACACTGTCTTTACTCTGCTTTACGAACATACTGTCTTCACTCTGCTCTAGGAACACACGGTCTTCACTCTGCGTTAGTAACACACTGTCTTCACTCTGCTCTAGGAACACACTGTTCTCACTCTGCATTAGGAACACACTGTCTTCACTCTGTTCCATGCACATACACCGCAACTGTGCGTTAGGAACACACTGTCTTCAATCTGCTCTAGGAACACACTGTCTTCACTCTGCTCTAGGAACACACTGTCTTCACTCTGCTCTAGGAACACACTGTCTTCACTCTGTTTTAAGAAAACACTGCCTCACTCTGCTCCATGCACATACACAGCAACTTTGCATTAGGAACAAACTGTCTAAACTCTCCGTTAGAAACACACTGTCTTCACTCTGCCTTAGGAACACACTGTATTCATTCTGCTCTAGGAACACACTGTCTTCACTCTTCTCTAGGAAAACACTGTCTTCACTCTGCTCCATGCACATTCACCGCAACTCTGCGTTAGGAACACACTGTCTTCACTCTGCTCTAGGAACACACTGTCTTCATTCTGCTCTAGGAACACACTGTCTTCACTCTGCTCTAGGAACACACTGTCTTCACTCTGCATTAGGAACACACTGTCTTCACATTGCACTAGGAATACACTGTCTTCACTCTGCATTAGTAAC
Organism: Microtus pennsylvanicus; assembly: GCF_037038515.1. Lineage (NCBI taxonomy): Eukaryota > Metazoa > Chordata > Mammalia > Rodentia > Cricetidae > Microtus > Microtus pennsylvanicus. The sequence goes on from NC_134588.1 coordinate 1,058,911, forward strand.
ACACTGTCTTAACACTGCTGTGGGAACACACTGTCTTCACTCTGCATTAGGAACACACTGGCTTCACTCAGCATTAGGAACACACTGTTTTCACGCTGCTACATGCACATACACCACAACTATGCATTACGAACACACTGTCTTCACTCTGCTCTAGGAACACACTGTCTTTACTCTGCTCCATGCACATACAACGCAACTCTGCATTAGGAACACCCTGTATTCACTCTGCTCTGGGAACACACTGTGTGTACTATGCTCCATGCACATACACTGCAACTGTGCGATAGGAACACACTGTCTTCACTCTGCTCTAGGAACACACTGTCTTCACTCTCCTCTAGGAACACACTGTCTTCACTCTGCTCTAGGAAAACACTGTCTTCACTCTGAGTTAGGAACACACTGTCTTCACTCTGCTCCATGCACATACACCGCAACTGTGTGATAGGAACACACTGTCTTCACTCTGCCCTAGGAACACACTGTCTTCACTCTGCATTAAAAACACACTGTCTTCACTCTGCTCCATGCACATACACCGCAACTGTGTGATAGGAACACACTGTCTTCACTCTGCCCTAGGAACACACTGTCTTCACTCTGCATTAAAAATAAACTGTCTTTACTCTGCTTTAGGAATACACTGTCTTCACTCTGCATTAGGAACACCCTGTATTCACTCTGCTCTGGGAACACACTGTCTATACTATGCTCCATGCACATACAGCTCAACTGTGCGATAGGAACACACTGTCTTCACTCTGCTCTAGGAACACACTGTCTTCACTCTACTCTAGGAACACACTGTCTTCACTCTGCTCCATGCACATTCACCGCAAAACTGCGTTAGGAACACACTTTCTTCACTCTGCTCTAGGAACACACTGTCTTAACTCTGCTCTAGGAACACACTGTGTTCACTCTGCTCTTGGAACACACTGTCTTCACTCTGCATTAGGAACACACAGTCTTCACTCTGCTCTAGGAACACACTGTCTTCATTCTGCATTATTAACAAACCGTCTTCACTCTGCTGTAGGAACACACTGTCTTCACTCTACATTAGGAACACCTGCCTTCACTCTGCGTTAGGAACACACAGTTTTCACTCTGCTACATGCACATACACCGCAACTCTGCATTAGGAACACACTGTCTTCACTCTGCACTAGGAACACACTGTCTTAACTCTGCTTTATAAACACAGTGTCTTCACTCTGCTCTAGGAACACACTGTCTTCAATCTGCATTAGGAACACACTGTCTTCACTCTGCTCTAGGAAAACACTATCTTCACTCTGCATTAGGAACACACTGTCTTCACTCTGCTCTAGGAACACACTGTCTTCACTTTGCATTATTAACACACTGTCTTCACTCTACTCTAGAAACACACTGTCTTCATTCTGCATTAGGAACACACTGTCTTCACTCTGCTATATGCACATACAACGCAACTCTGCGTTAGGAACACACTGTCTTCACTCTGCTTTGGAACACACTGTCTTCACTCTGCATTAGGAACACACTGTCTTCACTCTGCCCTAGGAACACACTGTCTTCACTCTGCCCTAGGAACACACTGTCTTCACTCTACATTAAAAACACACTGTCTTTACTCTGCTTTAGGAATATACTGTCTTCACTTTGCTCTAGGAACACACGGTCCTCACTCTGCGTTAGTAACACACTGTCTTCACTCTGCTCTAGGAACACACTGTTCTCACTCTGCATTAGGAACACACTGTCTTCACTCTGTTCCATGCACATACACCGCAACTGTGCATTAGGAACACACTGTCTTCAATCTGCTCTAGGAAGAAACTGTCTTCACTCTGCTCTAGGAACGCACTGTCTTCACTCTGCTCTAGGAACACACTGTCTTCACTCTGTTTTAAGAAAACACTGCCTTCACTCTGCTCCATGCACATACACAGCAACTTTGCATTAGGAACAAACTGTCTAAACTCTCCGTTAGAAACACACTGTCTTCACTCTGCCTTAGGAACACACTTTCTTCACTCTGCTCTAGGAAAACTCTGTCTTCACTCTACATTAGGAACACACCGTCTTCGCTCTGCGAAAAGAAAACACTGTCTTAACTCTGCTCTAGGAACACACTGTCTTCACTCTGCTCCATGCCATACACCGCAACTGTGCGTTAGGAACACACTGTCTTCAATCTGCTCTAGGAACACACACTCTTCACTCTGTTCTAGGAACACACTGTCTTCACTCTGCTCTAGGAACACACTGTCTTCACTCTGAGTTAGGAACACACTGTCTTCACTCTGCTCCATGCACATACACAGCAACTTTGTGTTAGGAACAAACTGTCTACACTCTGCTTTAGGAACACACTGTTTTCATTCTGCCCTAGGAACACACTGTCTTCACTCTGCTCTAGGAACACACTGTCTTCACTCTGCTCCATGCACATTCACCGCAAAACTGCGTTAGGAACACACTTTCTTCACTCTGCTCTAGGAACACACTGTCTTCACTCTGCTCTAGGAACACACTGTGTTCACTCTGCTCTTGGAACACACTGTCTTCACTCTGCATTAGGAACACACAGTCTTCACTCTGCTCTAGGAACACACTGTCTTCATTCTGCATTATTAACAAACTGTCTTCACTCTGCTGTAGGAACACACTGTCTTCACTCTACATTAGGAACAACTGCCTTCACTCTGCGTTAGGAACACACAGTTTTCACTCTGCTACATGCACATACACCGCAACTCTGCATTAGGAACACACTGTCTTCACTCTGCTCTAGGAACACACTGTCTTAACTCTGCTTTATAAACACAGTGTCTTCACTCTGCTCTAGGAACACACTGTCTTCAATCTGCATTAGGAACACACTGTCTTCACTCTGCTCTAGGAAAACACTATCTTCACTCTGCATTAGGAACACACTGTCTTCACTCTGCTCTAGGAACACACTGTCTTCACTTTGCATTATTAACACACTGTCTTCACTCTACTCTAGAAACACACTGTCTTCATTCTGCATTAGGAACACACTGTCTTCACTCTGCTATATGCACATACAACGCAACTCTGCGTTAGGAACTCACTGTCTTCACTCTGCTTTGGAACACACTGTCTTCACTCTGCATTAGGAACACACTGTCTTCACTCTGCCCTAGGAACACACTGTCTTCACTCTGCATTAAAAACACACTATCTTTACTCTGCTTTACGAACATACTGTCTTCACTCTGCTCTAGGAACAGACGGTCTTCACTCTGCGTTAGTAACACACTGTCTTCACTCTGCTCTAGGAACACACTGTTCTCACTCTGCATTAGGAACACACTGTCTTCACTCTGTTCCATGCACATACACCGCAACTGTGCGTTAGGAACACACTGTCTTCAATCTGCTCTAGGAACACACTGTCTTCACTCTGCTCTAGGAACACACTGTCTTCACTCTGCTCTAGGAACACACTGTCTTCACTCTGTTTTAAGAAAACACTGCCTCACTCTGCTCCATGCACATACACAGCAACTTTGCATTAGGAACAAACTGTCTAAACTCTCCGTTAGAAACACACTGTCTTCACTCTGCCTTAGGAACACACTGTATTCATTCTGCTCTAGGAACACACTGTCTTCACTCTTCTCTAGGAAAACACTGTCTTCACTCTGCTCCATGCACATTCACCGCAACTCTGCGTTAGGAACACACTGTCTTCACTCTGCTCTAGGAACACACTGTCTTCATTCTGCTCTAGGAACACACTGTCTTCACTCTGCTCTAGGAACACACTGTCTTCACTCTGCATTAGGAACACACTGTCTTCACATTGCTCTAGGAATACACTGTCTTCACTCTGCATTAGTAACACACTGTCTTAACACTGCTGTGGGAACACACTGTCTTCACTCTGCATTAGGAACACACTGGCTTCACTCAGCATTAGGAACACACTGTTTTCACGCTGCTACATGCACATACACCACAACTATGCATTACGAACACACTGTCTTCACTCTGCTCTAGGAACACACTGTCTTTACTCTGCTCCATGCACATACAACGCAACTCTGCATTAGGAACACCCTGTATTCACTCTGCTCTGGGAACACACTGTGTGTACTATGCTCCATGCACATACACTGCAACTGTGCGATAGGAACACACTGTCTTCACTCTGCTCTAGGAACACACTGTCTTCACTCTCCTCTAGGAACACACTGTCTTCACTCTGCTCTAGGAACACACTGTCTTCACTCTGAGTTAGGAACACACTGTCTTCACTCTGCTCCATGCACATACACCGCAACTGTGTGATAGGAACACACTGTCTTCACTCTGCCCTAGGAACACACTGTCTTCACTCTGCATTAAAAACACACTGTCTTCACTCTGCTCCATGCACATACACCGCAACTGTGTGATAGGAACACACTGTCTTCACTCTGCCCTAGGAACACACTGTCTTCACTCTGCATTAAAAATAAACTGTCTTTACTCTGCTTTAGGAATACACTGTCTTCACTCTGCATTAGGAACACCCTGTATTCACTCTGCTCTGGGAACACACTGTCTATACTATGCTTCATGCACATACAGCTCAACTGTGCGATAGGAACACACTGTCTTCACTCTGCTCTAGGAACACACTGTCTTCACTCTACTCTAGGAACACACTGTCTTCACTCTGCTCTAGGAACACACTGTCTTCACTCTGCGTTAGGAACACACTGTCTTCATCTGCTCCATGCACATACACCGCAACTGTGCGATAGGAACACACTGTCTACACTCTGCTCTAGGAACACACTGTCTTCACTCTCCTCTAGGAACACACTGTCTTCACTCTGCTCTAGGAACACACTGTCTTCACTCTGCATTAGGAACATAAAGGGGTTAAATCAGCTCCCTTTAGAGGGCGGGGTTTGCCTCAGGCGAAAGCCTGCCAATAAAGAGTGCGCAGAGAGGCGGCTTGGCCCTTTTGTTCCTCACTACCTGTGCTATGCTGGAACTTTGGTTCAGTAAGTTTAACAATAAACTGGTAAATATTCTTTGATATCTGCATTGCCTTTATTTTGTGCCGGTACAGGAACAGACTGTCTTCACTCTGCTCCATGCACATACACAGCAACTCTGCTTTAGGAACAAACTGTCTACACTCTGCGTTAGGAACACACTGACTTCACACTGCTCTAGGAACACACTGTCTTCACTCTGCCTTAGGAACACACTGTCTTTACTCTGCTCCATGCACATACACCGCAACTGTGCATTAGGAACACACTGTCTTCACTCTGCTCTAGGAACACACTGTCTTCACTCTGCATTAGGAACACACTGTCTTCACTCTGCTCTAGGAACACACTGTCTTCACTCTGCTCTAAGAACACACTGTCTTCACTATGATTTAAGGACACACAGTCTTCACTCTGCGTTAGTAACACACTGTCTTCACTCTGCACTAGGAACACACTGTCTTCATTCTGCGTTTGGAACACTCTCTTCACTCTGCTCCATGCACATACTCAGATAGTCTGCATTAGGAACACACTGGCTTCACTCTGCGTTAGGAACACACTGTCTTCACTCTGCTCTAGGAACACAATGTCTTCACTCTGCGTTAGGAACACACTCTCTTCACTCTGCTCTAGGAACACACTGTGTTCACTCTGTGTTAGGTACACACTGTCTTCACTCTGCTCTAGGAACACACTGTCTTCCCTCTGCATTAAGAACACACTGTCTAAACTCTGCTCTAGGAACACACTGTCTTCACTCTGCTCCATGCACATACACTGCAACTCTGTGATAGGAACACACTGTCTTCACTCTGCTCTAGGACCACACTGTCTTCACTCTCCTCTAGGAGCACACTGTCTTCACTCTGCTCTAGGAACACACTGTCTTCACTCTCCTCTAAAAACACACTGTCTTCACTCTGCTCCATGCACATACACCGCAACTCTGCTTTAGGAACAAACTGTCTACACGCTGCGTTAGGAACACACTGTCTTCACTCTGCCTTTGGAACACACTGTCTTCATTCTGCTCTAGCAACACACTGTCTTCACTCTGTGTTAGTAACACAGTGACTTCACTCTCTCTAGGAACACACTGTCTTCACTCTCCTCCATGCACATACACCGCAACTCTGTGTTAGGAACACACTGTCTTCACTCTGCTCTAGGAACACACTGTCTTCACTCTGCTCTAGGAACACACTGTCTTCACTCTGCATTAGGAACACACTGTCTTCACTCTGCTCTAGGAACACACTGTCTTCACTCTGCCTTAGGAACACAGTGTCTTCACTCTGCTCTAGGAACACACTGTCTTCACTCTGCATTAAGAACACACTGCCTTCACTCTGTGTTAGGAACACACTGTCTTCACTCTGCATTAGGAACACACTGTCTTCACTCTGCGTTAGGAACACACTGTTTTCACACTGCTTCATGCACATACACCGCAACTGTGCATTAGGAACACACTGTCTTCACTCTGCTCTAGGAACACACTGTCTTCACTCTGCATTGGGAACACAGTGTCTTCGCTCTGCATTAGGAACACACTGTCTTAACTCTGCTCTAGGAACACACTGTCTTCACTCTGCTCCATGCACATACACCGCAACTGTGCGTTAGGAACACACTGTCTTCAATCTGCTCTAGGAACACACAGTCTTCACTCTGCCATAGGAACACACTGTCTTCACTCTGCTCTAGGAACACACTGTCTTCACTCTGAGTTAGGAACACAATGTCTTCATTCTGCTCCATGCACATACACAGCAGCTTTGCGTTAGGAACAAACTGTCTACACTCTGCGTTAGGAACACACTGTCTTCACTCTGAGTTAGGAACACAATGTCTTCATTCTGCTCCATGCACATACACAGCAGCTTTGCGTTAGGAACAAACTGTCTACACTCTGTGTTAGGAATACACTGTCTTCACTCTGCCTTAGGAACACACTGTTTTCATTCTGCTCTAGGAACACACTGTCTTCACTCTGCTCTAGGAACACACTGTCTTCACTCTGCTCTAGGAACACATTGTCTTCACTCTGCTCTTGGAACACACTGTCTTCACTCTGCATTAGGAACACAAAGTCTTAACTCTGCTGTAGGAACACACTGTCTTCACTCTGCTCTAGGAACAACTGCATTCACTCTGCGTTAGGAACACTCTGTTTTCACTCTGCTACATGCACATACATCGCAACTCTGCATTAGGAACACACTGTCTTCACTCTGCTCTATGAACACACTGTCTTCACTCTGCATTAGGAACACACTGTCTTCACTCTGCTCTAGGAACACACTGTCTTCACTCTGCATTAGGAACAGACTGTCTTCACTCTGCTCTAGGAAAACACTATCTTCACTTTGCATTAGGAACACAGTGTCTTCACTCTGCTCTAGGAACACACTGTCTTCACTTTCCATTAGTAACAACTGTCTTCACTCTACTCTAGAAACACACTGTCTTCACTCTGCTATAGGAACACACTGTCTTCACTCTGCATTAGGAACACACTGGCTTCACTCTGCGTTAGGAACACACTGTTTTCACGCTGCTACATGCACATACACCGCAACTCTGCATTACGAACACACTGTCTTCACTCTGCTCTGGGAACACACTGTCTATACTATGCTCCATGCACATACACCTTAACTGTGCGATAGGAACACACTGTCTTCACTCTGCTCTAGGAACACACTGTCTTCACTCTCCTCTAGGAACACACTGTCTTCACTCTGCTCTAGGAACACACTGTCTTCACTCTGCGTTAGGAACACAGTGTCTTCACTCTGTTCCATGCACATAAACAGCAACTCTGCCTTTGGGACACACTGTCTTCACTCTGCATTAGGAACACACTGTCTTCACTCTGCTCTAGGAACACACTGTCATACTCTGCTCCATGCACATACACCGGAACTGTGCATTAGGAACACACTGTCTTCACTCTGCTCTAGGAACACACTGTCTTCACTCTGCATTAAGAACACACTGCCTTTACTCTGTGTTAGGAACACACTGTCTTCACTCTGCATTAGGAACACACTGTCTTCACTCTGCTCTAGGAACACACTGTCTTCACTCTGCAAAAGGAACACACTGTCTTCACTCTGCTCTAGGAACACACTATATTCACACTGCATTAGGAACACACTGTCTTCACTCTGCTCTAGGAACACACTGTCTTCACTCTGCTCCATGCACATACACAGCAACTTTGCGTTATGGACAAACTGTCTACACTCTGCATTAGGAACACACTGTCTTCACTCTGCCTTAGGAACACAGTGTGTTCATTCTGCTCTAGGAACACACTGTCTTCACTCTTCTCTGTAAACATACTGTCTTCACTCTGCTCCATGCACATTGAACGCAACTCTGCATTAGGAACACTATGTATTCACTCTGCTCTAAGAACACACAGTCTTCATTCTGGTCTAGGAACACACTGTCTTCCCTCTGCATTAGGAACACACTGTCTTCACTTTGCTCTAGGAATACACTGTCTTCACTCTGCATTAGGAACACACAGTCTTCACTCTGCTCTAGGAACACACTGTCATCACTCTGCATTAGTAACACACTGTCTTCACTCTGGTGGAGGAACACACTGTCTTCACTCTGCATTAGGAACACACTGGCTTCATTCTGCGTTAGGAACACACTGTTTTCACACTGCTTCATGCACATACACTGCAACTCTGCATTAGGAACACACTGTCTTCACTCTGCTCTAGGAACACACTGTCTTCACTCTGCTCCATGCACATTCACCGCAAAACTGCGTTAGGAACACACTTTCTTCACTCTGCTCTAGGAACACACTGTCTTAACTCTGCTCTAGGAACACACTGTGTTCACTCTGCTCCTGGAACACACTGTCTTCACTCTGCATTAGGAACTCACAGTCTTCACTCTGCTCTAGGAACACACTGTCTTCATTCTGCATTATTAACAAACCGTCTTCACTCTGCTGTAGGAAGACACTGTCTTCACTCTACATTAGGAACACCTGCCTTCACTCTGCGTTAGGAACACACAGTTTTCACTCTGCTACATGCACATACACCGCAACTCTGCATTAGGAACACACTGTCTTCACTCTGCACTAGGAACACACTGTCTTCACTCTGCTCTAGGAAAACACTATCTTCACTCTGCATTAGGAACACACTGTCTTCACTCTGCTCTAGGAACACACTGTCTTCACTTTGCATTATTAACACACTGTCTTCACTCTACTCTAGAAACACACTGTCTTCATTCTGCATTAGGAACACACTGTCTTCACTCTGCTATATGCACATACAACGCAACTCTGCGTTAGGAACACACTGTCTTCACTCTGCTTTGGAACACACTGTCTTCACTCTGCATTAGGAACACACTGTCTTCACTCTGCCCTAGGAACACACTGTCTTCACTCTACATTAAAAACACACTGTCTTTACTCTGCTTTAGGAATATACTGTCTTCAGTTTGCTCTAGGAACACACGGTCCTCACTCTGCGTTAGTAACACACTGTCTTCACTCTGCTCTAGGAACACACTGTTCTCACTCTGCATTAGGAACACACTGTCTTCACTCTGTTCCATGCACATACACCGCAACTGTGCATTAGGAACACACTGTCTTCAATCTGCTCTAGGAAGAAACTGTCTTCACTCTGCTCTAGGAACGCACTGTCTTCACTCTGCTCTAGGAACACACTGTCTTCACTCTGTTTTAAGAAAACACTGCCTTCACTCTGCTCCATGCACATACACAGCAACTTTGCATTAGGAACAAACTGTCTAAACTCTCCGTTAGAAACACACTGTCTTCACTCTGCCTTAGGAACACACTTTCTTCACTCTGCTCTAGGAACACTCTGTCTTCACTCTACATTAAGAACACACCGTCTTCGCTCTGCGAAAAGAAAACACTGTCTTAACTCTGCTCTAGGAACACACTGTCTTCACTCTGCTCCATGCCATACACCGCAACTGTGCGTTAGGAACACACTGTCTTCAATCTGCTCTAGGAACACACACTCTTCACTCTGTTCTAGGAACACACTGTCTTCACTCTGCTCTAGGAACACACTGTCTTCACTCTGAGTTAGGAACACACTGTCTTCACTCTGCTCCATGCACATACACAGCAACTTTGTGTTAGGAACAAACTGTCTACACTCTGCTTTAGGAACACACTGTTTTCATTCTGCCCTAGGAACACACAGTCTTCACTCTGCTCTAGGAACACACTGTCTTCACTCTGCTCCATGCACATTCACCGCAAAACTGCGTTAGGAACACACTTTCTTCACTCTGCTCTAGGAACACACTGTCTTCACTCTGCTCTAGGAACACACTGTGTTCACTCTGCTCTTGGAACACACTGTCTTCACTCTGCATTAGGAATACACAGTCTTCACTCTGCTCTAGGAACACACTGTCTTCATTCTGCATTATTAACAAACTGTCTTCACTCTGCTGTAGGAACACACTGTCTTCACTCTACATTAGGAACAACTGCCTTCACTCTGCGTTAGGAACACACAGTTTTCACTCTGCTACATGCACATACACCGCAACTCTGCATTAGGAACACACTGTCTTCACTCTGCTCTAGGAACACACTGTCTTAACTCTGCTTTATAAACACAGTGTCTTCACTCTGCTCTAGGAACACACTGTCTTCAATCTGCATTAGGAACACACTGTCTTCACTCTGCTCTAGGAAAACACTATCTTCACTCTGCATTAGGAACACACTGTCTTCACTCTGCTCGAGGAACACACTGTCTTCACTTTGCATTATTAACACACTGTCTTCACTCTACTCTAGAAACACACTGTCTTCATTCTGCATTAGGAACACACTGTCTTCACTCTGCTATATGCACATACAACGCAACTCTGCGTTAGGAACACACTGTCTTCACTCTGCTTTGGAACACACTGTCTTCACTCTGCATTAGGAACACACTGTCTTCACTCTGCCCTAGGAACACACTGTCTTCACTCTGCATTAAAAACACACTGTCTTTACTCTGCTTTAGGAACATACTGTCTTCACTCTGCTCTAGGAACACACGGTCTTCACTCTGCGTTAGTAACACACTGTCTTCACTCTGCTCTAGGAACACACTGTTCTCACTCTGCATTAGGAACACACTGTCTTCACTCTGTTCCATGCACATACACCGCAACTGTGCGTTAGGAACACACTGTCTTCAATCTGCTCTAGGAACACACTGTCTTCAGTCTGCTCTAGGAACACACTGTCTTCACTCTGCTCTAGGAACACACTGTCTTCACTCTGTTTTAAGAAAACACTGCCTTCACTCTGCTCCATGCACATACACAGCAACTTTGCATTAGGAACAAACTGTCTAAACTCTCCGTTAGAAACACACTGTCTTCACTCTGCCTTAGGAACACACTGTATTCATTCTGCTCTAGGAACACACTGTCTTCACTCTTATCTAGGAAAACACTGTCTTCACTCTGCTCCATGCACATTCACCGCAACTCTGCGTTAGGAACACACTGTCTTCACTCTGCTCTAGGAACACACTGTCTTCATTCTGCTCTAGGAACACACTGTCTTCACTCTGCTCTAGGAACACACTGTCTTCACTCTGCATTAGGAACACACTGTCTTCACATTGCTCTAGGAATACACTGTCTTCACTCTGCATTAGTAACACACTGTCTTAACACTGCTGTGGGAACACACTGTCTTCACTCTGCATTAGGAACACACTGGCTTCACTCAGCATTAGGAACACACTGTTTTCACGCCGCTACATGCACATACACCACAACTATGCATTACGAACACACTGTCTTCACTCTGCTCTAGGAACACACTGTCTTTACTCTGCTCCATGCACAACAACGCAACTCTGCATTAGGAACACCCTGTATTCACTCTGCTCTGGGAACACACTGTGTGTACTATGCTCCATGCACATACACTGCAACTGTGCGATAGGAACACACTGTCTTCACTCTGCTCTAGGAACACACTGTCTTCACTCTCCTCCTGGAACACACTGTCTTCACTCTGCTCTAGGAACACACTGTCTTCACTCTGAGTTAGGAACACACTGTCTTCACTCTGCTCCATGCACATACACCGCAACTGTGTGATAGGAACACACTGTCTTCACTCTGCCCTAGGAACACACTGTCTTCACTCTGCATTAAAAACACACTGTCTTTACTCTGCTTTAGGAATACACTGTCTTCACTCTGCGTTAGGAACACCCTGTATTCACTCTGCTCTGGGAACAAACTGTCTATACTATGCTCCATGCACATACACGGCAACTGTGCGATAGGAACACACTGTCTTCACTCTGCTCTAGGAACACACTGTCTTCACTCTCCTCTAGGAACACTCTGTCTTCACTCTGCTCTAGGAACACACTGTCTTTACTCTGCGTTAGGAACACACTGTCTTCACTCTGCTCCATGCACATACACCGCAACTGTGCGATAGGAACACACTGTCTTCACTCTGCTCTAGGAACACACTGTCTTCACTCTGCTTTGAAACACACTGTCTTCACTCTGCATTAGGAACACACAGTCTTCACTCTGCCCTAGGAACACACTGTCTTCCCTCTGCAGTAAAAACACACTGTCTTTACTCTGCTTTAGGAATATACAGTCTTCCCTCTGCTCTAAGAACACACTGTCTTCACTCTGCGTTAGTAACACACTGTCTTCACTCTGCTCTAGGAACACACTGTCTTCACTCTCCTCTAGGAACACACTGTCTTCACTCTGCTCTAGGAACACACTGTCTTCACTCTGCGTTAGGAACACACTGTCTTCACTCTGCTCCATGCACATACACCGCAACTGTGTGATAGGAACACACTGTCTTCACTCTGCCCTAGGAACACACTGTCTTCACTCTGCATTAAAAATAAACTGTCTTTACTCTGCTTTAGGAATACACTGTCTTCACTCTGCATTAGGAACACCCTGTATTCACTCTGCTCTGGGAACACACTGTCTATACTATGCTCCATGCACATACAGCTCAACTGTGCGATAGGAACACACTGTCTTCACTCTGCTCTAGGAACACACTGTCTTCACTCTACTCTAGGAACACACTGTCTTCACTCTGCGTTAGTAACACACTGTCTTCACTCTGCTCTAGGAACACACTGTCTTCACTCTCCTCTAGGAACACACTGTCTTCACTCTGCTCTAGGAACACACTGTCTTCACTCTGCGTTAGGAACACACTGTCTTCACTCTGCTCCATGCACATACACCGCAACTGTGTGATAGGAACACACTGTCTTCACTCTGCCCTAGGAACACACTGTCTTCACTCTGCATTAAAATTAAACTGTCTTTACTCTGCTTTAGGAATACACTGTCTTCACTCTGCATTAGGAACACCCTGTATTCACTCTGCTCTGGGAACACACTGTCTTCACTCTGCTCCATGCAATACACCGCAACTGTGCGTTAGGAACACACTGTCTTCAATCTGCTCTAGGAACACACACTCTTCACTCTGTTCTAGGAACACACTGTCTTCACTCTGCTCTAGGAACACACTGTCTTCACTCTGAGTTAGGAACAGACTGTCTTCACTCTGCTCCATGCACATACACAGCAACTCTGCTTTAGGAACAAACTGTCTACATGCTGCGTTAGGAACACACTGTCTTCACTCTGCCTTTGGAACACACTGTCTTCATTCTGCTCTAGCAACACACTGTCTTCACTCTGTGTTAGTAACACAGTGACTTCACTCTCTCTAGGAACACACTGTCTTCACTCTCCTCCATGCACATACACCGCAACTCTGTGTTAGGAACACACTGTCTTCACTCTGCTCTAGGAACACACTGTCTTCACTCTGCTCTAGGAACACACTGTCTTCACTCTGCATTAGGAACACACTGTCTTCACTCTGCTCTAGGAACACACTGTCTTCACTCTGCCTTAGGAACACAGTGTCTTCACTCTGCTCTAGGAACACACTGTTTTCACTCTGAATTAGGAACACACTGTCTTCCCTCTGCTCTAGAAACACACTGTCTTCACTCTGCATTAGTAACACACTGTCTTCACTCTACTCTAGGAACACACTGTCTTCATCCTCATTAGGAACACACTGTCTTCACTCTGCTATATGCACATACACCGCAATTCTGTGTTAGGAACACACTGTCTTCACTCTGCTCTAGGAACACACTGTCTTTACTCTGCAACATGCACATACACTGCAACTCTTCATGAGGAACACACTGTCTTCACTCTGCTCTAGGAATACACTGTCTTCACTGTGCATTAGGAACACACTGTCTTCACTCGGCTCTAGTAACACACTGTCTTCACTCTGCATTAAAAACACACTGTTTTAACTCTGCTTTAGGAATCCACTGTCTTCACTCTGCTCTAGGAACACACTGTATTCACTCTGCTCCATGCACATACACAGCAACACTGTATTAGGAACAAACTGTCTAGACTCTGGGTTAGGGACACACTGTCTTCACTCTGCCTTTCGAACACACTGTCTTCATTCTGCTCTAGGAACATAATGTCGTCACTCTGCGTTAGGAACACAGTGTCTTCACTCTGCTCTAGGAACACACTGTCTTCACTCTGCATTAGGAACACACTGTCTTCACTCTGCTCTAGGAACACACTGTCTTCACTCTGCTGCAGGAACACACTGGCGTCACTCTGCTCTATGAACACACTGTCTTCACTCTACTTTAGGAAAACACTGTCTTCACTCTGCTCTAGGAACACACTGTCTTCACTCTGCTGCAGGAACACACTGGCGTCACTCTGCTCTATGAACACACTGTCTTCACTCTACTTTAGGAAAACACTGTCTTCACTCTGCTCTAGGAACACACTGTCTTCACTCTGCTCTAGGAACACACTGTCTTCACTCTGATTTAGGAATACACTGTCTTCACTCTGCCCCATGCACATACACAGCAACTTTGCGTTAGGAACAAACTGTCTACACTCTGCGTTAGGAACACCCTGTCTTCACTCGCCTTAGGAACACACTGTGTTCACTCTGCTCTAGGAACGCACTGTCTTCACTCTGCATTAGGAACACACTGTCTTCACTTTGCTCTAGGAATACACTGTCTTCACTCTGCATTAGGAACACACAGTCTTCACTGTGCTCTAGGAACACACTGTCTTCACTCTGCTCCATGCACATACATCGCAACTCTGCATTAGGAACACACTGTCTTCACTGTGCTCTAGGAACACACTGTCTTCACTCTGCATTAGTAACACACTGTCATCACTCTGCTCTAGAAACACACAGTCTTCATTCTGCATTAAGAACACACTGTCTTCACTCTGCTATTTGCACATACACCGGAACTCTGCGTTAGGAACACTCTGTCTTCACTCTACTCTAGGAACACAGTGTCGTTACTCTGCTCCATGCACATACATCGCATGTATGTCTTCACTCTGCGTTAGTAACACACTGTCTTCACTCTGCTCCATGCACATACAGAGCAACTCTGCATTAGGAACACACTGTCTTCACCCTGTGTTAGGAACACACTGTCTTAACTCTGCTCTAGGAACACACTGTCTTCACTGTGCTCCATGCACATACACTGCAACTGTGCCTTAGGTACACACTGTCTTCAATCTGCTCTAGGAACACACTGTCTTCACTCTGCTCTAGGAACACACTGTCTTCACTCTGCTCTAGGAACACACTCTCTTCACTCTGGTCCATGCACATACACAGCAACTTTGCCTTAGGAACAAACTGTCTACACTCTGCGTTAGGAACACACTGACTTCACTCTGCCTTAGGAACACACTGTCTTCATTCTACTCTAGGAACACACTGTCTTCACTCTTCTCTGGGAACACACTGTCTTCACTCTGCTCCACGCACATTCACCGCAACTCTGCGTTAGGAACACAGTGTCTTCACTCTGCGCTAGGAACACACTGTCTTCACTCTGGTCTAGGAAAACACTGTCTTCACTCTGCTCTAGAAACACACTGTCTTCACTCTGCTCTAGGAACACACTGTCTTCATTCTGCTCTAGGAACATACTGTCTTTACTCTGCTCCATGCACATACACCGCAACTGTGCATTTGGAACACACTGTCTTCACTCTGCTCTAGGAACACACTGTCTTCACTCTGCATTAGGAACACACTGTCTTCACTCTGCTCTAGGAACACACTGTCTTCACTCTGCCTTAAGAACACACTGCCTTCACTCTGCGTTAGGAACACACTGTCGTCATTCTGCGTTTGGAACTCACTGTCTTCACTCTGCTCCATGCACATACACAGCAATTCAGCATTACGAACACACTGTCTTCACTCTGCAAGAGTAACACACTGTCTTCACTCTGCTCTAGGAACTCACTGTCTTCACTCTGCGTTAGGAACACACTCTCTTCACTCTGCGCTAGGAACACACTGTGTTCACTCTGCATTAGGACCACACTGTCTTCACTCTGCTCTAGGACACACTGTCCTCACCCTGCATTAAGAACACACTGTCTTCACTCTGCCTGAGGAACACACTGTCTTCACTCCGATCTAGGAACACACTGTCTTCACATTGCATTAGGTACAAACTGCTTTCACTCTCCTCTAGGAACACACTGTCTTCACTCTTCATTAGTAACACACTGTCTTCACTCTACTCCATGCACATACACAGCAACTCTGTGTTAGGAACACACTGTCTTCACTCTGCTCTAGGAACACACTGTCTTCACTCTGCATTAGGAAAACACTGTCTTCTCTCTACTCCATGTACATACACAGCAACTCTGCATTAGGAACAAACTGTCTACACTCTGCGTTAGGAACAAACTGTCTTCACTCTGCCTTTGGAACACACTGTCTTCATTCTGCTCTAGTAACACACTGTCTCTACTCTGTGTTAGGAACACAGTGTCTTCACTCTCTCTAGGAACACACTGTCTGCACTCTGCTACATGCACACACACCGCAACTCTGTGTTAGGAACACACTGTATTCACTCTGCTCTAGGAACACACTGTCTTCACTCTGCATTAGGAACACACTGTCTTCACTCTGCTCTAGGAACACACTGTCTTCACTCTGCTGCAGGAACACACTGGCGTCACTCTGCTATATGAACACACTGTCTTCACTCTACTTTAGGAAAACACTGTCTTCACTCTGCTCTAGGAACACACTGTCTTCACTCTGCTGCAGGAACACACTGGCGTCACTCTGCTCTATGAACACACTGTCTTCACTCTACTTTAGGAAAACACTGTCTTCACTCTGCTCTAGGAACACACTGTCTTCACTCTGCTCTAGGAACACACTGTCTTCACTCTGATTTAGGAATACACTGTCTTCACTCTGCCCCATGCACATACACAGCAACTTTGCGTTAGGAACAAACTGTCTACACTCTGCGTTAGGAACACCCTGTCTTCACTCGCCTTAGGAACACACTGTGTTCACTCTGCTCTAGGAACGCACTGTCTTCACTCTGCATTAGGAACACACTGTCTTCACTTTGCTCGAGGAATACACTGTCTTCACTCTGCATTAGGAACACACAGTCTTCACTGTGCTCTAGGAACACACTGTCTTCACTCTGCTCCATGCACATACATCGCAACTCTGCATTAGGAACACACTGTCTTCACTGTGCTCTAGGAACACACTGTCTTCACTCTGCATTAGTAACACACTGTCATCACTCTGCTCTAAAACACACAGTCTTCATTCTGCATTAGGAACACACTGTCTTCACTCTGCTATTTGCACATACACCGGAACTCTGCGTTAGGAACACTCTGTCTTCACTCTACTCTAGGAACACAGTGTCGTTACTCTGCTCCATGCACATACATCGCATGTATGTCTTCACTCTGCGTTAGTAACACACTGTCTTCACTCTGCTCCATGCACATACAGAGCAACTCTGCATTAGGAACACACTGTCTTCACTCTGTGTTAGGAACACACTGTCTTAACTCTGCTCTAGGAACACACTGTCTTCACTGTGCTCCATGCACATACACTGCAACTGTGCCTTAGGTACACACTGTCTTCAATCTGCTCTAGGAACACACTGTCTTCACTCTGCTCTAGGAACACACTGTCTTCACTCTGCTCTAGGAACACACTCTCTTCACTCTGCTCCATGCACATACACAGCAACTTTGCGTTAGGAACAAACTGTCTACACTCTGCGTTAGGAACACACTGACTTCACTCTGCCTTAGGAACACACTGTCTTCATTCTACTCTAGGAACACACTGTCTTCACTCTTCTCTGGGAACACACTGTCTTCACTCTGCATTAGGAAAACACTGTCTTATCTCTACTCCATGTACATACACAGCAAATCTGCATTAGGAACAAACTGTCTACACTCTGCGTTAGGAACAAACTGTCTTCACTCTGCCTTTGGAACACACTGTCTTCATTCTGCTCTAGGAACACACTGTCTCTACTCTGTGTTAGGAACACAGTGTCTTCACTCTCTCTAGGAACACACTGTCTTCACTCTGCTACATGCACAGACACCGCAACTCTGTGTTAGGAACACACTGTATTCACTCTGCTCTAGGAACACACTGTATTCACTCTGCTCTAGGAACACACTGTCTTCACTCTGCATTAGGAACACACTTTCTTCACTCTTCTCTAGGAACACACTGTCTACACTCTGCATTAGTAACACACTGTCTTCATTCTGCTCTAGGATCATACTGTCTTCACTCTGCATTAAGAACACACTGCCTTTACTCTGCGTTAGGAACACACTGTCTTCACTCTGCACTAGGCACACACTGTCTTCATTCTGAGTTTGGAACACACTGTCTTCACTATGCTCCATGCACTTACACAGCAATTCTGCATTAGGAACACACTGTCTTCACTCTGCGTTAGGAACACACTGTCTTCACTCTGCTCCATGCACATGCACCGCAACTCTGCGATAGGAACACACTGTCTTCACTCTGCTCTAGGACCACACTGTCGTCACTCTCCTCTAGGAGCACACTGTCTTCAATCTGCTCTAGGAACACACTGTCTTCCCTCTGCTTTAGGAACACACTGTTTTCACTCTGCTCCATGCACATACACAGCAACTCTGCTTTAGGAACAAACTGTCTACACTCTGCGTTAGGAACACACTGTCCTCACTTTGCCTTTGGAACACACTGTCTTCATTCTGCTCTAGGAACACACTGTCTTCACTCTGTGCTCGTAACACAGTGACTTCACTCACCCTAGGAACACACTGTCTTCACTCTCCTCCATGCACATACACCGCAACTCTGTGTTAGGAACACACTGTCTTCACTCTGCTATAGGAACACACTGTCTTCACTCTGCTCTAGAAACACACTGTCTTCACTCTGCATTAGGAACACACTGTCTTCACTCTGCTCTAGGAACACACTGTCTTCACTCTGCATTAGGAACACACTGTCGTCACTCTGCTCTAGGAACACACTGTTTCACTCTGAATTAGGGACACACTGTCTTCCCTCTGCTCTAGAAACACACTGTCTTCATTCTGCATTAGTAACAAACTGTCTTCACTCTACTCTAGGAACACACTGTCTTCAATCTGCATTAGGAACACACTGTCTACACTCTGCATTAGGAACACACTGTCTTCACTCTGCTCTAGGAACACACTGTCTTCAAACTGCATTAGGAACACACTGTCTTCACTCTGCATTAGGAACACACTGGCTTCACTCTGCTCTAGGAACACACTGTCTTCACTCTGCATTAGGAACACACTGTCTTCACTCTGCTCAAGGAACACACTGTCTTCACTCTTCGTTAGGAACACAGTGTCTTTACTCTCTCTAGGAACACACTGTCTTCCCTCTGCTCCATGCACATACACCGCAACTCTGTGTTAGGAACACATTGTCTTCACTCTGCTCTAGGAACACACTGTCTTCACTCTGCTCTAGGAAAACACTGTCTTCACTCTGCATTAGGAACACACTGTCTTCACTCTGCTCTAGGAACACACTGTCTTCACTCTGCATTAGGAACACACTGTCTTCACTCTCAGTTAGGAACACACTGTCTTCACTCTGCTCTAGAAACACACTGTCTTCACTCTGCATTAGTAACACACTGTCTTCACTCTACCCTAGAAACACACTGTCTTCACTCTCCTTTAGGAACACACTGTCTTCACTCTGCGTTAGGAACACACTGTCTTCACTCTGTTATATGGACATACACCGCAACTCTGCATTAGGAACACACTGTCTTCACTCTGCTCTATGTACACACAGTCTTCACTCTGCTCTAGGAACACACTGTCTTCACTTTGCATTAGTAACACACTGTCTTCACTCTGCTGTAGGAACACACTGTCTTCACTCTGCATTAGAAACACACTGGCTTCACTCTGCATTATGAACACACTGTTTTCACTCTGCTACATGCACATACACAGCAACTCTGCATTAGGAACACACTGTCTTCACTCTGCGTGAGGAACACACTGTCTTCACTCCGTTCTAGGAACACACTGTCTTCACATTGCATTAGGTACAAACTGCTTTCACTCTCCTCTAGGAACACACTGTCTTTACTCTTCGTTAGTAACACACTGTCTTCACTCTACTCCATGCACATACACAGCAACTCTGTGTTAGGAACACACTGTCTTCACTCTGTGTTAGGAACACACTGTCTTCACTCTGTTCTAGGAACACACTGTCTTCACTCAACATTAGAAACACACTGTCTTAACTCTGCTCTAGGAACACACTGTCTTCACTCTGCTCCATGCACATACACCGCAACTCTGCGGTAGGAACACACTGTCTTCACTCTGCTCTAGGAACACACTGTCTTCACTCTGCGTTAGGAAAACACTGTCTTCTCTCTGCTCCATGCACATACACAGCAACTCTGCTTTAGGAACAAACTGTCTACACTCTGCGTTAGGAACACACTGTCTTCACTCTGCCTTTGGAACACACTGTCTTCATTCTGCTCTAGGAACACACTGTCTCTACCCTGTGTTAGTAACACAGTGTCTTCACTCTCTCTAGGAACACACTGTCTTCACTCTGCTACATGCACATACACCGCAACTCTGTGTTAGGAACACACTGTATTCACTCTGCTCTAGGAACACACTGTATTCACTCTGCTCTAGGAACACACTGTCTTCACTCTGCATTAGGAACACACTGTCTTCACTCTGCTCTAGGAACACACTGTCTTCAATCTGCATTAGGAACACACTGTCTTCACTCTGCATTAGGAACACACTGTCTTCACTCTGCTCTAGGAACACACTGTCTTCACTCTGTCTTAGGAACACACTGTATTCACTCTGCTCCATTCACATACACAGCAACTCTGCTTTAGGAACAAACTGTCTACACTCTGCGTTAGGAACACACACTGTCTTTGCTCCATGCACATACACCGCAACGCTGCGTTAGGAACACACTGTCTTCATTCTGCTCTAGGAACACACTGTCTTCACTCTGTGTTAGGAACACAGTGTCTTTACTCTCTCTCGAACACACTCTCTTCACTCTGCTCCATGCACATACACCGCAACTCTGTGTTAGGAACACACTGTCTTCACTGTGTTCTAGGAACACACT
This sequence comes from Microtus pennsylvanicus, assembly GCF_037038515.1. NCBI lineage: Eukaryota > Metazoa > Chordata > Mammalia > Rodentia > Cricetidae > Microtus > Microtus pennsylvanicus. The sequence goes on from NC_134588.1 coordinate 1,080,571, forward strand.
GTTTTCAATCTGCTCTAGGAAAACACTGTCTTCACTCTGCATTAGGAACACACTGTCTTTACTCTGCTCTAGGAACACACTGTCTTCACTCTGCATTAGGAACACACTGTCTTCACTCTCAATTAGAAACACACTGTCTTCACTCTGCTCTAGAAACACACTGTCTTCACTCTCCTTTAGGAACACAATGTCTTCACTCTGCGTTAGGAACACACTGTCTTCACTCTGCTATATGGACATACACCGCAACTCTGCATTAGGAACACACTGTCTTCACTCTGCTCTATGTACACACAGTCTTCACACTGCTCTAGGAACACACTGTCTTCACTTTGCATTAGTAACACACTGTCTTCACTCTGTGTTAGGTACACACTGTCTTCACTCTGCACTAGGAACACACTGTCTTCACTCTGCATTAGGAACACAGTGTATTAACTCAGCTCTAGGAACACACTGTCTTCACTCTGCTTCATGCACATACACCGCAACTCTGCGATAGGAACACACTGTCTTCACTCTGCTCTAGGACCACACTGTCGTCACTCTCCTCTAGGAGCACACTGTCTTCACTCTGCTCTAGGAACACACTGTCTTCACTCTGCTCTCGGAACACACTGTCTTCACTCTGCTTTAGGAACACACTGTTTTCACTCTGCTTTTTGCACATACACAGCAACTCTGCTTTAGGAACAAACTGTCTACACTCTGCGTTAGGAACACACTGTCTTCACTCTGCCTTTGGAACACACTGTCTTCATTCTGCTCTAGGAACACACTGTCTTCACTATGTGTTAGTAACACAGTGACTTCACTCTCTCTAGGAACACACTGTCTTCATACTCCTCCATGCACATACACCGCAACTCTGTGTTAGGAACACACTGTCTTCACTCTGCTATAGGAACACACTGTCTTCTCTCTGCTCTAAGAACACACTGTCTTCACTCTGCATTAGGAACACACTGTCTTCACTCTGCTCTAGGAACACACCGTCTTCAACCTGCATTAGGAACACACTGTCGTCACTCTGCTAGGAACAAACTGTTTTCACTCTGAATTAGGAACACACTGTCTTCCCTCTGCTCTAGAGTCACACTGTCTTCACTCTGCTTTAGTAACACACTGTCTTCACTCTACTCTAGGAACACACTGTCTTCAATCTGCATTAGGAACACACTGTCTTCACTCTGCATTAGGAAAACACTGTCTTCACTCTGCTCTAGGAACACACTGTCTTCAATCTGCATTAGGAACACACTGTCTTCACTCTGCTCTAGGAACACACTATCTTCAATCTGCATTAGGAACACACTGTCTTCACTCTGCTCTAGGAACACACTGTCTTCACTCTGCAATAGTAACACACTTTCTTCACTCTGCTCTAGGAACACACTGTCTTCACTCTGCTATAGTAACACACTGTCTTCACTCTGCACTAGGAACACACTGTCTTCATTCTGCGTTTGGAACACACTGTCTTCACTCTGCTCCATGCACATACTCAGCAAGTGTGCATTAGGAACACAGTGTCTTCACTCTGCATTAGGAAAACACTGTCTTCACTCTGCTCTACGAAGACAGTGTTCACTCTGCATTAGGACCACACTGTATTCACTCTGCTCTAGGAACACACTGTGTTCACTCTGCTCTAGGAACACACTGTCTTCACTCTCCTCTAGGAACACACAGTCTTCACTCTGCTCTAGGAACACACTGTCTTCACTCTGCGTTAGGAACACACTGTCTTCACTCTGCTCCATGCAGATACGCAGCAACTCTGCTTTAGGAACAAACTGTCTACACTCTTCGTTAGGAACACACACTGTCTTTGCTCCATCCACATACACCGCAACGCTGCGTTAGGAACACACTGTCTTCATTCTGCTCTAGGAACACACTGTCTTCACTCTGTGTTAGGAACACAGTGTCTTTACTCTCTCTAGGAACACACTGTCTTCACTCTGCTCCATGCACATACACAGCAACTCTGTGTTAGGAACACACTGTCTTCACTCTGCTCTAGGAACACATTGTCTTCAATCTGCTCTAGGAACACACTGTCTTCACTCTGCATTAGGAACACACTGTCTTCACTCTGCTCTAGGAACACAATGTCTTCACTCTGCATTAGGAACACACTGTCTTCACTCTCAATTAGGAACACACTGTCTTCACTCTGCTCTAGAACCACACTGTCTTCACTCTGCATTAGTAACACACTGTCTTCACTCTACTCTAGGAACACACTGTCTTCACTCTCCTTTAGGAACACACTGTCTTCACTCTGCGTTAGGAACACACTGTCTTCACTTCTCTATAAGGACATACACCGCAACTCTGCTTTAGGAACACACTGTCTTCTCTCTGCTCTATGAACACACAGTCTTCACTCTGCTCTAGGAACACACTGTCTTCACTCTGCATTAGTAACACACTGTCTTCAATCTGCTGTAGGAACACACTGTCTTCACTCTGCATTAGGAACACACTGGCTTCACTCTGCATTATGAACACACTGTTTTCACTCTGCTACATGCACATACACCGCAACTCTGCATTAGGAACACTGTCTTCACTCTGCTCTAGGAACACACTGTCTTTGCTCCATGCACATACACCGCAACGCTGCGTTAGGAACACACTGTCTTCACTCTGCTCTAGGAACACACTGTCTTTGCTCCATGCACATACACCGCAACGCTGCGTTAGGAACACACTGTCTTCACTCTGCTCTAGGAGCACACTGCCTTCACTCTGAATTAGGAACAGACTGTCTTCACTCTGGGTCAGGAACTCATGGTCTTCACTCTGCTCTAGGAACACACTGTCTTCAATCTGCGTTAGGAACACACTGTCTTCTCTCTGCTCCATGCACATATACAGCAACTCTGCTTTAGGAACAAACTGTCTACACTCTGCTTTAGGAACACACACTGTCTTTGCTCCATGCACATACACCGCAACGCTGCGTTAGGAACACACTGTCTTAATTCTGCTCTAGGAACACACTGTCTTCACTCTGTGTTAGGAACACAGTGTCTTCACTCTCTCTAGGAACACACTGTCTTCTCTCTGCTCCATGCACATACACCGCAACTCTGTGTTAGGAACACACTGTCTTCACTCTGCTCTAGGAACACACTGTCTTCACTCTGCTCTAGGAACACACTGTCTTCACTCTGCATTAGGAACACACTGTCTTGACTCTGCTCTAGGAACACACTGTCTTCACTCTGCATTAGGAACACACTGTCTTCACTCTCAATTAGGAACATACTGTCTTCACTCTGCTCTAGAAACACACTGTCTTCACTCTGCATTAGTAACACACTGTCTTCACTCTACTCTAGGAACACACTGTCTTCATTCTACATTAAGAACACACTGTCTTCACTCTGCTCTAGGAAAACACTGTCTTCACTCTGCTCTAGGAACACACTGTCTTCAATCTGCATTAGTAACACACTGTCTTCACTCTGCTCTAGGAACACACTGTCTTCAATCTGCATTAGGAACACATTGTCTTCACTCTGCTCTAGGAACACACTGTCTTCACTCTCCTTTAGGAACACACTGTCTTCACTCTGCCATATGGACATACACTGCAACTCTGCATTAGGAACACACTGTCTTCTCTCTGCTCTATGAACACACAGTCTTCACTCTGCTCTAGGAACACACTGTCTTCACTCTGCATTAGTAACACACTGTCTTCACTCTGCTGTAGGAACACACTGTCTTCACTCTGCATTAGGAACACACTGGCTTCACTCTGCATTATGAACACACTGTTTTCACTCTGCTCCATGCACATACACCGCAACTCTGCATTAGGAACACACTGTCTTCACTCTGCTCTAGGAACACACTGTCTTTGCACCATGCACATACACCGCAACGCTGCGTTAGGAACACACTGTCTTCACTCTGCTCTAGGAGCACACTGCCTTCACTCTGCATTCGGAACAGAGTGTCTTCACTCTGGGTCAGGAACACACTGTCTTCACTCTTCTCTAGGAACACACTGTCTTCACTCTGTGTTAGGAACACAGTGTCTTCACTCTGCATTAGGAACACACTGTCTTCACTCTCAATTAGGAACATACTGTCTTCACTCTGCTCTAGAAACACACTGTCTTCACTCTGCATTAGTAACACTCTGTCTTCACTCTACACTAGGAACACACTGTCTTCATTCTAAATTAAGAACACACTGTCTTCACTCTGCTATTTGCACATACACCGCAACTCTGCGTTAGAACACACTGTCTTCATTCTGCTCTAGGAACACACTGTCTTCATCTGCATTAGGAACACACTGTTTTCATTCTGCTCTAGGAACACACTGTCTTCACTCTGCATTAGGAACACACTGTCTTCACTCTGGTCTAGGAACACACTGTCTTCACTCTGCATTAGGAACACACTGTCGTCACTCTGCTCTAGGAACACACCGTTTTCACTCTGAATTAGGAACACACTGTCTTCCCTCTGCTCTAGAAACACACTGTCTTCACTCTGCATTAGTAACACACTGTCTTCACTCTACTATAGGAACACACTGTCTTCAATCTGCATTAGGAACACACTGTCTTCACTCTGCATTAGGAACACACTGTCTTCACTCTGCTCTAGGAACACACTGTCTTCAATCTGCATTAGGAACACACTGTCTTCACTCTGCTCTAGGAACACACTGTCTTCTCTCTGCTCCATGCACATACACCGCAACTCTGTGTTAGGAACACACTGTCTTCACTCTGCTCTAGGAACACACTGTCTTCACTCTGTGTTAGGAACACAGTGTCTTCACTCTCTCTAGGAACACACTGTCTTCTCTCTGCTCCATGCACATACACCGCAACTCTGTGTTAGGAACACACTGTCTTCACTCTGCTCTAGGAACACACTGTCTTCACTCTGCTCTAGGAACACACTGTCTTCACTCTGCATTAGGAACACACTGTCTTGACTCTGCTCTAGGAACACACTGTCTTCACTCTGCATTAGGAACACACTGTCTTCACTCTCAATTAGGAACATACTGTCTTCACTCTGCTCTAGAAACACACTGTCTTCACTCTGCATTAGTAACACACTGTCTTCACTCTACTCTAGGAACACACTGTCTTCATTCTACATTAAGAACACACTGTCTTCACTCTGCTCTAGGAAAACACTGTCTTCACTCTGCTCTAGGAACACACTGTCTTCAATCTGCATTAGTAACACACTGTCTTCACTCTGCTCTAGGAACACACTGTCTTCAATCTGCATTAGGAACACATTGTCTTCACTCTGCTCTAGGAACACACTGTCTTCACTCTGCAATAGTAACACACTTTCTTCACTCTGCTCTAGGAACACACTGTTTTCACTCTGCAATAGTAACACACTGTCTTCACTCTCCTTTAGGAACACACTGTCTTCACTCTGCCATATGGACATACACTGCAACTCTGCATTAGGAACACACTGTCTTCTCTCTGCTCTATGAACACACAGTCTTCACTCTGCTCTAGGAACACACTGTCTTCACTCTGCATTAGTAACACACTGTCTTCACTCTGCTGTAGGAACACACTGTCTTCACTCTGCATTAGGAACACACTGGCTTCACTCTGCATTATGAACACACTATTTTCACTCTGCTACATGCACATACACCGCAACTCTGCATTAGGAACACACTGTCTTCACTCTGCTCTAGGAACACACTGTCTTTGCTCCATGCACATACACCGCAACGCTGCGTTAGGAACACACTGTCTTCACTCTGCTCTAGGAGCACACTGCCTTCACTCTGCATTCGGAACAGAGTGTCTTCACTCTTGGTCAGGAACACACTGTCTTCACTCTTCTCTAGGAACACACTGTCTTCACTCTGTGTTAGGAACACAGTGTCTTCACTCTCTCTAGGAACACACTGTCTTCTCTCTGCTCCATGCACATACACAGCAACTCTGTGTTAGGAACACACTGTCTTCACTCTGCTCTAGAAACACACTGTCTTCACTCTGCATTAGTAACACTCTGTCTTCACTCTACACTAGGAAAACACTGTCTTCATTCTAAATTAAGAACACACTGTCTTCACTCTGCTATTTGCACATACACCGCAACTCTGCGTTAGAACACACTGTCTTCATTCTGCTCTAGGAACACACTGTCTTCATCTGCATTAGGAACACACTGTTTTCATTCTGCTCTAGGAACACACTGTCTTCACTCTGCATTAGGAACACACTGTCTTCACTCTGCTCTAGGAACACACTGTCTTCACTCTGCATTAGGAACACACTGTCGTCACTCTGCTCTAGGAACACACTGTTTTCACTCTGAATTAGGAACACACTGTCTTCCCTCTGATCTAGAAACACACTGTCTTCACTCTGCATTAGTAACACACTGTCTTCACTCTACTATAGGAACACACTGTCTTCAATCTGCATTAGGAACACACTGTCTTCACTCTGCATTAGGAACACACTGTCTTCACTCTGCTCTAGGAACACACTGTCTTCAATCTGCATTAGGAACACACTGTCTTCACTCTGCTCTAGGAACACACTGTCTTCACTCTGCAATAGTAACACACTTTCTTCACTCTGCTCTAGGAACACACTGTCTTCACTCTGCTATAGTAACACACTGTCTTCACTCTGCACTAGGAACACACTGTCTTCATTCTGCGTTTGGAACACACTGTCTTCACTCTGCTCCATGCACATACTCAGCAAGTGTGCATTAGGAACACAGTGTCTTCACTCTGCATTAGGAAAACACTGTCTTCACTCTGCTCTACGAAGACAGTGTTCACTCTGCATTAGGACCACACTGTATTCACTCTGCTCTAGGAACACACTGTGTTCACTCTGCTCTAGGAACACACTGTCTTCACTCTCCTCTAGGAACACACAGTCTTCACTCTGCTCTAGGAACACACTGTCTTCACTCTGCGTTAGGAACACACTGTCTTCACTCTGCTCCATGCAGATACGCAGCAACTCTGCTTTAGGAACAAACTGTCTACACTCTTCGTTAGGAACACACACTGTCTTTGCTCCATCCACATACACCGCAACGCTGCGTTAGGAACACACTGTCTTCATTCTGCTCTAGGAACACACTGTCTTCACTCTGTGTTAGGAACACAGTGTCTTTACTCTCTCTAGGAACACACTGTCTTCACTCTGCTCCATGCACATACACAGCAACTCTGTGTTAGGAACACACTGTCTTCACTCTGCTCTAGGAACACATTGTCTTCAATCTGCTCTAGGAACACACTGTCTTCACTCTGCATTAGGAACACACTGTCTTCACTCTGCTCTAGGAACACAATGTCTTCACTCTGCATTAGGAACACACTGTCTTCACTCTCAATTAGGAACACACTGTCTTCACTCTGCTCTAGAACCACACTGTCTTCACTCTGCATTAGTAACACACTGTCTTCACTCTACTCTAGGAACACACTGTCTTCACTCTCCTTTAGGAACACACTGTCTTCACTCTGCGTTAGGAACACACTGTCTTCACTTCTCTATAAGGACATACACCGCAACTCTGCTTTAGGAACACACTGTCTTCTCTCTGCTCTATGAACACACAGTCTTCACTCTGCTCTAGGAACACACTGTCTTCACTCTGCATTAGTAACACACTGTCTTCAATCTGCTGTAGGAACACACTGTCTTCACTCTGCATTAGGAACACACTGGCTTCACTCTGCATTATGAACACACTGTTTTCACTCTGCTACATGCACATACACCGCAACTCTGCATTAGGAACACTGTCTTCACTCTGCTCTAGGAACACACTGTCTTTGCTCCATGCACATACACCGCAACGCTGCGTTAGGAACACACTGTCTTCACTCTGCTCTAGGAACACACTGTCTTTGCTCCATGCACATACACCGCAACGCTGCGTTAGGAACACACTGTCTTCACTCTGCTCTAGGAGCACACTGCCTTCACTCTGAATTAGGAACAGACTGTCTTCACTCTGGGTCAGGAACTCATGGTCTTCACTCTGCTCTAGGAACACACTGTCTTCAATCTGCGTTAGGAACACACTGTCTTCTCTCTGCTCCATGCACATATACAGCAACTCTGCTTTAGGAACAAACTGTCTACACTCTGCTTTAGGAACACACACTGTCTTTGCTCCATGCACATACACCGCAACGCTGCGTTAGGAACACACTGTCTTAATTCTGCTCTAGGAACACACTGTCTTCACTCTGTGTTAGGAACACAGTGTCTTCACTCTCTCTAGGAACACACTGTCTTCTCTCTGCTCCATGCACATACACCGCAACTCTGTGTTAGGAACACACTGTCTTCACTCTGCTCTAGGAACACACTGTCTTCACTCTGCTCTAGGAACACACTGTCTTCACTCTGCATTAGGAACACACTGTCTTGACTCTGCTCTAGGAACACACTGTCTTCACTCTGCATTAGGAACACACTGTCTTCACTCTCAATTAGGAACATACTGTCTTCACTCTGCTCTAGAAACACACTGTCTTCACTCTGCATTAGTAACACACTGTCTTCACTCTACTCTAGGAACACACTGTCTTCATTCTACATTAAGAACACACTGTCTTCACTCTGCTCTAGGAAAACACTGTCTTCACTCTGCTCTAGGAACACACTGTCTTCAATCTGCATTAGTAACACACTGTCTTCACTCTGCTCTAGGAACACACTGTCTTCAATCTGCATTAGGAACACATTGTCTTCACTCTGCTCTAGGAACACACTGTCTTCACTCTCCTTTAGGAACACACTGTCTTCACTCTGCCATATGGACATACACTGCAACTCTGCATTAGGAACACACTGTCTTCTCTCTGCTCTATGAACACACAGTCTTCACTCTGCTCTAGGAACACACTGTCTTCACTCTGCATTAGGAACACACTGTCTTCACTCTCAATTAGGAACATACTGTCTTCACTCTGCTCTAGAAACACACTGTCTTCACTCTGCATTAGTAACACACTGTCTTCACTCTACTCTAGGAACACACTGTCTTCATTCTACATTAAGAACACACTGTCTTCACTCTGCTCTAGGAAAACACTGTCTTCACTCTGCTCTAGGAACACACTGTCTTCAATCTGCATTAGTAACACACTGTCTTCACTCTGCTGTAGGAACACACTGTCTTCACTCTGCATTAGGAACACACTGGCTTCACTCTGCATTATGAACACACTGTTTTCACTCTGCTCCATGCACATACACCGCAACTCTGCATTAGGAACACACTGTCTTCACTCTGCTCTAGGAACACACTGTCTTTGCACCATGCACATACACCGCAACGCTGCGTTAGGAACACACTGTCTTCACTCTGCTCTAGGAGCACACTGCCTTCACTCTGCATTCGGAACAGAGTGTCTTCACTCTGGGTCAGGAACACACTGTCTTCACTCTTCTCTAGGAACACACTGTCTTCACTCTGTGTTAGGAACACAGTGTCTTCACTCTGCATTAGGAACACACTGTCTTCACTCTCAATTAGGAACATACTGTCTTCACTCTGCTCTAGAAACACACTGTCTTCACTCTGCATTAGTAACACTCTGTCTTCACTCTACACTAGGAACACACTGTCTTCATTCTAAATTAAGAACACACTGTCTTCACTCTGCTATTTGCACATACACCGCAACTCTGCGTTAGAACACACTGTCTTCATTCTGCTCTAGGAACACACTGTCTTCATCTGCATTAGGAACACACTGTTTTCATTCTGCTCTAGGAACACACTGTCTTCACTCTGCATTAGGAACACACTGTCTTCACTCTGGTCTAGGAACACACTGTCTTCACTCTGCATTAGGAACACACTGTCGTCACTCTGCTCTAGGAACACACCGTTTTCACTCTGAATTAGGAACACACTGTCTTCCCTCTGCTCTAGAAACACACTGTCTTCACTCTGCATTAGTAACACACTGTCTTCACTCTACTATAGGAACACACTGTCTTCAATCTGCATTAGGAACACACTGTCTTCACTCTGCATTAGGAACACACTGTCTTCACTCTGCTCTAGGAACACACTGTCTTCAATCTGCATTAGGAACACACTGTCTTCACTCTGCTCTAGGAACACACTGTCTTCTCTCTGCTCCATGCACATACACCGCAACTCTGTGTTAGGAACACACTGTCTTCACTCTGCTCTAGGAACACACTGTCTTCACTCTGTGTTAGGAACACAGTGTCTTCACTCTCTCTAGGAACACACTGTCTTCTCTCTGCTCCATGCACATACACCGCAACTCTGTGTTAGGAACACACTGTCTTCACTCTGCTCTAGGAACACACTGTCTTCACTCTGCTCTAGGAACACACTGTCTTCACTCTGCATTAGGAACACACTGTCTTGACTCTGCTCTAGGAACACACTGTCTTCACTCTGCATTAGGAACACACTGTCTTCACTCTCAATTAGGAACATACTGTCTTCACTCTGCTCTAGAAACACTCTGTCTTCACTCTGCATTAGTAACACACTGTCTTCACTCTACTCTAGGAACACACTGTCTTCATTCTACATTAAGAACACACTGTCTTCACTCTGCTCTAGGAAAACACTGTCTTCACTCTGCTCTAGGAACACACTGTCTTCAATCTGCATTAGTAACACACTGTCTTCACTCTGCTCTAGGAACACACTGTCTTCAATCTGCATTAGGAACACATTGTCTTCACTCTGCTCTAGGAACACACTGTCTTCACTCTGCAATAGTAACACACTTTCTTCACTCTGCTCTAGGAACACACTGTTTTCACTCTGCAATAGTAACACACTGTCTTCACTCTCCTTTAGGAACACACTGTCTTCACTCTGCCATATGGACATACACTGCAACTCTGCATTAGGAACACACTGTCTTCTCTCTGCTCTATGAACACACAGTCTTCACTCTGCTCTAGGAACACACTGTCTTCACTCTGCATTAGTAACACACTGTCTTCACTCTGCTGTAGGAACACACTGTCTTCACTCTGCATTAGGAACACACTGGCTTCACTCTGCATTATGAACACACTGTTTTCACTCTGCTACATGCACATACACCGCAACTCTGCATTAGGAACACACTGTCTTCACTCTGCTCTAGGAACACACTGTCTTTGCTCCATGCACATACACCGCAACGCTGCGTTAGGAACACACTGTCTTCACTCTGCTCTAGGAGCACACTGCCTTCACTCTGCATTCGGAACAGAGTGTCTTCACTCTTGGTCAGGAACACACTGTCTTCACTCTTCTCTAGGAACACACTGTCTTCACTCTGTGTTAGGAACACAGTGTCTTCACTCTCTCTAGGAACACACTGTCTTCTCTCTGCTCCATGCACATACACAGCAACTCTGTGTTAGGAACACACTGTCTTCACTCTGCTCTAGAAACACACTGTCTTCACTCTGCATTAGTAACACTCTGTCTTCACTCTACACTAGGAACACACTGTCTTCATTCTAAATTAAGAACACACTGTCTTCACTCTGCTATTTGCACATACACCGCAACTCTGCGTTAGAACACACTGTCTTCATTCTGCTCTAGGAACACACTGTCTTCATCTGCATTAGGAACACACTGTTTTCATTCTGCTCTAGGAACACACTGTCTTCACTCTGCATTAGGAACACACTGTCTTCACTCTGCTCTAGGAACACACTGTCTTCACTCTGCATTAGGAACACACTGTCGTCACTCTGCTCTAGGAACACACTGTTTTCACTCTGAATTAGGAACACACTGTCTTCCCTCTGATCTAGAAACACACTGTCTTCACTCTGCATTAGTAACACACTGTCTTCACTCTACTATAGGAACACACTGTCTTCAATCTGCATTAGGAACACACTGTCTTCACTCTGCATTAGGAACACACTGTCTTCACTCTGCTCTAGGAACACACTGTCTTCAATCTGCATTAGGAACACACTGTCTTCACTCTGCTCTAGGAACACACTGTCTTCAATCTGCATTAGGAACACATTGTCTTCACTCTGCTCTAGGAACACACTGTCTTCACTCTGCAATAGTAACACACTTTCTTCACTCTGCTCTAGGAACACACTGTTTTCACTCTGCAATAGTAACACACTGTCTTCACTCTGCACTAGGAACACACTGTCTTCATTCTGCGTTTGGAACACACTGTCTTCACTCTGCTCCATGCACATACTCAGCAAGTGTGCATTAGGAACACACTGTCTTCACTCTGCTCTAGGAACACACTGTGTTCACTCTGCTCTAGAAACACACTGTCTTCACTCTCCTCTAGGAACACATTGTCTTCACTCTGCTCTAGGAACACACTGTCTTCACTCTGCGTTAGGAACACACTGTCTTCACTCTGCTCCATGCACATATGCAGCAACTCTGCTTTGGGAACAAACTGTCTGCACTCTTCGTTAGGAACACACACTGTCTTTGCTCCATGCACATACACCGCAACGCTGCGTTAGGAACACACTGTCTTCATTCTGCTCTAGGAACACACTGATTTCACTCTGTGTTAGGAACACAGTGTCTTTACTCTCTCTAGGAACACACTGTCTTCACTCTGCTCTATGCACATACACCGCAACTCTGTGTTAGGAACACATTCTCTTCACTCTGCTCTAGGAACACACTGTCTTCACTCTGCTCTGGGAACACACTGTCTTCACTCTGCATTAGGAACACACTGTCTTCACTCTGCTCTAAGAACACACTGTCTTCACTCTGTATTAGGAACACACTGTCTTCACTCTCAATTAGGAACACACTGTCTTCACTCTGCTCTAGAAACACACTGTCTTCACTCGGCATTTTTAACACACTGTCTTCAATCTACTCTAGGAACACACTGTCTTCACTCTCCTTTAGGAACACACTGTCTTCACTCTGCGTTAGGAACACACTGTCTTCACTCTGCTATATGGACATTCACCGCAACTCTGCATTAGGAACACACTGTCTTCTCTCTGCTCTATGAACACACAGTCTTCACTCTGCTCTAGTAACACACTGTCTTCAATCTGCATTAGTAACACACTGTCTTCACTCTGCTTTAGGAACACACTGTCTTCACTCTTCATTAGGAACACACTGGCTTCACTCTTCATTATGAACACACTGTTTTCACTCTGCTACATGCACATACACCGCAACTCTGCATTAGGAACACACTATCTTCACTCTGTTCTAGGAACACACTGTCTTTGCTCCATGGACATACACCGCAACGCTGCGTTAGGAACACACTGTCTTCACTCTGCTCTAGTAGCACACTGCCTTCACTCTGCATTAGGAACAGACTGTCTTCACTCTGGGTCAGGAACACACTGTCTTCACTCTGCTCTAGGAACACACTGTCTTCACTCTGCAATAGTAACACACTTTCGTCACTCTGCTTTAGGAACACACTGTCTTCACTCTGCAATAGTAACACACTGTCTTCACTCTGCACTAGGAACACACTGTCTTCATTCTGCGTTTGGAACACACTGTCTTCACTCTGCTCCATGCACATACTCAGCAAGTGTGCATTAGGAACACACTGTCTTCACTCTGCTCTAGGAACACACTGTGTTCACTCTGCTCTAGGAACACACTGTCTTTACTCTCCTCTAGGAACACACTGTCTTCACTCTGCTCTAGGAACACACTGTCTTCACTCTGCTCTAGGAACACACTGTCTTCACTCTGCGTTAGGAACACACTGTCTTCACTCTGCTCCATGCACATACGCTGCAACTCTGCTTTGGGAACAAACTGTCTGCACTCTTCGTTAGGAACACACACTGTCTTTGCTCCATGCACATACACCGCAAGGCTGCGTTAGGAACACACTGTCTTCATTATGCTCTAGGAACACACTGTGTTCACTCTGTGTTAGGAACACAGTGTCTTTACTCTCTCTAGGAACACACTGTCTTCACTATGCTCCATGCACATACACCGCAACTCTGTGTTAGGAACACACTGTCTTCACTCTGCTCTAGGAACACACTGTCTTCACTCTGCTCTAGGAACACACTGTCTTCACTCTGCATTAGGAACACACTGTCTTCACTCTGCTCTAGGAACACACTGTCTTCACTCTGCATTAGGAACACACTGTCTTCACTCTCAATTAGGAACACACTGTCTTCACTCTGCTCTAGAAACACACTGTCTTCACTCTGCATTAGGAACACACTGTCTTCACTCTACGCTAGGAACACACTGTCTTCACTCTCCTTTAGGAACACACTGTCTTCACTCTGCGTTAGGAACACACTGTCTTCACTCTGCTATATGGACATACACCGCACCTCTGTATTAGGAACACACTGTCTTCTCTCTGCTCTATGAACACACAGTCTTCACTCTGCTCTAGGAACACACTGTCTTCACTCTGCATTAGTAACACACTGTCTTCACTCTGCTGTAGGAACACACTGTCTTCACTCTGCATTAGGAACACACTGGCTTCACTCTGCATTATGAACACACTGTTTTCACTCTGCTACATGCACATACACCGCAACTCTGCATTAGGAACATATTGTCTTCACTCTGTTCTAGGAACACACTGTCTTTGCTCCATGCACATACACCGCAACGCTGCGTTAGGAACACACTGTCTTCACTCTGCTCTAGGAGCACACTGCCTTCACTCTGCATTAGGAACAGACTATCTTCACTCTGGGTCAGGAACACACTGTCTTCACTCTGCTCTAAGAACACACTGTCTTCACTCTGCAATAGTAACACACTGTGTTCACTCTGCTCTAGGAACACACTGTCTTCACTCTCCTCTAGGAACACACTGTCTTCACTCTGCAATAGTAACACACTGTGTTCACTCTGCTCTAGGAACACACTGTCTTCACTCTGCACTAGGAACACACTGTCTTCATTCTGCGTTTGGAACACACTGTCTTCACTCAGCTCCATGCACATACTCAGCAATTGTGCATTAGGAACACACTGTCTTCACTCTGCTCTAGGAACACACTGTGTTCACTCTGCTCTAGAAACACACTGTCTTCACTCTCCTCTAGGAACACACTGTCTTCACTCTGCTCTAGGAAAACACTGTCTTCACTCTGCGTTAGGAACACACTGTCTTCACTCTGCTCCATGCACATACGCAGCAACTCCGTTGGGAACAAACTGTCTGCACTCTTCGTTAGGAACACACACTGTCTTTGCTCCATGCACATACACCGCAAGGCTGCGTTAGGAACACACTGTCTTCATTCTGCTCTAGGAACACACTGTCTTCACTCTGTGTTAGGAACACAGTGTCTTTACTCTCTCTAGGAACACACTGTCTTCACTCTGCTCCATGCACATACACCGCAACTCTGTGTTAGGAACACACTGTCTTCACAACACACTGTCTTCACTCTGCATTAGGAGCACACTGTCTTCACTCTGCTCTATGAACACACTGTCTTCACTCTGCATTAGGAACACACTGTCTTCACTCTCAATTAGGAACACACTGTCTTCACTCTGCTCTAGAAACACACTGTCTTCACTCTGCATTAGTAACACACTGTCTTCACTCTACTCTAGGAACACACTGTCTTCACTCTCCTTTAGTAACACACTGTCTTCACTCTGCGTTAGGAACACACTGTCTTCTCTCTTCTCCATGCACATACACAGCAACTCTGCTTTAGGAACAAACTGTCTACACTCTGCGTTAGGAACACACACTGTCTTTGCTCCATGCACATACACCGCAACGCTGCGTTAGGAACAGACTGTCTTAATTCTGCTCTAGAAACACACTGTCTTCACTCTGTGTTAGGACACAGTGTCTTCACTCTCTCTAGGAACACACTGTCTTCACTCTGCCTCATGCACATACACCGCAACTCTGTGTTAGGTACCCACTGTCTTCACTCTGCTCTAGGAACACACTGTCTTCACTCTGCTCTAGGAACACAATGTCTTCACTCTGCATTAGGAACACACTGTCTTCACTCTGCTCTAGGAACACACTGTCTTCAATCTGCATTAGGAACACACTGTCTTCACTCTGCTCTAGGAACACACTGTCTTCAATCTGCATTATGAACACATTGTCTTCACTCTGCTCTAGGAACACACTGTCTTCACTCTGCAATAGTAACACACTTTCTTCACTCTGCTCTAGGAACACACTGTTTTCACTCTGCAATAGTAACACACTGTCTTCACTCTGCATTAGGAACACACTGTCTTCATTCTGCTTTGGAACACACTGTCTTCACTCTGCTCCATGCACATACTCAGCAAGTGTGCATTAGGAACACACTGTCTTCACTCTCCTCTAGGAACACACTGTGTTCACTCTGCTCTAGAAACACACTGTCTTCACTCTCCTCTAGGAACACACTGTCTTCACTCTGCTCTAGGAACACACTGTCTTCACTCTGCGTTAGGAACACACTGTCTTCACTCTGCTCCATGCACATATGCAGCAACTCTGCTTTGGGAACAAACTGTCTGCACTCTTCGTTAGGAACACACACTGTCTTTGCTCCATGCACATACACCGCAACGCTGCGTTAGGAACACACTGTCTTCATTCTGCTCTAGGAACACACTGTCTTCACTCTGTGTTAGGAACACAGTGTCTTTACTCTCTCTAGGAACACACTGTCTTCACTCTGCTCTATGCACATTCACCGCAACTCTGTGTTAGGAACACATTCTCTTCACTCTGCTCTAGGAACACACTGTCTTCACTCTGCTCTGGGAACACACTGTCTTCACTCTGCATTAGGAACACACTGTCTTCACTCTGCTCTAAGAACACACTGTCTTCACTCTGTATTAGGAACACACTGTCTTCACTCTCAATTAGGAACACACTGTCTTCACTCTGCTCTAGAAACACACTGTCTTCACTCTGCATTTGTAACACACTGTCTTCAATCTACTCTAGGAACACACTGTCTTCACTCTCCTTTAGGAACACACTGTCTTCACTCTGCGTTAGGAACACACTGTCTTCACTCTGCTATATGGACATACACCGCAACTCTGCATTAGGAACACACTGTCTTCTCTCTGCTCTATGAACACACAGTCTTCACTCTGCTCTAGTAACACACTGTCTTCACTCTGCATTAGTAACACACTGTCTTCACTCAGCTTTAGGAACACACTGTCTTCACTCTTCATTAGGAACACACTGGCTTCACTCTGCATTATGAACACACTGTTTTCACTCTGCTACATGCACATACACCGCAACTCTGCATTAGGAACACACTGTCTTCACTCTGCTCTAGGAACACACTGTCTTTGCTCCATGGACATACACCGCAACGCTGCGTTAGGAACACACTGTCTTCACTCTGCTCTAGTAGCACACTGCCTTCACTCTGCATTAGGAACAGACTGTCTTCACTCTGGGTCAGGAACACACTGTGTTCACTCTGCTCTAGGAACACACTGTCTTTACTCTCCTCTAGGAACACACTGTCTTCACTCTGCTCTAGGAACACACTGTCTTCACTCTGCTCTAGGAACACACTGTCTTCACTCTGCGTTAGGAACACACTGTCTTCACTCTGCTCCATGCACATACGCAGCAACTCTGCTTTGGGAACAAACTGTCTGCACTCTTCGTTAGGAACACACACTGTCTTTGCTCCATGCACATACACCGCAAGGCTGCGTTAGGAACACACTGTCTTCATTCTGCTCTAGGAACACACTGTCTTCACTCTGTGTTAGGAACACAGTGTCTTTACTCTCTCTAGGAACACACTGTCTTCACTATGCTCCATGCACATACACCGCAACTCTGTGTTAGGAACACACTGTCTTCACTCTGCTCTAGGAACACACTGTCTTCACTCTGCATTAGGAACACACTGTCTTCACTCTGCTCTAGGAACACACTGTCTTCACTCTGCATTATGAACACACTGTTTTCACTCTGCTACATGCACATACACCGCAACTCTGCATTAGGAACATATTGTCTTCACTCTGTTCTAGGAACACACTGTCTTTGCTCCATGCACATACACCGCAACGCTGCGTTAGGAACACACTGTCTTCACTCTGCTCTAGGAGCACACTGCCTTCACTCTGCATTAGGAACAGACTGTCTTCACTCTGGGTCAGGAACACACTGTCTTCACTCTGCTCTAAGAACACACTGTCTTCACTCTGCAATAGTAACACACTTTCTTCACTCTGCTTTAGGAACACACTGTCTTCACTCTGCAATAGTAACACACTGTCTTCACTCTGCACTAGGAACACACTGTCTTCATTCTGCGTTTGGAACACACTGTCTTCACTCAGCTCCATGCACATACTCAGCAATTGTGCATTAGGAACACACTGTCTTCACTCTGCTCTAGGAACACACTGTGTTCACTCTGCTCTAGGAACACACTGTCTTCACTCTCCTCTCGGAACACACTGTCTTCACTCTGCTCTAGGAAAACACTGTCTTCACTCTGCGTTAGGAACACACTGTCTTCACTCTGCTCCATGCACATAGGCAGCAACTCCGTTGGGAACAAACTGTCTGCACGCTTCGTTAGGAACACACACTGTCTTTGCTCCATGCACATACACCGCAAGGCTGCGTTAGGAACACACTGTCTTCATTCTGCTCTAGGAACACACTGTCTTCACTCTGTGTTAGGAACACAGTGTCTTTACTCTCTCTAGGAACACACTGTCTTCACTCTGCTCCATGCACATACACCGCAACTCTGTGTTAGGAACACACTGTCTTCACAACACACTGTCTTCACTCTGCATTAGGAGCACACTGTCTTCACTCTGCTCTATGAACACACTGTCTTCACTCTGCATTAGGAACACACTGTCTTCACTCTCAATTAGGAACACAATGTCTTCACTCTGCTCTAGAAACACACTGTCTTCACTCTGCATTAGTAACACACTGTCTTCACTCTACACTAGGAACACACTGTCTTCACTCTCCTTTAGTAACACACTGTCTTCACTCTGCTGTAGGAACACACTGTCTTCATTCTGCATTAGGAACACACTGGCTTCACTCTGCATTATGAACACACTGTTTTCACTCTGCTACGTGCACATACACCGCAACTCTGCATTAGGAACACACTGTCTTCACTCTGCTCTAGGAACACACTGTCTTTGCTCCATGGACATACACCGCAACGCTGCGTTAGGAACACACTGTCTTCACTCTGCTCTAGTAGCACACTGCCTTCACTCTGCATTAGGAACAGACTGTCTTCACTCTGGGTCAGGAACACACTGTCTTCACTCTGCTCTAGGAACACACTGTCTTCACTCTGCAATAGTAACACACTTTCGTCACTCTGCTTTAGGAACACACTGTCTTCACTCTGCAATAGTAACACACTGTCTTCACTCTGCACTAGGAACACACTATCTTCATTCTGCGTTTGGAACACGCTGTCTTCACTCTGCTACATGCACATACTCAGCAAGTGTGCATTAGGAACACACTGTCTTCACTCTGCTCTAGGAACACACTGTGTTCACTCTGCTCTCGGAACACACTGTCTTTACTCTCCTCTAGGAACACACTGTCTTCACTCTGCTCTAGGAACACACTGTCTTCACTCTGCTCTAGGAACACACTGTCTTCACTCTGCGTTAGGAACACACTGTCTCCACTCTGCTCCATGCACATAAGCAGCAACTCTGCTTTGGGAACAAACTGTCTGCACTCTTCGTTAGGAACACACACTGTCTTTGCTCCATGCACATACACCGCAAGGCTGCGTTAGGAACACACTGTCTTCATTCTGCTCTAGGAACACACTGTCTTCACTCTGTGTTAGGAACACAGTGTCTTTACTCTCTCTAGGAACACACTGTCTTCACTATGCTCCATGCACATACACCGCAACTCTGTGTTAGGAACACACTGTCTTCACTCTGCTCTAGGAACACACTGTCTTCACTCTGCATTAGGAACACACTGTCTTCACTCTGCTCTAGGAACACACTGTCTTCACTCTGCATTAGGAACACACTGTCTTCACTCTCAATTAGGAACACACTGTCTTCACTCTGCTCTAGAAACACACTGTCTTCACTCTGCATTAGGAACACACTGTCTTCACTCTACGCTAGGAACACACTGTCTTCACTCTCCTTTAGGAACACACTGTCTTCACTCTGCGTTAGGAACACACTGTCTTCACTCTGCTATATGGACATAAACCGCACCTCTGTATTAGGAACACACTGTCTTCTCTCTGCTCTATGAACACACAGTCTTCACTCTGCTCTAGGAACACACTGTCTTCACTCTGCATTAGTAACACACTGTCTTCACTCTGCTGTAGGAACACACTGTCTTCACTCTGCATTAGGAACACACTGGCTTCACTCTGCATTATGAACACACTGTTTTCACTCTGCTACATGCACATACACCGCAACTCTGCATTAGGAACATATTGTCTTCACTCTGTTCTAGGAACTCACTGTCTTTGCTCCATGCACATACACCGCAACGCTGCGTTAGGAACACACTGTCTTCACTCTGCTCTAGGAGCACACTGCCTTCACTCTGCATTAGGAACAGACTGTCTTCACTCTGGGTCAGGAACACACTGTCTTCACTCTGCTCTAAGAACACACTGTCTTCACTCTGCAATAGTAACACACTTTCTTCACTCTGCTTTAGGAACACACTGTCTTCACTCTGCAATAGTAACACACTGTCTTCACTCTGCACTAGGAACACACTGTCTTCATTCTGCGTTTGGAACACACTGTCTTCACTCAGCTCCATGCACATACTCAGCAATTGTGCATTAGGAACACACTGTCTTCACTCTGCTCTAGGAACACACTGTGTTCACTCTGCTCTAGGAACACACTGTCTTCACTCTCCTCTAGGAACACACAGTCTTCACTCTGCTCTAGGAAAACACTGTCTTCACTCTGCGTTAGGAACACACTGTCTTCACTCTGCTACATGCACATATGCAGCAACTCCGTTGGGAACAAACTGTCTGCACTCTTCGTTAGGAACACACACTGTCTTTGCTCCATGCACATACACCGCAAGGCTGCGTTAGGAACACACTGTCTTCATTCTGCTCTAGGAACACACTGTCTTCACTCTGTGTTAGGAACACAGTGTCTTTACTCTCTCTAGGAACACACTGTCTTCACTCTGCTCCATGCACATACACCGCAACTGTGTGTTAGGAACACACTGTCTTCACAACACACTGTCTTCACTCTGCTTTAGGAGCACACTGTCTTCACTCTGCTCTATGAACACACTGTCTTCACTCTGCATTAGGAACACACTGTCTTCACTCTCAATTAGGAACACACTGTCTTCACTCTGCTCTAGAAACACACTGTCTTCACTCTGCATTAGTAACACACTGTCTTCACTCTACTCTAGGAACACACTGTCTTCACTCTCCTTTAGTAACACACTGTCTTCACTCTGCGTTAGGAACACACTGTCTTCACTCTGCTATATGGACATACACCGCAACTCTGCATTAGGAACACACTGTCTTCTCTCTGCTCTATGAACACACAGTCTTCACTCTGCTCTAGGAACACACTGTCTTCACTCTGCATTAGTAACACACTGTCTTCACTCTGCTGTAGGAACACACTGTCTTCATTCTGCATTAGGAACACACTGGCTTCACTCTGCATTATGAACACACTGTTTTCACTCTGCTACGTGCACATACACCGCAACTCTGCATTAGGAACACACTGTCTTCACTCTGCTCTAGGAACACACTGTCTTTGCTCCATGCACATACACCGCAACGCTGCGTTAGGAACACACTGTCTTCACTCTACTCTAGGAGCACACTGCCTTCACTCTGCATTAGGAACAGACTGTCTTCACTCTGGGTCAGGAACACATGGTCTTCACTCTGCTCTAGGAACACACTGTCTTCACTCTGCATTAGGAACACACTGTCTTACCTCTACTCTAGGAACACACTGTCTTCACTCTGCGTTAGGAACACACTGTCTATTCTCTTCTCCATGCACATACACAGCAACTCTGCTTTAGGAACAAACTGTCTACACTCTGCGTTAGGAACACACACTGTCTTTGCTCCATGCACATACACCGCAACGCTGCGTTAGGAACAGACTGTCTTAATTCTGCTCTAGAAACACACTGTCTTCACTCTGTGTTAGGACACAGTGTCTTCACTCTCTCTAGGAACACACTGCCTTCACTCTGCCTCATGCACAAACACCGCAACTCTGTGTTAGGAACCCACTGTCTTCACTCTGCTCTAGGAACACACTGTCTTCACTCTGCTCTAGGAACACAATGTCTTCACTCTGCATTAGGAACACACTGTCTTCACTCTGCTCTAGGAACACACTGTCTTCAATCTGCATTAGGAACACACTGTCTTCACTCTGCTCTAGGAACACACTGTCTTCAATCTGCATTAGGAACACATTGTCTTCACTCTGCTCTAGGAACACACTGTCTTCACTCTGCAATAGTAACACACTTTCTTCACTCTGCTCTAGGAACACACTGTTTTCACTCTGCAATAGTAACACACTGTCTTCACTCTGCACTAGGAACACACTGTCTTCATTCTGCGTTTGGAACACACTGTCTTCACTCTGCTCCATGCACATACTCAGCAAGTGTGCATTAGGAACACACTGTCTTCACTCTGCTCTAGGAACACACTGTGTTCACTCTGCTCTAGAAACACACTGTCTTCACTCTCCTCTAGGAACACACTGTCTTCACTCTGCTCTAGGAACACACTGTCTTCACTCTGCGTTAGGAACACACTGTCTTCACTCTGCTCCATGCACATATGCAGCAACTCTGCTTTGGGAACAAACTGTCTGCACTCTTCGTTAGGAACACACACTGTCTTTGCTCCATGCACATACACCGCAACGCTGCGTTAGGAACACACTGTCTTCATTCTGCTCTAGGAACACACTGTCTTCACTCTGTGTTAGGAACACAGTGTCTTTACTCTCTCTAGGAACACACTGTCTTCACTCTGCTCTATGCACATACACCGCAACTCTGTGTTAGGAACACATTCTCTTCACTCTGCTCTAGGAACACACTGTCTTCACTCTGCTCTGGGAAGACACTGTCTTCACTCTGCATTAGGAACACACTGTCTTCACTCTGCTCTAAGAACACACTGTCTTCACTCTGTATTAGGAACACACTGTCTTCACTCTCAATTAGGAACACACTGTCTTCACTCTGCTCTAGAAACACACTGTCTTCACTCTGCATTTGTAACACACTGTCTTCAATCTACTCTAGGAACACACTGTCTTCACTCTCCTTTAGGAACACACTGTCTTCACTCTGCGTTAGGAACACACTGTCTTCACTCTGCTATATGGACATTCACCGCAACTCTGCATTAGGAACACACTGTCTTCTCTCTGCTCTATGAACACACAGTCTTCACTCTGCTCTAGTAACACACTGTCTTCACTCTGCATTAGTAACACACTGTCTTCACTCTGCTTTAGGAACACACTGTCTTCACTCTTCATTAGGAACACACTGGCTTCACTCTGCATTATGAACACACTGTTTTCACTCTGCTACATGCACATACACCGCAACTCTGCATTAGGAACACACTGTCTTCACTCTGCTCTAGGAACACACTGTCTTTGCTCCATGGACATACACCGCAACGCTGCGTTAGGAGCACACTGTCTTCACTCTGCTATATGAACACACTGTCTTCACTCTGCATTAGGGACACACTGTCTTCACTCTCAATTAGGAACACACTGTCTTCACTCTGCTCTAGAAACACACTGTCTTCACTGTGCATTAGTAACACACTGTCTTCACTCTACTCTAGGAACACACTGTCTTCACTCTCCTTTAGTAACACACTGTCTTCACTCTGCATTAGGAACACACTGTCTTCACTCTGCTGTAGGAACACTCTGTCTTCATTCTGCATTAGGAACACACTGGCTTCACTCTGCGTTATGAACACACTGTTTTCACTCTGCTACGTGCACATACACCGCAACTCTGCATTAGGAACACACTGTCTTCACTCTGCTCTAGGAACACACTGTCTTTGCTCCATGGACATACACCGCAACGCTGCGTTAGGAACACACTGTCTTCACTCTGCTCTAGTAGCACACTGCCTTCACTCTGCGTTAGGAACAGACTGTCTTCACTCTGGGTCAGGAACACACTGTCTTCACTCTGCTCTAGGAACACACTGTCTTCACTCTGCAATAGTAACACACTTTCGTCACTCTGCTTTAGGAACACACTGTCTTCACTCTGCAATAGTAACACACTGTCTTCACTCTGCACTAGGAACACACTGTCTTCATTCTGCGTTTGGAACACACTGTCTTCACTCTGCTCCATGCACATACTCAGCAAGTGTGCATTAGGAACACACTGTCTTCACTCTGCTCTAGGAACACACTGTGTTCACTCTGCTCTAGGAACACACTGTCTTTACTCTCCTCTAGGAACACACTGTCTTCACTCTGCTCTAGGAACACACTGTCTTCACTCTGCTCTAGGAACACACTGTCTTCACTCTGCGTTAGGAACACACTGTCTTCACTCTGCTCCATGCACATACGCAGCAACTCTGCTTTGGGAACAAACTGTCTGCACTCTTCGTTAGGAACACACACTGTCTTTGCTCCATGCACATACACCGCAAGGCTGCGTTAGGAACACACTGTCTTCATTCTGCTCTAGGAACACACTGTCTTCACTCTGTGTTAGGAACACAGTGTCTTTACTCTGCATTAGGAACACACTGTCTTCACTCTGCTCTAGGAACACACTGTCTTCACTCTGCATTAGGAACACACTGTCTTCACTCTCAATTAGGAACACACTGTCTTCACTCTGCTCTAGAAACACACTGTCTTCACTCTGCATTAGGAACACACTGTCTTCACTCTACGCTAGGAACACACTGTCTTCACTCTCCTTTAGGAACACACTGTCTTCACTCTGCGTTAGGAACACACTGTCTTCACTCTGCTATATGGACATACACCGCACCTCTGTATTAGGAACACACTGTCTTCTCTCTGCTCTATGAACACACAGTCTTCACTCTGCTCTAGGAACACACTGTCTTCACTCTGCATTAGTAACACACTGTCTTCACTCTGCTGTAGGAACACACTGTCTTCACTCTGCATTAGGAACACACTGGCTTCACTCTGCATTATGAACACACTGTTTTCACTCTGCTACATGCACATACACCGCAACTCTGCATTAGGAACATATTGTCTTTACTCTGTTCTAGGAACACACTGTCTTTGCTCCATGCACATACACCGCAACGCTGCGTTAGGAACACACTGTCTTCACTCTGCTCTAGGAGCACACTGCCTTCACTCTGCATTAGGAACAGACTGTCTTCACTCTGGGTCAGGAACACACTGTCTTCACTCTGCTCTAAGAACACACTGTCTTCACTCTGCAATAGTAACACACTTTCTTCACTCTGCTTTAGGAACACACTGTCTTCACTCTGCTCCATGCACATACACCGCAACTCTGTGTTAGGAACACACTGTCTTCACAACACACTGTCTTCACTCTGCATTAGGAGCACACTGTCTTCACTCTGCTATATGAACACACTGTCTTCACTCTGCATTAGGAACACACTGTCTTCACTCTCAATTAGGAACACACTGTCTTCACTCTGCTCTAGAAACACACTGTCTTCACTGTGCATTAGTAACACACTGTCTTCACTCTACTCTAGGAACACACTGTCTTCACTCTCCTTTAGTAACACACTGTCTTCACTCTGCGTTAGGAACACACTGTCTTCACTCTGCTATATGGACATACACCGCAACTCTGCATTAGAAACACACTGTCTTCTCTCTGCTCTATGAACACACAGTCTTCACTCTGCTCTAGGAACACACTGTCTTCACTCTGCATTAGTAACACACTGTCTTCACTCTGCTGTAGGAACACTCTGTCTTCATTCTGCATTAGGAACACACTGGCTTCACTCTGCATTATGAACACACTGTTTTCACTCTGCTACGTGCACATACACCGCAACTCTGCATTAGGAACACACTGTCTTCACTCTGCTCTAGGAACACACTGTCTTTGCTCCATGGACATACACCGCAACGCTGCGTTAGGAACACACTGTCTTCACTCTGCTCTAGTAGCACACTGCCTTCACTCTGCATTAGGAACAGACTGTCTTCACTCTGGGTCAGGAACACACTGTCTTCACTCTGCTCTAGGAACACACTGTCTTCACTCTGCAATAGTAACACACTTTCGTCACTCTGCTTTAGGAACACACTGTCTTCACTCTGCAATAGTAACACACTGTCTTCACTCTGCACTAGGAACACACTGTCTTCATTCTGCGTTTGGAACACACTGTCTTCACTCTGCTCCATGCACATACTCAGCAAGTGTGCATTAGGAACACACTGTCTTCACTCTGCTCTAGGAACACACTGTGTTCACTCTGCTCTAGGAACACACTGTCTTTACTCTCCTCTAGGAACACACTGTCTTCACTCTGCTCTAGGAACACACTGTCTTCACTCTGCTCTAGGAACACACTGTCTTCACTCTGCGTTAGGAACACACTGTCTTCACTCTGCTCCATGCACATACGCAGCAACTCTGCTTTGGGAACAAACTGTCTGCACTCTTCGTTAGGAACACACACTGTCTTTGCTCCATGCACATACACCGCAAGGCTGCGTTAGGAACACACTGTCTTCATTCTGCTCTAGGAACACACTGTCTTCACTCTGTGTTAGGAACACAGTGTCTTTACTCTCTCTAGGAACACACTGTCTTCACTATGCTCCATGCACATACACCGCAACTCTGTGTTAGGAACACACTGTCTTCACTCTGCTCTAGGAACACACTGTCTTCACTCTGCTCTAGGAACACACTGTCTTCACTCTGCATTAGAAACACACTGTCTTCCTCTGCTCTAGGAACACACTGTCTTCACTCTGCATTAGGAACACACTGTCTTCACTCTCAATTAGGAACACACTGTCTTCACTCTGCTCTAGAAACACACTGTCTTCACTCTGCATTAGGAACACACTGTCTTCACTCTACGCTAGGAACACACTGTCTTCACTCTCCTTTAGGAACACACTGTCTTCACTCTGCGTTAGGAACACACTGTCTTCACTCTGCTATATGGACATAAACGGCACCTCTGTATTAGGAACACACTGTCTTCTCTCTGCTCTATGAACACACAGTCTTCACTCTGCTCTAGGAACACACTGTCTTCACTCTGCATTAGTAACACACTGTCTTCACTCTGCTGTAGGAACACACTGTCTTCACTCTGCATTAGGAACACACTGGCTTCACTCTGCATTATGAACACACTGTTTTCACTCTGCTACATGCATATACACCGCAACTCTGCATTAGGAACATATTGTCTTCACTTTGTTCTAGGAACACACTGTCTTTGCTCCATGCACATACACCGCAACGCTGCGTTAGGAACACACTGTCTTCACTCTGCTCTAGGAGCACACTGCCTTCACTCTGCATTAGGAACAGACTGTCTTCACTCTGGGTCAGGAACACACTGTCTTCACTCTGCTCTAAGAACACACTGTCTTCACTCTGCAATAGTAACACACTTTCTTCACTCTGCTTTAGGAACACACTGTCTTCACTCTGTAATACTAACACACTGTCTTCACTCTGCATTAGGAACACACTGTCTTCATTCTGCGTTTGGAACACACTGTCTTCACTCAGCTCCATGCACATACTCAGCAATTGTGCATTAGGAACACACTGTCTTCACTCTGCTCTAGGAACACACTGTGTTCACTCTGCCTTAGGAACACACTGTCTTCACTCTCCTCTAGGAACACACTGTCTTCACTCTGCTCTAGGAAAACACTGTCTTCACTCTGCGTTAGGAACACACTGTCTTCACTCTGCTCCATGCACATACGCAGCAACTCCGTTGGGAAAAAACTGTCTGCACTCTTCGTTAGGAACACACACTGTCTTTGCTCCATGCACATACACCGCAAGGCTGCGTTAGGAACACACTGTCTTCATTCTGCTATAGGAACACACTGTCTTCACTCTGTGTTAGGAACACAGTGTCTTTACTCTCTCTAGGAACACACTGTCTTCACTCTGCTCCATGCACATACACCGCAACTCTGTGTTAGGAACACACTGTCTTCACAACACACTGTCTTCACTCTGCATTAGGAGCACACTGTCTTCACTCTGCTCTATGAACACACTGTCTTCACTCTGCATTAGGAACACACTGTCTTCACTCTCAATTAGGAACACAATGTCTTCACTCTGCTCTAGAAACACACTGTCTTCACTCTGCATTAGTAACACACTGTCTTCACTCTACTCTAGGAACACACTGTCTTCACTCTCCTTTAGTAACACACTGTCTTCACTCTGCATTAGGAACACACTGTCTTCACTCTGCTATATGGACATACACCGCAACTCTGCATTAGGAACACACTGTCTTCTCTCTGCTCTATGAACACACAGTCTTCACTCTGCTCTAGGAACACACTGTCTTCACTCTGCATTAGTAACACACTGTCTTCACTCTGCTGTAGGAACACACTGTCTTCATTCTGCATTAGGAACACACTGGCTTCACTCTGCATTATGAACACACTGTTTTCACTCTGCTACGTGCACATACACCGCAACTATGCATTAGGAACACACTGTCTTCACTCTGCTCTAGGAACACACTGTCTTTGCTCCATGCACATACACCGCAACGCTGCGTTAGGAACACACTGTCTTCACTCTACTCTAGGAGCACAATGCCTTCACTCTGCATTAGGAACAGACTGTCTTCACTCTGGGTCAGGAACACATGGTCTTCACTCTGCTCTAGGAACACACTTTCTTCACTCTGCATTAGGAACACACTGTCTTACCTCTGCTCTAGGAACACACTGTCTTTGCTCCATGGACATACACCGCAACGCTGCGTTAGGAACACACTGTCTTCACTCTGCTCTAGTAGCACACTGCCTTCACTCTGCATTAGGAACAGACTGTCTTCACTCTGGGTCAGGAACACACTGTCTTCACTCTGCTCTAGGAACACACTGTCTTCACTCTGCAATAGTTACACACTTTCGTCACTCTGCTTTAGGAACACACTGTCTTCACTCTGCAATAGTAACACACTGTCTTCACTCTGCACTAGGAACACACTGTCTTCATTCTGCGTTTGGAACACACTGTCTTCACTCTGCTCCATGCACATACTCAGCAAGTGTGCATTAGGAACACACTGTCTTCACTCTGCTCTAGGAACACACTGTGTTCACTCTGCTCTAGGAACACACTGTCTTTACTCTCCTCTAGGAACACACTGTCTTCACTCTGCTCTAGGAACACACTGTCTTCACTCTGCTCTAGGAACACACTGTCTTCACTCTGCGTTAGGAACACACTGTCTTCACTCTGCTCCATGCACATACGCAGCAACTCTGCTTTGGGAACAAACTGTCTGCACTCTTCGTTAGGAACACACACTGTCTTTGCTCCATGCACATACACCGCAAGGCTGCATTAGGAACACACTGTCTTCATTCTGCTCTAGGAACACACTGTCTTCACTCTGTGTTAGGAACACAGTGTCTTTACTCTCTCTAGGAACACACTGTCTTCACTATGCTCCATGCACATACACCGCAACTCTGTGTTAGGAACACACTGTCTTCACTCTGCTCTAGGAACACACTGTCTTCACTCTGCTCTAGGAACACACTGTCTTCACTCTGCATTAGGAACACACTGTCTTCACTCTGCTCTAGGAACACACTGTCTTCACTCTGCATTAGGAACACACTGTCTTCACTCTCAATTAGGAACACACTGTCTTCACTCTGCTCTAGAAACACACTGTCTTCACTCTGCATTAGGAACACACTGTCTTCACTCTACGCTAGGAACACCCTGTCTTCACTCTCCTTTAGGAACACACTGTCTTCACTCTGCGTTAGGAACACACTGTCTTCACTCTGCTATATGGACATAAACCGCACCTCTGTATTAGGAACACACTGTCTTCTCTCTGCTCTATGAACACACAGTCTTCACTCTGCTCTAGGAACACACTGTCTTCACTCTGCATTAGTAACACACTGTCTTCACTCTGCTGTAGGAACACACTGTCTTCACTCTGCATTAGGAACACACTGGCTTCACTCTGCATTATGAACACACTGTTTTCACTCTGCTACATGCACATACACCGCAACTCTGCATTAGGAACATATTGTCTTCACTCTGTTCTAGGAACACACTGTCTTTGCTCCATGCACATACACCGCAACGCTGCGTTAGGAACACACTGTCTTCACTCTGCTCTAGGAACACACTGCCTTCACTCTGCATTAGGAACAGACTGTCTTCACTCTGGGTCAGGAACACACTGTCTTCACTCTGCTCTAAGAACACACTGTCTTCACTCTGCAATAGTAACACACTTTCTTCACTCTGCTTTAGGAACACACTGTCTTCACTATGCAATAGTAACACACTGTCTTCACTCTGCACTAGGAACACACTGTCTTCATTCTGCGTTTGGAACACACTGTCTTCACTCAGCTCCATGCACATACTCAGCAATTGTGCATTAGGAACACACTGTCTTCACTCTGCTCTAGGAACACACTGTGTTCACTCTGCTCTAAGAACACACTGTCTTCACTCTCCTCTAGGAACACACTGTCTTCACTCTGCTCTAGGAAAACACTGTCTTCACTCTGCGTTAGGAACACACTGTCTTCACTCTGCTCCATGCACATACGCAGCAACTCCGTTGGGAACAAACTGTCTGCACTCTTCGTTAGGAACACACACTGTCTTTGCTCCATGCACATACACCGCAAGGCTGCGTTAGGAACACACTTTCTTCATTCTGCTCTAGGAACACACTGTCTTCACTCTGTGTTAGGAACACAGTGTCTTTACTCTCTCTAGGAACACACTGTCTTCACTCTGCTCCATGCACATACACCGCAACTCTGTGTTAGGAACACACTGTCTTCACTCTGCTCTAGGAACACACTGTCTTCACTCTGCTCTAGGAACACACTGTCTTCACTCTGCTCAAGGAATACAGAGTCTTCACTCTGCTCTAGGAACACACTGTCTTCACTCTGCATTAGTGACACACTGTCTTCACTCTGCTTAGGAACACAGTGTCTTCACTCTGCATTAGGAACACACTGGCTACACTCTGAGTAAGGAACACACTGTCTTCACTCTGCTACATGCACATATACCGCAACTCTGCGTTAGGAACAAACTGTCTTCACTATGCTCTAGGAAGACACTGTCTTTAATCTGCTCCATGCACGTACACCGCAACTCTGTGTTACGAACACATTGTCTTCACTCTGCTCTAGGAACACACTGTCTTTATTTGCTCCATGCACATACACCGCAACTCTCCATTAGGAACACACTGTATTCACTCTGCTGTAGGAGCACACTGTCTTCACTCTGCTTTAGGAACACACTGTCTTCACTCTGGGTTAGGAGCACACTGTCTTTGCTCTAGGAACACAATGTCTTCACTCTGCATTAGGAACACACTGTCTTCACTCTGGGTTAGGAACACACTCTCTACACTCTGCTCTAGGAACACACTGTCTTCACTCTGCATTAGTAACACACTGTCTTCACTCTGCTCTCGGAACACACTGTCTTCAATCTGCGTTAGGAACACACTGTCTTCATTCTGCTCTAGGAACACACTGTCTTCACTATGCTCTAGGAGCACACTGTCTTCACTCTGCATTAGGAACACACTGTCTTCACTCTGTTGTAGGAATACACTGTCTTCTCTCTGAATTAAGAACACAGGGTCTTCACTCTGCGTTAGTAACACACTGTCTTCACTCTGCACTAGGAACTCACTGTCTTCATTCTGCGTTTCGAACACACTGTCTTCACTCTGCTCCATGCACATACTTAGCAAGTCTGCATTAGGAACACACTGTCTTAACTCTGCATTAGGAACACACTGTCTTCACTCTGCTCAAGGAACACAGAGTCTTCACTCTGCTCTAGGAACACACTGTCTTCACTCTGCTTTAGTGACACACTGTCTTCACTCTGCTTAGGAACACAGTGTCTTCACTCTTCATTAGGAACACACTGGCTACACTCTGAGTAAGGAACACACTGTCTTCACTCTGCTACATGCACATATACCGCAACTCTGCGTTAGGAACAAACTGTCTTCACTATGCTCTAGGAACACACTGTCTTTATTCTGCTCCATGCACATACACCGCAACTCTCCATTAGGAACACACTGTATTCACTCTGCTGTAGGAGCACACTGTCTTCACTCTGCTTTAGGAACACACTGTCTTCACTCTGGGTTAGGAGCACACTGTCTTTGCTCTAGGAACACAATGTCTTCACTCTGCATTAGGAACACACTGTCTTCACTCTGGGTTAGGAACACACTGTCTACACTCTGCTCTAGGAAAACACTGTCTTCACTCTGCATAAGGAACACACTGTCTTAACTCTGCTCTAGGAACACACTGTCTTCACTCTCCTTTAGTAACACACTGTCTTCACTCTGCGTTAGGAACACACTGTCTTCACTCTGCTATATGGACATACACCGCAACTCTGCATTAGGAACACACTGTCTTCTCTCTGCTCTATGAACACACAGTCTTCACTCTGCTCTAGGAACACACTGTCTTCACTCTGCATTAGTAACACACTGTCTTCACTCTGCTGTAGGAACACACTGTCTTCATTCTGCATTAGGAACACACTGGCTTCACTCTGCATTATGAACACACTGTTTTCACTCTTCTACGTGCACATACACCGCAACTCTGCATTAGGAACACACTGTCTTACCTCTGCTCTAGGAACACACTGTCTTCACTCTGCGTTAGGAACACACTGTCTTCTCTCTTCTCCATGCACATACACAGCAACTCTGCTTTAGGAACAAACTGTCTACACTCTGCGTTAGGAACACACACTGTGTTTGCTCCATGCACATACACCGCAACGCTGCGTTAGGAACAGACTGTCTTAATTCTGCTCTAGAAACACACTGTCTTCACTCTGTGTTAGGAACACAGTGTCTTCACTCTGCTCTAGGAACACACTGTCTTCACTCTGCTCTAGGAACACACTGTCTTCAATCTGCATTAGGAACACACTGTCTTCACTCTGCTCTAGGAACACACTGTCTTCACTCTGCATTAGGAACACACTGTCTTCACTCTGAATTAGGAACATACTATCTTCACTCTGCTCTAGAAACACACTGTCTTCACTCTGCATTAGTAACACACTGTCTTCACTCTACTCTAGGAACACACTGTCTTCATTCTACATTAAGAACACACTGTCTTTACTCTGCTATTTGCACATACACCGCACCTCTGCGTTAGAACACACTGTCTACATTCTGCTCTAGGAACACACTGTCTTCATCTGCATTAGGAACACACTGTTTTCATTCTGCTCTAGGAACACACTGTCTTCACTCTTCTCTAGGAACACACTGTATTCTCTCTGCGTAAGGAACACACTCTCTTTACTCTGCTCTAGGAACACACTGTGTTTACTCTGTGTTAGGTACACACTGTTTTCACTCTGGTCTAGGAACACACTGTCTTCACTCTGCATTAAGAACACACTGTCTTTACTCTGCTCCATGCGCATACACCGCAACTCTGCAGTACGAACACACTCTCTTCACTCTGCTCTAGGAACACACTGTCTTTACTCTGCTCCATGCACATACACCGCAACTCTGCGTTAAGAACACACTGTATTCACTCTGCTCAAGGAGCACACTGTCTTCACTCTGCATTAGGAACACACTGTCTTCACTCTGGGATAGGAACACACTGTCTTCACTCTGCTTTAGTGACACACTGTCTTCACTCTGCTCTAGGAGCACACTGTCTTCACTCTGCGTTTTGAACACAGTGTCTTCACTCTGCTCTAGGAACACACTGTCTTCACTCTGCTCCATGCACATACACCGCAACTCTGTGTTAGGAACACACTGTCTTCACTCTGCTCTAAAAACACACTGTCTTCACTCTGCACTAGGAACACACTGTCTTCATTCTGCGTTTGGAACACACTTTCTTCATTCTGCTCTAAAAACACACTGTCTTCACTCTGTACTAGGAACACACTGTCTTCACTCTGCCTTTGGAACACACTTTCTTCATTCTGCTCTAAGAACACACTGTCTTCACTCTGCGTTAGGAACACAGTGTCTTCACTCTGCTCTAGGAACACACTGTCTTCACTCTGCATTAGGAACACACTGTCATCACTCTGCTCTAGGAACACACTGTCTTCACTCTGCATTAGTGACAACCTGTCTCCACTCTGCTCTAGGAACATACTGTCTTCACTCTGCTTTAGGAACACACTGTCTTCACTCTGCATTAGGAACACACTGTCTTCACTCTGCTCTAGGAACACACTGTCATCACTCTGCTCTAGGAACACACTGTCTTCACTCTGCATTAGTAACACACTGTCTTCACTCTGCTCTCGGAACACACTGTCTTCAATCTGCGTTAGGAACACACTGTCTTCACTCTGCTCTAGGAACACACTGTCTTCACTATGCTCTAGGAGCACACTGTCTTCACTCTGCATTAGGAACACACTGTCTTCACTCTGTTGTAGGAATACACTGTCTTCTCTCTGAATTAAGAACACAGGGTCTTCACTCTGCGTTAGTAACACACTGTCTTCACTCTGCACTAGGAACTCACTGTCTTCATTCTGCGTTTCGAACACACTGTCTTCACTCTGCTCCATGCACATACTTAGCAAGTCTGCATTAGGAACACACTGTCTTAACTCTGCATTAGGAACACACTGTCTTCACTCTGCTCAAGGAACACAGAGTCTTCACTCTGCTCTAGGAACACACTGTCTTCACTCTGCTTTAGTGACACACTGTCTTCACTCTGCTTAGGAACACAGTGTCTTCACTCTGCATTAGGAACACACTGGCTACACTCTGAGTAAGGAACACACTGTCTTCACTCTGCTACATGCACATATACC
This sequence comes from Microtus pennsylvanicus, assembly GCF_037038515.1. Taxonomy (NCBI): domain Eukaryota; kingdom Metazoa; phylum Chordata; class Mammalia; order Rodentia; family Cricetidae; genus Microtus; species Microtus pennsylvanicus. The sequence goes on from NC_134588.1 coordinate 1,115,744, forward strand.
GCAACTCTGCGTTAGGAACAAACTGTCTTCACTATGCTCTAGGAACACACTGTCTTTATTCTGCTCCATGCACATACACCGCAACTCTCCATTAGGAACACACTGTATTCACTCTGCTGTAGGAGCACACTGTCTTCACTCTGCTTTAGGAACACACTGTCTTCACTCTGGGTTAGGAGCACACTGTCTTTGCTCTAGGAACACAATGTCTTCACTCTGCATTAGGAACACACTGTCTTCACTCTGGGTTAGGAACACACTGTCTACACTCTGCTCTAGGAAAACACTGTCTTCACTCTGCATTAGGAACACACTGTCTTAACTCTGCTCTAGGAACACACTGTCTTCACTCTCCTTTAGTAACACACTGTCTTCACTCTGCGTTAGGAACACACTGTCTTCACTCTGCTATATGGACATACACCTCAAGTCTGCATTAGGAACACACTGTCTTCTCTCTGCTCTATGAACACACAGTCTTCACTCTGCTCTAGGAACACACTGTCTTCACTCTGCATTAGTAACACACTGTCTTCACTCTGCTGTAGGAACACACTGTCTTCATTCTGCATTAGGAACACACTGGCTTCACTCTGCATTATGAACACACTGTTTTCACTCTGCTACGTGCACATACACCGCAACTCTGCATTAGGAACACACTGTCTTCACTCTGCTCTAGGAACACACTGTCTTTGCTCCATGCACATACACCGCAACGCTGCGTTAGGAACACACTGTCTTCACTCTGCTCTAGGAGCACACTGCCTTCACTCTGCATTAGGAACAGACTGTCTTCACTCTGGGTCAGGAACACATGGTCTTCACTCTGCTCTAGGAACACACTGTCTTCACTCTGCATTAGGAACACACTGTCTTACCTCTGCTCTAGGAACACACTGTCTTCACTCTGCGTTAGGAACACACTGTCTTCTCTCTTCTCCATGCACATACACAGCAACTCTGCTTTAGGAACAAACTGTCTACACTCTGCGTTAGGAACACACAGTGTCTTTGCTCCATGCACATACACCGCAACGCTGTGTTAGGAACAGACTGTCTTAATTCTGCTCTAGAAACACACTGTCTTCACTCTGTGTTAGGAACACAGTTTCTTCACTCTGCTCTAGGAACACACTGTCTTCACTCTGCTCTAGGAACACACTGTCTTCACTCTGCATTAGGAACACACTGTCTTCACTCTGCTCTAGGAACACACTGTCTTCACTCTGCATTAGGAACACACTGTCTTCACTCTGAATTAGGAACATACTATCTTCACTCTGCTCTAGAAACACACTGTCTTCACTCTGCATTAGTAACACACTGTCTTCACTCTACTCTAGGAACACACTGTCTTCATTCTACATTAAGAACACACTGTCTTCACTCTGCTATTTGCACATACACCGCAACTCTGCGTTAGAACACACTGTCTACATTCTGCTCTAGGAACACACTGTCTTCATCTGCATTAGGAACACACTGTTTTCATTCTGCTCTAGGAACACACTGTCTTCACTCTTCTCTAGGAACACACTGTATTCTCTCTGCGTAAGGAACACACTCTCTTTACTCTGCTCTAGGAACACACTGTGTTTACTCTGTGTTAGGTACACACTGTTTTCACTCTGGTCTAGGAACACACTGTCTTCACTCTGCTCTAGGAACACACTGTCTTTACTCTGCTCCATGCACATACACCGCAACTCTGCGTTAAGAACACACTGTATTCACTCTGCTCAAGGAGCACACTGTCTTCACTCTGCATTAGGAACACACTGTCTTCACTCTGGGATAGGAACACACTGTCTTCACTCTGCTTTAGTGACACACTGTCTTCACTCTGCTCTAGGAGCACACTGTCTTCACTCTGCGTTTTGAACACAGTGTCTTCACTCTGCTCTAGGAACACACTGTCTTCACTCTGCTCCATGCACATACAACGCAACTCTGTGTTAGGAACACACTGTCTTCACTCTGCTCTAAAAACACACTGTCTTCACTCTGCACTAGGAACACACTGTCTTCATTCTGCGTTTGGAACACACTTTCTTCATTCTGCTCTAAAAACACACTGTTTTCACTCTGTACTAGGAACACACTGTCTTCACTCTGCCTTTGGAACACACTTTCTTCATTCTGCTCTAAGAACACACTGTCTTCACTCTGCGTTAGGAACACAGTGTCTTCACTCTGCTCTAGGAACACACTGTCTTCACTCTGCATTAGGAACACACTGTCTTCACTCTCAATTAGGAACACACTGTCTTCACTCTGCTCTAGAAACACACTGTCTTCACTGTGCATTAGTAACACACTGTCTTCACTCTACTCTAGGAACACACTGTCTTCACTCTCCTTTAGTAACACACTGTCTTCACTCTGCGTTAGGAACACACTGTCTTCACTCTGCTATATGGACATACACCGCAACTCTGCATTAGGAACACACTGTCTTCTCTCTGCTCTATGAACACACAGTCTTCACTCTGCTCTAGGAACACACTGTCTTCACTCTGCATTAGTAACACACTGTCTTCACTCTGCTGTAGGAACACTCTGTCTTCATTCTGCATTAGGAACACACTGGCTTCACTCTGCATTATGAACACACTGTTTTCACTCTGCTACGTGCACATACACCGCAACTCTGCATTAGGAACACACTGTCTTCACTCTGCTCTAGGAACACACTGTCTTTGCTCCATGGACATACACCGCAACGCTGTGTTAGGAACACACTGTCTTCACTCTGCTCTAGTAGCACACTGCCTTCACTCTGCATTAGGAACAGACTGTCTTCACTCTGGGTCAGGAACACACTGTCTTCACTCTGCTCTAGGAACACACTGTCTTCACTCTGCAATAGTAACACACTTTCGTCACTCTGCTTTAGGAACACACTGTCTTCACTCTGCAATAGTAACACACTGTCTTCACTCTGCACTAGGAACACACTGTCTTCATTCTGCGTTTGGAACACACTGTCTTCACTCTGCTCCATGCACATACTCAGCAAGTGTGCATTAGGAACACACTGTCTTCACTCTGCTCTAGGAACACACTGTGTTCACTCTGCTCTAGGAACACACTGTCTTTACTCTCCTCTAGGAACACACTGTCTTCACTCTGCTCTAGGAACACACTGTCTTCACTCTGCTCTAGGAACACACTGTCTTCACTCTGCGTTAGGAACACACTGTCTTCACTCTGCTCCATGCACATACGCAGCAACTCTGCTTTGGGAACAAACTGTCTGCACTCTTCGTTAGGAACACACACTGTCTTTGCTCCATGCACATACACCGCAAGGCTGCGTTAGGAACACACTGTCTTCATTCTGCTCTAGGAACACACTGTCTTCACTCTGTGTTAGGAACACAGTGTCTTTACTCTCTCTAGGAACACACTGTCTTCACTATGCTCCATGCACATACACCGCAACTCTGTGTTAGGAACACACTGTCTTCACTCTGCTCTAGGAACACACTGTCTTCACTCTGCTCTAGGAACACACTGTCTTCACTCTGCATTAGGAACACACTGTCTTCACTCTGCTCTAGGAACACACTGTCTTCACTCTGCATTAGGAACACACTGTCTTCACTCTCAATTAGGAACACACTGTCTTCACTCTGCTCTAGAAACACACTGTCTTCACTCTGCATTAGGAACACACTGTCTTCACTCTACGCTAGGAACACACTGTCTTCACTCTCCTTTAGGAACACACTGTCTTCACTCTGCGTTAGGAACACACTGTCTTCACTCTGCTATATGGACATAAACGGCACCTCTGTATTAGGAACACACTGTCTTCTCTCTGCTCTATGAACACACAGTCTTCACTCTGCTCTAGGAACACACTGTCTTCACTCTGCATTAGTAACACACTGTCTTCACTCTGCTGTAGGAACACACTGTCTTCACTCTGCATTAGGAACACACTGGCTTCACTCTGCATTATGAACACACTGTTTTCACTCTGCTACATGCATATACACCGCAACTCTGCATTAGGAACATATTGTCTTCACTCTGTTCTAGGAACACACTGTCTTTGCTCCATGCACATACACCGCAACGCTGCGTTAGGAACACACTGTCTTCACTCTGCTCTAGGAGCACACTGCCTTCACTCTGCATTAGGAACAGACTGTCTTCACTCTGGGTCAGGAACACACTGTCTTCACTCTGCTCTAAGAACACACTGTCTTCACTCTGCAATAGTAACACACTTTCTTCACTCTGCTTTAGGAACACACTGTCTTCACTCTGTAATACTAACACACTGTCTTCACTCTGCATTAGGAACACACTGTCTTCATTCTGCGTTTGGAACACACTGTCTTCACTCAGCTCCATGCACATACTCAGCAATTGTGCATTAGGAACACACTGTCTTCACTCTGCTCTAGGAACACACTGTGTTCACTCTGCTCTAGGAACACACTGTCTTCACTCTCCTCTAGGAACACACTGTCTTCACTCTGCTCTAGGAAAACACTGTCTTCACTCTGCGTTAGAAACACACTGTCTTCACTCTGCTCCATGCACATACGCAGCAACTCCGTTGGGAAAAAACTGTCTGCACTCTTCGTTAGGAACACACACTGTCTTTGCTCCATGCACATACACCGCAAGACTGCGTTAGGAACACACTGTCTTCATTCTGCTATAGGAACACACTGTCTTCACTCTGTGTTAGGAACACAGTGTCTTTACTCTCTCTAGGAACACACTGTCTTCACTCTGCTCCATGCACATACACCGCAACTCTGTGTTAGGAACACACTGTCTTCACAACACACTGTCTTCACTCTGCATTAGGAGCACACTGTCTTCACTCTGCTCTATGAATACACTGTCTTCACTCTGCATTAGGAACACACTGTCTTCACTCTCAATTAGGAACACAATGTCTTCACTCTGCTCTAGAAACACACTGTCTTCACTCTACTCTAGGAACACACTGTCTTCACTCTCCTTTAGTAACACACTGTCTTCACTCTGCGTTAGGAACACACTGTCTTCACTCTGCTATATGGACATACACCGCAACTCTGCATTAGGAACACACTGTCTTCTCTCTGCTCTATGAACACACAGTCTTCACTCTGCTCTAGGAACACACTGTCTTCACTCTGCATTAGTAACACACTGTCTTCACTCTGCTGTAGGAACACACTGTCTTCATTCTGCATTAGGAACACAATGGCTTCACTCTGCATTATGAACACACTGTTTTCACTCTGCTACGTGCACATACACCGCAACTATGCATTAGGAACACACTGTCTTCACTCTGCTCTAGGAACACACTGTCTTTGCTCCATGCACATACACCGCAACGCTGCGTTAGGAACACACTGTCTTCACTCTACACTAGGAGCACAATGCCTTCACTCTGCATTAGGAACAGACTGTCTTCACTCTGGGTCAGGAACACATGGTCTTCACTCTGCTCTAGGAACACACTTTCTTCACTCTGCATTAGGAACACACTGTCTTACCTCTGCTCTAGGAACACACTGTCTTTGCTCCATGGACATACACCGCAATGCTGCGTTAGGAACACACTGTCTTCACTCTGCTCTAGTAGCACACTGCCTTCACTCTGCATTAGGAACAGACTGTCTTCACTCTGGGTCAGGAACACACTGTCTTCACTCTGCTCTAGGAACACACTGTCTTCACTCTGCAATAGTAACACACTTTCGTCACTCTGCTTTAGGAACACACTGTCTTCACTCTGCAATAGTAACACACTGTCTTCACTCTGCACTAGGAACACACTGTCTTCATTCTGCGTTTGGAACACACTGTCTTCACTCTGCTCCATGCACATACTCAGCAAGTGTGCATTAGGAACACACTGTCTTCACTCTGCTCTAGGAACACACTGTGTTCACTCTGCTCTAGGAACACACTGTCTTTACTCTCCTCTAGGAACACACTGTCTTCACTCTGCTCTAGGAACACACTGTCTTCACTCTGCTCTAGGAACACACTGTCTTCACTCTGCGTTAGGAACACACTGTCTTCACTCTGCTCCATGCACATACGCAGCAACTCTGCTTTGGGAACAAACTGTCTGCACTCTTCGTTAGGAACACACACTGTCTTTGCTCCATGCACATACACCGCAAGGCTGCATTAGGAACACACTGTCTTCATTCTGCTCTAGGAACACACTGTCTTCACTCTGTGTTAGGAACACAGTGTCTTTACTCTCTCTAGGAACACACTGTCTTCACTATGCTCCATGCACATACACCGCAACTCTGTGTTAGGAACACACTGTCTTCACTCTGCTCTAGGAACACACTGTCTTCACTCTGCTCTAGGAACACACTGTCTTCACTCTGCATTAGGAACACACTGTCTTCACTCTGCTCTAGGAACACACTGTCTTCACTCTGCATTAGGAACACACTGTCTTCACTCTCAATTAGGAACACACTGTCTTCACTCTGCTCTAGAAACACACTGTCTTCACTCTGCATTAGGAACACACTGTCTTCACTCTACGCTAGGAACACCCTGTCTTCACTCTCCTTTAGGAACACACTGTCTTCACTCTGCGTTAGGAACACACTGTCTTCACTCTGCTATATGGACATAAACCGCACCTCTGTATTAGGAACACACTGTCTTCTCTCTGCTCTATGAACACACAGTCTTCACTCTGCTCTAGGAACACACTGTCTTCACTCTGCATTAGTAACACACTGTCTTCACTCTGCTGTAGGAACACACTGTCTTCACTCTGCATTAGGAACACACTGGCTTCACTCTGCATTATGAACACACTGTTTTCACTCTGCTACATGCACATACACTGCAACTCTGCATTAGGAACATATTGTCTTCACTCTGTTCTAGGAACACACTGTCTTTGCTCCATGCACATACACCGCAACGCTGCGTTAGGAACACACTGTCTTCACTCTGCTCTAGGAACACACTGCCTTCACTCTGCATTAGGAACAGACTGTCTTCACTCTGGGTCAGGAACACACTGTCTTCACTCTGCTCTAAGAACACACTGTCTTCACTCTGCAATAGTAACACACTTTCTTCACTCTGCTTTAGGAACACACTGTCTTCACTCTGCAATAGTAACACACTGTCTTCACTCTGCACTAGGAACACACTGTCTTCATTCTGCGTTTGGAACACACTGTCTTCACTCAGCTCCATGCACATACTCAGCAATTGTGCATTAGGAACACACTGTCTTCACTCTGCTCTAGGAACACACTGTGTTCACTCTGCTCTAAGAACACACTGTCTTCACTCTCCTCTAGGAACACACTGTCTTCACTCTGCTCTAGGAAAACACTGTCTTCACTCTGCGTTAGGAACACACTGTCTTCACTCTGCTCCATGCACATACGCAGCAACTCCGTTGGGAACAAACTGTCTGCACTCTTCGTTAGGAACACACACTGTCTTTGCTCCATGCACATACACCGCAAGGCTGCGTTAGGAACACACTTTCTTCATTCTGCTCTAGGAACACACTGTCTTCACTCTGTGTTAGGAACACAGTGTCTTTACTCTCTCTAGGAACACACTGTCTTCACTCTGCTCCATGCACATACACCGCAACTCTGTGTTAGGAACACACTGTCTTCACTCTGCTCTAGGAACACACTGTCTTCACTCTGCTCTAGGAACACACTGTCTTCACTCTGCTCAAGGAACACAGAGTCTTCACTCTGCTCTAGGAACACACTGTCTTCACTCTGCATTAGGAACACACTGTCTTCACTCTGCTCTAGGAACACACTGTCTTCACTCTGCATTAGGAACACACTGTCTTCACTCTCAATTAGGAACACACTGTCTTCACTCTGCTCTAGAAACACACTGTCTTCACTCTGCATTAGGAACACACTGTCTTCACTCTACGCTAGGAACACCCTGTCTTCACTCTCCTTTAGGAACACACTGTCTTCACTCTGCGTTAGGAACACACTGTCTTCACTCTGCTATATGGACATAAACCGCACCTCTGTATTAGGAACACACTGTCTTCTCTCTGCTCTATGAACACACAGTCTTCACTCTGCTCTAGGAACACACTGTCTTCACTCTGCATTAGTAACACACTGTCTTCACTCTGCTGTAGGAACACACTGTCTTCACTCTGCATTAGGAACACACTGGCTTCACTCTGCATTATGAACACACTGTTTTCACTCTGCTACATGCACATACACCGCAACTCTGCATTAGGAACATATTGTCTTCACTCTGTTCTAGGAACACACTGTCTTTGCTCCATGCACATACACCGCAACGCTGCGTTAGGAACACACTGTCTTCACTCTGCTCTAGGAACACACTGCCTTCACTCTGCATTAGGAACAGACTGTCTTCACTCTGGGTCAGGAACACACTGTCTTCACTCTGCTCTAAGAACACACTGTCTTCACTCTGCAATAGTAACACACTTTCTTCACTCTGCTTTAGGAACACACTGTCTTCACTCTGCAATAGTAACACACTGTCTTCACTCTGCACTAGGAACACACTGTCTTCATTCTGCGTTTGGAACACACTGTCTTCACTCAGCTCCATGCACATACTCAGCAATTGTGCATTAGGAACACACTGTCTTCACTCTGCTCTAGGAACACACTGTGTTCACTCTGCTCTAAGAACACACTGTCTTCACTCTCCTCTAGGAACACACTGTCTTCACTCTGCTCTAGGAAAACACTGTCTTCACTCTGCGTTAGGAACACACTGTCTTCACTCTGCTCCATGCACATACGCAGCAACTCCGTTGGGAACAAACTGTCTGCACTCTTCGTTAGGAACACACACTGTCTTTGCTCCATGCACATACACCGCAAGGCTGCGTTAGGAACACACTTTCTTCATTCTGCTCTAGGAACACACTGTCTTCACTCTGTGTTAGGAACACAGTGTCTTTACTCTCTCTAGGAACACACTGTCTTCACTCTGCTCCATGCACATACACCGCAACTCTGTGTTAGGAACACACTGTCTTCACTCTGCTCTAGGAACACACTGTCTTCACTCTGCTCTAGGAACACACTGTCTTCACTCTGCTCAAGGAACACAGAGTCTTCACTCTGCTCTAGGAACACACTGTCTTCACTCTGCATTAGTGACACACTGTCTTCACTCTGCTTAGGAACACAGTGTCTTCACTCTGCATTAGGAACACACTGGCTACACTCTGAGTAAGGAACACACTGTCTTCACTCTGCTACATGCACATATACCGCAACTCTGCGTTAGGAACAAACTGTCTTCACTATGCTCTAGGAAGACACTGTCTTTAATCTGCTCCATGCACGTACACCGCAACTCTGTGTTACGAACACATTGTCTTCACTCTGCTCTAGGAACACACTGTCTTTATTCTGCTCCATGCACATACACCGCAACTCTCCATTAGGAACACACTGTATTCACTCTGCTGTAGGAGCACACTGTCTTCACTCTGCTTTAGGAACACACTGTCTTCACTCTGGGTTAGGAGCACACTGTCTTTGCTCTAGGAACACAATGTCTTCACTCTGCATTAGGAACACACTGTCTTCACTCTGGGTTAGGAACACACTCTCTACACTCTGCTCTAGGAACACACTGTCTTCACTCTGCATTAGTAACACACTGTCTTCACTCTGCTCTCGGAACACACTGTCTTCAATCTGCGTTAGGAACACACTGTCTTCACTCTGCTCTAGGAACACACTGTCTTCACTATGCTCTAGGAGCACACTGTCTTCACTCTGCATTAGGAACACACTGTCTTCACTCTGTTGTAGGAATACACTGTCTTCTCTCTGAATTAAGAACACAGGGTCTTCACTCTGCGTTAGTAACACACTGTCTTCACTCTGCACTAGGAACTCACTGTCTTCATTCTGCGTTTCGAACACACTGTCTTCACTCTGCTCCATGCACATACTTAGCAAGTCTGCATTAGGAACACACTGTCTTAACTCTGCATTAGGAACACACTGTCTTCACTCTGCTCAAGGAACACAGAGTCTTCACTCTGCTCTAGGAACACACTGTCTTCACTCTGCTTTAGTGACACACTGTCTTCACTCTGCTTAGGAACACAGTGTCTTCACTCTTCATTAGGAACACACTGGCTACACTCTGAGTAAGGAACACACTGTCTTCACTCTGCTACATGCACATATACCGCAACTCTGCGTTAGGAACAAACTGTCTTCACTATGCTCTAGGAACACACTGTCTTTATTCTGCTCCATGCACATACACCGCAACTCTCCATTAGGAACACACTGTATTCACTCTGCTGTAGGAGCACACTGTCTTCACTCTGCTTTAGGAACACACTGTCTTCACTCTGGGTTAGGAGCACACTGTCTTTGCTCTAGGAACACAATGTCTTCACTCTGCATTAGGAACACACTGTCTTCACTCTGGGTTAGGAACACACTCTCTACACTCTGCTCTAGGAACACACTGTCTTCACTCTGCATTAGTAACACACTGTCTTCACTCTGCTCTCGGAACACACTGTCTTCAATCTGCGTTAGGAACACACTGTCTTCACTCTGCTCTAGGAACACACTGTCTTCACTATGCTCTAGGAGCACACTGTCTTCACTCTGCATTAGGAACACACTGTCTTCACTCTGTTGTAGGAATACACTGTCTTCTCTCTGAATTAAGAACACAGGGTCTTCACTCTGCGTTAGTAACACACTGTCTTCACTCTGCACTAGGAACTCACTGTCTTCATTCTGCGTTTCGAACACACTGTCTTCACTCTGCTCCATGCACATACTTAGCAAGTCTGCATTAGGAACACACTGTCTTAACTCTGCATTAGGAACACACTGTCTTCACTCTGCTCAAGGAACACAGAGTCTTCACTCTGCTCTAGGAACACACTGTCTTCACTCTGCTTTAGTGACACACTGTCTTCACTCTGCTTAGGAACACAGTGTCTTCACTCTTCATTAGGAACACACTGGCTACACTCTGAGTAAGGAACACACTGTCTTCACTCTGCTACATGCACATATACCGCAACTCTGCGTTAGGAACAAACTGTCTTCACTATGCTCTAGGAACACACTGTCTTTATTCTGCTCCATGCACATACACCGCAACTCTCCATTAGGAACACACTGTATTCACTCTGCTGTAGGAGCACACTGTCTTCACTCTGCTTTAGGAACACACTGTCTTCACTCTGGGTTAGGAGCACACTGTCTTTGCTCTAGGAACACAATGTCTTCACTCTGCATTAGGAACACACTGTCTTCACTCTGGGTTAGGAACACACTGTCTACACTCTGCTCTAGGAAAACACTGTCTTCACTCTGCATAAGGAACACACTGTCTTAACTCTGCTCTAGGAACACACTGTCTTCACTCTCCTTTAGTAACACACTGTCTTCACTCTGCGTTAGGAACACACTGTCTTCACTCTGCTATATGGACATACACCGCAACTCTGCATTAGGAACACACTGTCTTCTCTCTGCTCTATGAACACACAGTCTTCACTCTGCTCTAGGAACACACTGTCTTCACTCTGCATTAGTAACACACTGTCTTCACTCTGCTGTAGGAACACACTGTCTTCATTCTGCATTAGGAACACACTGGCTTCACTCTGCATTATGAACACACTGTTTTCACTCTGCTACGTGCACATACACCGCAACTCTGCATTAGGAACACACTGTCTTACCTCTGCTCTAGGAACACACTGTCTTCACTCTGCGTTAGGAACACACTGTCTTCTCTCTTCTCCATGCACATACACAGCAACTCTGCTTTAGGAACAAACTGTCTACACTCTGCGTTAGGAACACACACTGTCTTTGCTCCATGCACATACACCGCAACGCTGCGTTAGGAACAGACTGTCTTAATTCTGCTCTAGAAACACACTGTCTTCACTCTGTGTTAGGAACACAGTGTCTTCACTCTGCTCTAGGAACACACTGTCTTCACTCTGCTCTAGGAACACACTGTCTTCAATCTGCATTAGGAACACACTGTCTTCACTCTGCTCTAGGAACACACTGTCTTCACTCTGCATTAGGAACACACTGTCTTCACTCTGAATTAGGAACATACTATCTTCACTCTGCTCTAGAAACACACTGTCTTCACTCTGCATTAGTAACACACTGTCTTCACTCTACTCTAGGAACACACTGTCTTCATTCTACATTAAGAACACACTGTTTTACTCTGCTATTTGCACATACACCGCACCTCTGCGTTAGAACACACTGTCTACATTCTGCTCTAGGAACACACTGTCTTCATCTGCATTAGGAACACACTGTTTTCATTCTGCTCTAGGAACACACTGTCTTCACTCTTCTCTAGGAACACACTGTATTCTCTCTGCGTAAGGAACACACTCTCTTTACTCTGCTCTAGGAACACACTGTGTTTACTCTGTGTTAGGTACACACTGTTTTCACTCTGGTCTAGGAACACACTGTCTTCACTCTGCATTAAGAACACACTGTCTTTACTCTGCTCCATGCGCATACACCGCAACTCTGCAGTACGAACACACTCTCTTCACTCTGCTCTAGGAACACACTGTCTTCAATCTGCATTAGGAACACACTGTCTTCACTCTGCTCTAGGAACACACTGTCTTCACTCTGGGTTAGGAACACACTGTCTACACTCTGCTCTAGGAAAACACTGTCTTCACTCTGCATAAGGAACACACTGTCTTAACTCTGCTCTAGGAACACACTGTTTTCACTCTCCTTTAGTAACACACTGTCTTCACTCTGCGTTAGGAACACACTGTCTTCACTCTGCTATATGGACATACACCGCAACTCTGCATTAGGAACACACTGTCTTCTCTCTGCTCTATGAACACACAGTCTTCACTCTGCTCTAGGAACACACTGTCTTCACTCTGCATTAGTAACACACTGTCTTCACTCTGCTGTAGGAACACACTGTCTTCATTCTGCATTAGGAACACACTGGCTTCACTCTGCATTATGAACACACTGTTTTCACTCTGCTACGTGCACATACACCGCAACTCTGCATTAGGAACACACTGTCTTACCTCTGCTCTAGGAACACACTGTCTTCACTCTGCGTTAGGAACACACTGTCTTCTCTCTTCTCCATGCACATACACAGCAACTCTGCTTTAGGAACAAACTGTCTACACTCTGCGTTAGGAACACACAGTGTCTTTGCTCCATGCACATACACCGCAACGCTGCGTTAGGAACAGACTGTCTTAATTCTGCTCTAGAAACACACTGTCTTCACTCTGTGTTAGGAACACAGTGTCTTCACTCTGCTCTAGGAACACACTGTCTTCACTCTGCTCTAGGAACACACTGTCTTCAATCTGCATTAGGAACACACTGTCTTCACTCTGCTCTAGGAACACACTGTCTACACTCTGCATTAGGAACACACTGTCTTCACTCTGAATTAGGAACATACTATCTTCACTCTGCTCTAGAAACACACTGTCTTCACTCTGCATTAGTAACACACTGTCTTCACTCTTCTCTAGGAACACACTGTCTTCATTCTACATTAAGAACACACTGTCTTCACTCTGCTATTTGCACATACACCGCACCTCTGCGTCAGAACACACTGTCTACATTCTGCTCTAGGAACACACTGTCTTCATCTGCATTAGGAACACACTGTTTTCATTCTGCTCTAGGAACACACTGTCTTCACTCTTCTCTAGGAACACACTGTATTCTCTCTGCGTAAGGAACACACTCTCTTTACTCTGCTCTAGGAACACACTGTGTTTACTCTGTGTTAGGTACACACTGTTTTCACTCTGGTCTAGGAACACACTGTCTTCACTCTGCATTAAGAACACACTGTCTTTACTCTGCTCCATGCGCATACACCGCAACTCTGCAGTACGAACACACTCTCTTCACTCTGCTCTAGGAACACACTGTCTTTACTCTGCTCCATGCACATACACCGCAACTCTGCGTTAAGAACACACTGTATTCACTCTGCTCAAGGAGCACACTGTCTTCACTCTGCATTAGGAACACACTGTCTTCACTCTGGGATAGGAACACACTGTCTTCACTCTGCTTTAGTGACACACTGTCTTCACTCTGCTCTAGGAGCACACTGTCTTCACTCTGCGTTTTGAACACAGTGTCTTCACTCTGCTCTAGGAACACACTGTCTTCACTCTGCTCCATGCACATACACCGCAACTCTGTGTTAGGAACACACTGTCTTCACTCTGCTCTAAAAACACACTGTCTTCACTCTGCACTAGGAACACACTGTCTTCATTCTGCGTTTGGAACACACTTTCTTCATTCTGCTCTAAAAACACACTGTCTTCACTCTGTACTAGGAACACACTGTCTTCACTCTGCCTTTGGAACACACTTTCTTCATTCTGCTCTAAGAACACACTGTCTTCACTCTGCGTTAGGAACACAGTGTCTTCACTCTGCTCTAGGAACACACTGTCTTCACTCTGCATTAGGAACACACTGTCATCACTCTGCTCTAGGAACACACTGTCTTCACTCTGCATTAGTGACAACCTGTCTCCACTCTGCTCTAGGAACATACTGTCTTCACTCTGCTTTAGGAACACACTGTCTTCACTCTGCATTAGGAACACACTGTCTTCACTCTGCTCTAGGAACACACTGTCATCACTCTGCTCTAGGAACACACTGTCTTCACTCTGCATTAGTAACACACTGTCTTCACTCTGCTCTCGGAACACACTGTCTTCAATCTGCGTTAGGAACACACTGTCTTCACTCTGCTCTAGGAACACACTGTCTTCACTATGCTCTAGGAGCACACTGTCTTTATTCTGCTCCATGCACATACACCGCAACTCTCCATTAGGAACACACTGTATTCACTCTGCTGTAGGAGCACACTGTCTTCACTCTGCTTTAGGAACACACTGTCTTCACTCTGGGTTAGGAGCACACTGTCTTTGCTCTAGGAACACAATGTCTTCACTCTGCATTAGGAACACACTGTCTTCACTCTGGGTTAGGAACACACTGTCTACACTCTGCTCTAGGAAAACACTGTCTTCACTCTGCATTAGGAACACACTGTCTTAACTCTGCTCTAGGAACACACTGTCTTCACTCTCCTTTAGTAACACACTGTCTTCACTCTGCGTTAGGAACACACTGTCTTCACTCTGCTATATGGACATACACCTCAAGTCTGCATTAGGAACACACTGTCTTCTCTCTGCTCTATGAACACACAGTCTTCACTCTGCTCTAGGAACACACTGTCTTCACTCTGCATTAGTAACACACTGTCTTCACTCTGCTGTAGGAACACACTGTCTTCATTCTGCATTAAGAACACACTGGCTTCACTCTGCATTATGAACACACTGTTTTCACTCTGCTACGTGCACATACACCGCAACTCTTCATTAGGAACACACTGTCTTCACTCTGCTCTAGGAACACACTGTCTTTGCTCCATGCACATACACCGCAACGCTGCGTTAGGAACACACTGTCTTCACTCTGCTCTAGGAGCACACTGCCTTCACACTGCATTAGGAACAGACTGTCTTCACTCTGGGTCAGGAACACATGGTCTTCACTCTGCTCTAGGAACACACTGTCTTCACTCTGCATTAGGAACACACTGTCTTACTCTGCTCTAGGAACACACTGTCTTCACTCTGCGTTAGGAACACACTGTCTTCTCTCTTCTCCATGCACATACACAGCAACTCTGCTTTAGGAACAACCTGTCTTCACTCTGCATTAGGAACACACTGTCTTAACTCTGCTCTAGGAACACACTGTCTTCACTCTCCTTTAGTAACACACTGTCTTCACTCTGCGTTAGGAACACACTGTCTTCACTCTGCTATATGGACATACACCGCAACTCTGCATTAGGAACACACTGTCTTCTCTCTGCTCTATGAACACACAGTCTTCACTCTGCTCTAGGAACACACTGTCTTCACTCTGCATTAGTAACACACTGTCTTCACTCTGCTGTAGGAACACACTGTCTTCATTCTGCATTAGGAACACACTGGCTTCACTCTGCATTATGAACACACTGTTTTCACTCTGCTACGTGCACATACACCGCAACTCTGCATTAGGAACACACTGTCTTCACTCTGCTCTAGGAACACACTGTCTTTGCTCCATGCACATACACCGCAACGCTGCGTTAGGAACACACTGTCTTCACTCTGCTCTAGGAGCACACTGCCTTCACTCTGCATTAGGAACAGACTGTCTTCACTCTGGGTCAGGAACACATGGTCTTCACTCTGCTCTAGGAACACACTGTCTTCACTCTGCATTAGGAACACACTGTCTTACCTCTGCTCTAGGAACACACTGTCTTCACTCTGCGTTAGGAACACACTGTCTTCTCTCTTCTCCATGCACATACACAGCAACTCTGCTTTAGGAACAAACTGTCTACACTCTGCGTTAGGAACACACAGTGTCTTTGCTCCATGCACATACACCGCAACGCTGTGTTAGGAACAGACTGTCTTAATTCTGCTCTAGAAACACACTGTCTTCACTCTGTGTTAGGAACACAGTGTCTTCACTCTGCTCTAGGAACACACTGTCTTCACTCTGCTCTAGGAACACACTGTCTTCACTCTGCATTAGGAACACACTGTCTTCACTCTGCTCTAGGAACACACTGTCTTCACTCTGCATTAGGAACACACTGTCTTCACTCTGAATTAGGAACATACTATCTTCACTCTGCTCTAGAAACACACTGTCTTCACTCTGCATTAGTAACACACTGTCTTCACTCTACTCTAGGAACACACTGTCTTCATTCTACATTAAGAACACACTGTCTTCACTCTGCTATTTGCACATACACCGCAACTCTGCGTTAGAACACACTGTCTACATTCTGCTCTAGGAACACACTGTCTTCATCTGCATTAGGAACACACTGTTTTCATTCTGCTCTAGGAACACACTGTCTTCACTCTTCTCTAGGAACACACTGTATTCTCTCTGCGTAAGGAACACACTCTCTTTACTCTGCTCGAGGAACACACTGTGTTTACTCTGTGTTAGGTACACACTGTTTTCACTCTGGTCTAGGAACACACTGTCTTCACTCTGCTCTAGGAACACACTGTCTTTACTCTGCTCCATGCACATACACCGCAACTCTGCGTTAAGAACACACTGTATTCACTCTGCTCAAGGAGCACACTGTCTTCACTCTGCATTAGGAACACACTGTCTTCACTCTGGGATAGGAACACACTGTCTTCACTCTGCTTTAGTGACACACTGTCTTCACTCTGCTCTAGGAGCACACTGTCTTCACTCTGCGTTTTGAACACAGTGTCTTCACTCTGCTCTAGGAACACACTGTCTTCACTCTGCTCCATGCACATACAACGCAACTCTGTGTTAGGAACACACTGTCTTCACTCTGCTCTAAAAACACACTGTCTTCACTCTGTACTAGGAACACACTGTCTTCACTCTGCCTTTGGAACACACTTTCTTCATTCTACTCTAAGAACACACTGTCTTCACTCTGCGTTAGGAACACAGTGTCTTCACTCTGCTCTAGGAACACACTGTCTTCACTCTGCATTAGGAACACACTGTCATCACTCTGCTCTAGGAACACACTGTCTTCACTCTGCATTAGTGACAACCTGTCTCCACTCTGCTCTAGGAACATACTGTCTTCACTCTGCTCTAGGAACACACTGTCTTCACTCTGCATTAGGAACACACTGTCTTCACTCTGAATTAGGAACACACTATCTTCACTCTGCTCTAGAAACACACTGTCTTCACTCTGCATTAGTAACACACTCTCTTCACTCTACTCTAGGAACACACTGTCTTCATTCTACATTAAGAACACACTGTCTTTACTCTGCTCCATGCGCATACACCGCAACTCTGCATTACGAACACACTGTATTCACTCTGCTCAAGGAGCGCACTGTCTTCACTCTGCATTAGGAACACACTGTCTTCACTCTGGGATAGGAACACACTGTCTTCACTCTGCTTTAGTGACACACTGTCTTCACTCTGCTCTAGGAGCACACTGTCTTCACTCTGCGTTTTGAACACAGTGTCTTCACTCTGCTCTAGGAACACACTGTCTTCACTCTGCTCCATGCACATACACCGCAACTCTGTGTTAGGAACACACTGTCTTCACTCTGCTCTAAAAACACACTGTCTTCACTCTGCACTAGGAACACACTGTCTTCATTCTGCGTTTGGAACACACTGTCTTCACTCTGCTCCATGCACATACTCAGCAAGTATGCATTAGGAACACACTGTCTTCACTCTGCATTAGGAACACACTGTCTTCACTCTGCTCTAGGAAGACACTGTGTTCACTCTGCATTAGGACCACACTGTCTTCACTCTGCCCTAGGAACACACTGTGTTCACTCTGCATTAGTAACACACTGTCCTCACTCTGCAATAGTAACACACTGTCTTCACTCTAATCCAAGAACACAATGTCTTCATTCTGCATTAGGAACATACTGTCTTCACACTGCTATATGCACATACACCGCAACTCTGCGTTAGAAACACACTGTCTTCACTCTGCTATATGCACATACACTGCAACTCTTCGTTAGGAACACACTGTCTTCACTCTCCTCTAGGAAATCACTGTCTTCACTCTGCATTAGGAAAACATGTCTTCACTGTGCTCTAGGAACACACTGTCTTCACTCTGCTCCATGCACATACACAGCAACACTGTATTAGGAACAAACTGTCTACACTCTGCGTTAAGGACACACTGTCTTCACTCTGCCTTTGGAACACAATTTCTTCATTCTGCTCTAAGAACACACTGTCTTCACTCTGCGTTAGGAACACAGTGTCTTCACTCTGCTCTAGGAACACACTGTCTTCACTCTGCATTAGGAACACACTGTCTTCACTCTGCTCTAGGAACACACTGTCTTCACTCAGCATTAGGAACACACTGTCATCACTCTGCTCTAGGAACACACTGTCTTCACTTTGCATTAGTGACAACCTGTCTCCACTCTGCTCTAGGAACACACTGTCTTCACTCTGCTAAATGCACATATACCGCAACTCTGCGTTAGGAACAAACTGTCTTCACTATGCTCTAGGAAGACACTGTCTTTACTCTGCTCCATGCACGTACACCGCAACTCTGTGTTACGAACACATTGTCTTCACTCTGCTCTAGGAACACACTGTCTTTATTCTGCTCCATGCACATACACCGCAACTCTACATTAGGAACACACTGTCTTCACTCTGCTCTAGGAGCACACTGTCTTCACTCTGCTTTAGGAACACACTGTCTTCACTCTGGGTTAGGAACACACTGTCTTTGCTCTAGGAACACAATGTCTTCACTCTGCATTAGGAACACACTGTCTTCACTCTGGGTTAGGAACACACTGTCTACACTCTGCTCTAGGAAAACACTGTCTTCACTCTGCATTAGGAACACACTGTCTTAACTCTGCTCTAGGAACACACTGTCTTCACTCTGTTTCATGCACATACACCGCAACTGTGCGATAGGAAAACACTGTATTAACTCTGCTCTAGGAACACACAGTCTTCACTCTGCTCTAGGAACACACTGTCTTCACTCTGCATTAGGAACACACTGTCTTCACTCTGCTCTAGGAACACACTGTCTTCACTCTGCATTAGGAACACACTGTCTTCACTCTCAATTAGGAACACACTGTCTTCACCCTGCTCTGAAAACACACTGTCTTCACTCTGCATTTGTAACACACTGTCTTCACTCTACTCTAGGAACACACTGTCTTCACTCTCCTTTAGGAACACACTGTCTTCACTCTGCGTTAGGAACACACTGTCTTCACTCTGCTATATGGACATACACCGCAACTCTGCTTTAGGAACACACTGTCTTCTCTCTGCTCTATGAACACACAGTCTTCACTCTGCTCTAGGAACACACTGTCTTCACTCTGCATTAGTAACACACTGTCTTCACTCTGCTGTAGGAACACACTGTCTTCACTCTGCATTAGGAACACACTGGCTTCACTCTGCATTATGAGCACACTGTTTTCACTCTGCTACATGCACATACACCGCAACTCTGCATTAGGAACACACTGTCTTCACTCTGCTCTAGGAACACACTGTCTTCACTTTGTGTTAGGAACACAGTGTCTTTACTCTCTCTAGGAACACACTGTCTTCACTCTGCTCTATGCACATACACCGCAACTCTGTGTTAGGAACACACTGTCTTCACTCTGCTCTAGGAACACACTGTCTTCACTCTGCTCTAGGAACACACTGTCTTCACTCTGCATTAGGAACACACTGTCTTCACTCTGCTCTAGGAACACACTGTCTTCACTCTGCATTAGGAACACACTGTCTTCACTCTCAATTAGGAACACACTGTCTTCACCCTGCTCTGAAAACACACTGTCTTCACTCTGCATTAGTAACACACTGTCTTCACTCTACTCTAGGAACACACTGTCTTCACTCTCCTTTAGGAACACACTGTCTTCACTCTGCGTTAGGAACACACTGTCTTCACTCTGCTATATGGACATACACCGCAACTCTGCATTAGGAACACACTGTCTTCTCTCTGCTCTATGAACACACAGTCTTCACTCTGCTCTAGGAACACACTGTCTTCACTCTGCATTAGTAACACACTGTCTTCACTCTGCTGTAGGAACACACTGTCTTCACTCTGCATTAGGAACACACTGGCTTCACTCTGCATTATGAGCACACTGTTTTCACTCTGCTACATGCACATACACCGCAACTCTGCATTAGGAACACACTGTCTTCACTCTGCTCTAGGAACACACTGTCTTTGCTCCATGCACATACACCGCAACGCTGCCTTAGGAACACACTGTCTTCACTCTGCTCTAGGAGCACACTGCCTTCACTCTGCATTAGGAACAGACTGTCTTCACTCTGGGTCAGGAACACACTGTCTTCACTCTGCTCTAGGAACACACTGTCTTCACTCTGCAATAGTAACACACTTTCTTCACTCTGCTCTAGGAACACACTGTCTTCACTCTGCAATAGTAACACACTGTCTTCACTCTGCACTAGGAACACACTGTCTTCATTCTGCGTTTGGAACACACTGTCTTCACTCTGCTCCATGCACATACTCAGCAAGTGTGCATTAGGAACACACTGTCTTCACTCTGCTCTAGGAACACACTGTGTTCACTCTGCTCTAGGAACACACTGTCTTCACTCTCCTCTAGGAACACACTGTCTTCACTCTGCTCTAGGAACATACTGTCTTCACTCTGCGTTAGGAACACACTGTCTTCACTCTGCTCCATGCACATACGCAGCAACTCTGCTTTGGGAACAAACTGTCTGCACTCTTCGTTAGGAACACACACTGTCCTTGCTCCATGCACATACATCGCAAGGCTGCGTTAGGAACACACTGTCTTCATTCTGCTCTAGGAACACACTGTCTTCACTCTGTGTTAGGAACACAGTGTCTTACTCTCTCTAGGAACACACTGTCTTCACTCTGCTCCATGCACATACACCGCAACTCTGTGTTAGGAACACACTGTCTTCACTCTGCTCTAGGAACACACTCTCTTCACTCTGCTCTAGGAACACACTGTCTTCACTCTGCATTAGGAACACACTGTCTTCACTCTGCTCTAGGAACACACTGTCTTCACTCTGCATTAGGAACACACTGTCTTCACTCTCAATTAGGAACACACTGTCTTCACTCTGCTCTAGAAACACACTGTCTTCACTCTGCATTAGTAACACACTGTCTTCACTCTACTCTAGGAACACACTGTCTTCATTCTACATTAAGAACACACTGTCTTCACTCTGCTATTTGCACATACACCGCAACTCTGCGTTAGAACACACTGTCTTCATTCTGCTCTAGGAACACACTGTTTTCATTCTGCTCTAGGAACACACTGTCTTCACTCTGCTCTAGGAACACACTGTATTCTCTCTGCGTTAGGAACACACTCTCTTTACTCTGCTCTAGGAACACACTGTGTTTACTCTGTGTTAGGTACACACTCTTTTCACTCTGCTCTAGGAACACACTGTCTTCACTCTGCATTAGGAACACACTGTCTTTACTCTGCTCCATGTGCATACACCGCAACTCTGCATTACGAACACACTGTCTTCACTCTGCTCTTGGAACACACTGTCTTTACTCTGCTCCATGCACATACACCGCAACTCTGCGTTAAGAACACACTGTATTCACTCTGCTCAAGGAGCACACTGTCTTCACTCTGCATTAGGAACACACTGTCTTCACTCTGGGATAGGAACACACTGTCTTCACTCTGCTTTAGTGACACACTGTCTTCACTCTGCTCTAGGAGCACACTGTCTTCACTCTGCTTTAGGAACACACTGTCTTCATTCTGCTCTAGGAACACATTGTCTTCACTCTGCGTTTTGAACACAGTGTCTTCACTCTGCTCTAGGAACACACTGTCTTCACTCTGCTCCATGCACATACACCGCAACTCTGTGTTAGGAACACACTGTCTTCACTGTGCTCTAAAAACACACTGTCTTCACTCTGCACTAGGAACACACTGTCTTCATTCTGCGTTTGGAACACACTGTCTTCACTCTGCTCCATGCACATACACCGCAACTCTGTGTTAGGAACACACTGTCTTCACTGTGCTCTAAAAACACACTGTCTTCACTCTGCATTAGGAACACACTGTCTTCACTCTGCATTAGGAACACACTGTCTTCACACTGCTCTAGGAAGACACTGTGTTCACTCTGCATTAGGACCACACTGTCTTCACTCTGCCCTAGGAAAACACTGTGTTCACTCTGCATTAGTAACACACTGTCTTCACTCTGCAATAGTAACACACTGTCTTCACTCTAATCCAGGAACACAATGTCTACATTCTGCATTAGGAACACACTGTCTTCACTCTGCTATATGCACATACACCGCAACTCTGCGTTAGGAACACACTATCTTCACTCTGCTCTGGGAACACACTGTCTTTACTCTGCAACATGCACATACACTGCAACTCTTCGTTAGGAACACAATGTCTTCACTCTGCTCTAGGAACACACTGTCTTCACTCTGCTCTAGGAGCACACTGTCTTCACTCTGCTTTAGGAACACACTGTCTTCACTCTGGGTTAGGAACACACTGTCTTTGCTCTAGGAACACAATGTCTTCACTCTGCATTAGGAACACACTGTCTTCACTCTGGGTTAGGAACACACTGTCTACACTCTGCTCTAGGAAAACACTGTCTTCACTCTGCATTAGGAACACACTGTCTTAACTCTGCTCTAGGAACACACTGTCTTCACTCTGTTTCATGCACATACACCGCAACTGTGCGATAGGAAAACACTGTATTAACTCTGCTCTAGGAACACACAGTCTTCACTCTGCTCTAGGAACACACTGTCTTCACTCTGCATTAGGAACACACTGTCTTCACTCTGCTCTAGGAACACACTGTCTTCACTCTGCATTAGGAACACACTGTCTTCACTCTCAATTAGGAACACACTGTCTTCACCCTGCTCTGAAAACACACTGTCTTCACTCTGCATTTGTAACACACTGTCTTCACTCTACTCTAGGAACACACTGTCTTCACTCTCCTTTAGGAACACACTGTCTTCACTCTGCGTTAGGAACACACTGTCTTCACTCTGCTATATGGACATACACCGCAACTCTGCTTTAGGAACACACTGTCTTCTCTCTGCTCTATGAACACACAGTCTTCACTCTGCTCTAGGAACACACTGTCTTCACTCTGCATTAGTAACACACTGTCTTCACTCTGCTGTAGGAACACACTGTCTTCACTCTGCATTAGGAACACACTGGCTTCACTCTGCATTATGAGCACACTGTTTTCACTCTGCTACATGCACATACACCGCAACTCTGCATTAGGAACACACTGTCTTCACTCTGCTCTAGGAACACACTGTCTTCACTTTGTGTTAGGAACACAGTGTCTTTACTCTCTCTAGGAACACACTGTCTTCACTCTGCTCTATGCACATACACCGCAACTCTGTGTTAGGAACACACTGTCTTCACTCTGCTCTAGGAACACACTGTCTTCACTCTGCTCTAGGAACACACTGTCTTCACTCTGCATTAGGAACACACTGTCTTCACTCTGCTCTAGGAACACACTGTCTTCACTCTGCATTAGGAACACACTGTCTTCACTCTCAATTAGGAACACACTGTCTTCACCCTGCTCTGAAAACACACTGTCTTCACTCTGCATTTGTAACACACTGTCTTCACTCTACTCTAGGAACACACTGTCTTCACTCTCCTTTAGGAACACACTGTCTTCACTCTGCGTTAGGAACACACTGTCTTCACTCTGCTATATGGACATACACCGCAACTCTGCTTTAGGAACACACTGTCTTCTCTCTGCTCTATGAACACACAGTCTTCACTCTGCTCTAGGAACACACTGTCTTCACTCTGCATTAGTAACACACTGTCTTCACTCTGCTGTAGGAACACACTGTCTTCACTCTGCATTAGGAACACACTGGCTTCACTCTGCATTATGAGCACACTGTTTTCACTCTGCTACATGCACATACACCGCAACTCTGCATTAGGAACACACTGTCTTCACTCTGCTCTAGGAACACACTGTCTTCACTTTGTGTTAGGAACACAGTGTCTTTACTCTCTCTAGGAACACACTGTCTTCACTCTGCTCTATGCACATACACCGCAACTCTGTGTTAGGAACACACTGTCTTCACTCTGCTCTAGGAACACACTGTCTTCACTCTGCTCTAGGAACACACTGTCTTCACTCTGCATTAGGAACACACTGTCTTCACTCTGCTCTAGGAACACACTGTCTTCACTTTGTGTTAGGAACACAGTGTCTTTACTCTCTCTAGGAACACACTGTCTTCACTCTGCTCTATGCACATACACCGCAACTCTGTGTTAGGAACACACTGTCTTCACTCTGCTCTAGGAACACACTGTCTTCACTCTGCTCTAGGAACACACTGTCTTCACTCTGCATTAGGAACACACTGTCTTCACTCTGCTCTAGGAACACACTGTCTTCACTCTGCATTAGGAACACACTGTCTTCACTCTCAATTAGGAACACACTGTCTTCACCCTGCTCTGAAAACACACTGTCTTCACTCTGCATTAGTAACACACTGTCTTCACTCTACTCTAGGAACACACTGTCTTCACTCTCCTTTAGGAACACACTGTCTTCACTCTGCGTTAGGAACACACTGTCTTCACTCTGCTATATGGACATACACCGCAACTCTGCATTAGGAACACACTGTCTTCTCTCTGCTCTATGAACACACAGTCTTCACTCTGCTCTAGGAACACACTGTCTTCACTCTGCATTAGTAACACACTGTCTTCACTCTGCTGTAGGAACACACTGTCTTCACTCTGCATTAGGAACACACTGGCTTCACTCTGCATTATGAGCACACTGTTTTCACTCTGCTACATGCACATACACCGCAACTCTGCATTAGGAACACACTGTCTTCACTCTGCTCTAGGAACACACTGTCTTTGCTCCATGCACATACACCGCAACGCTGCCTTAGGAACACACTGTCTTCACTCTGCTCTAGGAGCACACTGCCTTCACTCTGCATTAGGAACAGACTGTCTTCACTCTGGGTCAGGAACACACTGTCTTCACTCTGCTCTAGGAACACACTGTCTTCACTCTGCAATAGTAACACACTTTCTTCACTCTGCTCTAGGAACACACTGTCTTCACTCTGCAATAGTAACACACTGTCTTCACTCTGCACTAGGAACACACTGTCTTCATTCTGCGTTTGGAACACACTGTCTTCACTCTGCTCCATGCACATACTCAGCAAGTGTGCATTAGGAACACACTGT
Source organism: Microtus pennsylvanicus (assembly GCF_037038515.1). Taxonomy (NCBI): domain Eukaryota; kingdom Metazoa; phylum Chordata; class Mammalia; order Rodentia; family Cricetidae; genus Microtus; species Microtus pennsylvanicus. Next base: position 1,141,758 of record NC_134588.1, read on the forward strand.
CTTCACTCTGCTCTAGGAACACACTGTGTTCACTCTGCTCTAGGAACACACTGTCTTCACTCTCCTCTAGGAACACACTGTCTTCACTCTGCTCTAGGAACATACTGTCTTCACTCTGCGTTAGGAACACACTGTCTTCACTCTGCTCCATGCACATACGCAGCAACTCTGCTTTGGGAACAAACTGTCTGCACTCTTCGTTAGGAACACACACTGTCCTTGCTCCATGCACATACATCGCAAGGCTGCGTTAGGAACACACTGTCTTCATTCTGCTCTAGGAACACACTGTCTTCACTCTGTGTTAGGAACACAGTGTCTTACTCTCTCTAGGAACACACTGTCTTCACTCTGCTCCATGCACATACACCGCAACTCTGTGTTAGGAACACACTGTCTTCACTCTGCTCTAGGAACACACTCTCTTCACTCTGCTCTAGGAACACACTGTCTTCACTCTGCATTAGGAACACACTGTCTTCACTCTGCTCTAGGAACACACTGTCTTCACTCTGCATTAGGAACACACTGTCTTCACTCTCAATTAGGAACACACTGTCTTCACTCTGCTCTAGAAACACACTGTCTTCACTCTGCATTAGTAACACACTGTCTTCACTCTACTCTAGGAACACACTGTCTTCATTCTACATTAAGAACACACTGTCTTCACTCTGCTATTTGCACATACACCGCAACTCTGCGTTAGAACACACTGTCTTCATTCTGCTCTAGGAACACACTGTTTTCATTCTGCTCTAGGAACACACTGTCTTCACTCTGCTCTAGGAACACACTGTATTCTCTCTGCGTTAGGAACACACTCTCTTTACTCTGCTCTAGGAACACACTGTGTTTACTCTGTGTTAGGTACACACTCTTTTCACTCTGCTCTAGGAACACACTGTCTTCACTCTGCATTAGGAACACACTGTCTTTACTCTGCTCCATGTGCATACACCGCAACTCTGCATTACGAACACACTGTCTTCACTCTGCTCTTGGAACACACTGTCTTTACTCTGCTCCATGCACATACACCGCAACTCTGCGTTAAGAACACACTGTATTCACTCTGCTCAAGGAGCACACTGTCTTCACTCTGCATTAGGAACACACTGTCTTCACTCTGGGATAGGAACACACTGTCTTCACTCTGCTTTAGTGACACACTGTCTTCACTCTGCTCTAGGAGCACACTGTCTTCACTCTGCTTTAGGAACACACTGTCTTCATTCTGCTCTAGGAACACATTGTCTTCACTCTGCGTTTTGAACACAGTGTCTTCACTCTGCTCTAGGAACACACTGTCTTCACTCTGCTCCATGCACATACACCGCAACTCTGTGTTAGGAACACACTGTCTTCACTGTGCTCTAAAAACACACTGTCTTCACTCTGCACTAGGAACACACTGTCTTCATTCTGCGTTTGGAACACACTGTCTTCACTCTGCTCCATGCACATACACCGCAACTCTGTGTTAGGAACACACTGTCTTCACTGTGCTCTAAAAACACACTGTCTTCACTCTGCATTAGGAACACACTGTCTTCACTCTGCATTAGGAACACACTGTCTTCACACTGCTCTAGGAAGACACTGTGTTCACTCTGCATTAGGACCACACTGTCTTCACTCTGCCCTAGGAAAACACTGTGTTCACTCTGCATTAGTAACACACTGTCTTCACTCTGCAATAGTAACACACTGTCTTCACTCTAATCCAGGAACACAATGTCTACATTCTGCATTAGGAACACACTGTCTTCACTCTGCTATATGCACATACACCGCAACTCTGCGTTAGGAACACACTATCTTCACTCTGCTCTGGGAACACACTGTCTTTACTCTGCAACATGCACATACACTGCAACTCTTCGTTAGGAACACAATGTCTTCACTCTGCTCTAGGAACACACTGTCTTCACTCTGCTCTAGGAGCACACTGTCTTCACTCTGCTTTAGGAACACACTGTCTTCACTCTGGGTTAGGAACACACTGTCTTTGCTCTAGGAACACAATGTCTTCACTCTGCATTAGGAACACACTGTCTTCACTCTGGGTTAGGAACACACTGTCTACACTCTGCTCTAGGAAAACACTGTCTTCACTCTGCATTAGGAACACACTGTCTTAACTCTGCTCTAGGAACACACTGTCTTCACTCTGTTTCATGCACATACACCGCAACTGTGCGATAGGAAAACACTGTATTAACTCTGCTCTAGGAACACACAGTCTTCACTCTGCTCTAGGAACACACTGTCTTCACTCTGCATTAGGAACACACTGTCTTCACTCTGCTCTAGGAACACACTGTCTTCACTCTGCATTAGGAACACACTGTCTTCACTCTCAATTAGGAACACACTGTCTTCACCCTGCTCTGAAAACACACTGTCTTCACTCTGCATTTGTAACACACTGTCTTCACTCTACTCTAGGAACACACTGTCTTCACTCTCCTTTAGGAACACACTGTCTTCACTCTGCGTTAGGAACACACTGTCTTCACTCTGCTATATGGACATACACCGCAACTCTGCTTTAGGAACACACTGTCTTCTCTCTGCTCTATGAACACACAGTCTTCACTCTGCTCTAGGAACACACTGTCTTCACTCTGCATTAGTAACACACTGTCTTCACTCTGCTGTAGGAACACACTGTCTTCACTCTGCATTAGGAACACACTGGCTTCACTCTGCATTATGAGCACACTGTTTTCACTCTGCTACATGCACATACACCGCAACTCTGCATTAGGAACACACTGTCTTCACTCTGCTCTAGGAACACACTGTCTTCACTTTGTGTTAGGAACACAGTGTCTTTACTCTCTCTAGGAACACACTGTCTTCACTCTGCTCTATGCACATACACCGCAACTCTGTGTTAGGAACACACTGTCTTCACTCTGCTCTAGGAACACACTGTCTTCACTCTGCTCTAGGAACACACTGTCTTCACTCTGCATTAGGAACACACTGTCTTCACTCTGCTCTAGGAACACACTGTCTTCACTCTGCATTAGGAACACACTGTCTTCACTCTCAATTAGGAACACACTGTCTTCACCCTGCTCTGAAAACACACTGTCTTCACTCTGCATTTGTAACACACTGTCTTCACTCTACTCTAGGAACACACTGTCTTCACTCTCCTTTAGGAACACACTGTCTTCACTCTGCGTTAGGAACACACTGTCTTCACTCTGCTATATGGACATACACCGCAACTCTGCTTTAGGAACACACTGTCTTCTCTCTGCTCTATGAACACACAGTCTTCACTCTGCTCTAGGAACACACTGTCTTCACTCTGCATTAGTAACACACTGTCTTCACTCTGCTGTAGGAACACACTGTCTTCACTCTGCATTAGGAACACACTGGCTTCACTCTGCATTATGAGCACACTGTTTTCACTCTGCTACATGCACATACACCGCAACTCTGCATTAGGAACACACTGTCTTCACTCTGCTCTAGGAACACACTGTCTTCACTTTGTGTTAGGAACACAGTGTCTTTACTCTCTCTAGGAACACACTGTCTTCACTCTGCTCTATGCACATACACCGCAACTCTGTGTTAGGAACACACTGTCTTCACTCTGCTCTAGGAACACACTGTCTTCACTCTGCTCTAGGAACACACTGTCTTCACTCTGCATTAGGAACACACTGTCTTCACTCTGCTCTAGGAACACACTGTCTTCACTTTGTGTTAGGAACACAGTGTCTTTACTCTCTCTAGGAACACACTGTCTTCACTCTGCTCTATGCACATACACCGCAACTCTGTGTTAGGAACACACTGTCTTCACTCTGCTCTAGGAACACACTGTCTTCACTCTGCTCTAGGAACACACTGTCTTCACTCTGCATTAGGAACACACTGTCTTCACTCTGCTCTAGGAACACACTGTCTTCACTCTGCATTAGGAACACACTGTCTTCACTCTCAATTAGGAACACACTGTCTTCACCCTGCTCTGAAAACACACTGTCTTCACTCTGCATTAGTAACACACTGTCTTCACTCTACTCTAGGAACACACTGTCTTCACTCTCCTTTAGGAACACACTGTCTTCACTCTGCGTTAGGAACACACTGTCTTCACTCTGCTATATGGACATACACCGCAACTCTGCATTAGGAACACACTGTCTTCTCTCTGCTCTATGAACACACAGTCTTCACTCTGCTCTAGGAACACACTGTCTTCACTCTGCATTAGTAACACACTGTCTTCACTCTGCTGTAGGAACACACTGTCTTCACTCTGCATTAGGAACACACTGGCTTCACTCTGCATTATGAGCACACTGTTTTCACTCTGCTACATGCACATACACCGCAACTCTGCATTAGGAACACACTGTCTTCACTCTGCTCTAGGAACACACTGTCTTTGCTCCATGCACATACACCGCAACGCTGCCTTAGGAACACACTGTCTTCACTCTGCTCTAGGAGCACACTGCCTTCACTCTGCATTAGGAACAGACTGTCTTCACTCTGGGTCAGGAACACACTGTCTTCACTCTGCTCTAGGAACACACTGTCTTCACTCTGCAATAGTAACACACTTTCTTCACTCTGCTCTAGGAACACACTGTCTTCACTCTGCAATAGTAACACACTGTCTTCACTCTGCACTAGGAACACACTGTCTTCATTCTGCGTTTGGAACACACTGTCTTCACTCTGCTCCATGCACATACTCAGCAAGTGTGCATTAGGAACACACTGTCTTCACTCTGCTCTAGGAACACACTGTGTTCACTCTGCTCTAGGAACACACTGTCTTCACTCTCCTCTAGGAACACACTGTCTTCACTCTGCTCTAGGAACATACTGTCTTCACTCTGCGTTAGGAACACACTGTCTTCACTCTGCTCCATGCACATACGCAGCAACTCTGCTTTGGGAACAAACTGTCTGCACTCTTCGTTAGGAACACACACTGTCCTTGCTCCATGCACATACATCGCAAGGCTGCGTTAGGAACACACTGTCTTCATTCTGCTCTAGGAACACACTGTCTTCACTCTGTGTTAGGAACACAGTGTCTTACTCTCTCTAGGAACACACTGTCTTCACTCTGCTCCATGCACATACACCGCAACTCTGTGTTAGGAACACACTGTCTTCACTCTGCTCTAGGAACACACTCTCTTCACTCTGCTCTAGGAACACACTGTCTTCACTCTGCATTAGGAACACACTGTCTTCACTCTGCTCTAGGAACACACTGTCTTCACTCTGCATTAGGAACACACTGTCTTCACTCTCAATTAGGAACACACTGTCTTCACTCTGCTCTAGAAACACACTGTCTTCACTCTGCATTAGTAACACACTGTCTTCACTCTACTCTAGGAACACACTGTCTTCATTCTACATTAAGAACACACTGTCTTCACTCTGCTATTTGCACATACACCGCAACTCTGCGTTAGAACACACTGTCTTCATTCTGCTCTAGGAACACACTGTTTTCATTCTGCTCTAGGAACACACTGTCTTCACTCTGCTCTAGGAACACACTGTATTCTCTCTGCGTTAGGAACACACTCTCTTTACTCTGCTCTAGGAACACACTGTGTTTACTCTGTGTTAGGTACACACTCTTTTCACTCTGCTCTAGGAACACACTGTCTTCACTCTGCATTAGGAACACACTGTCTTTACTCTGCTCCATGTGCATACACCGCAACTCTGCATTACGAACACACTGTCTTCACTCTGCTCTTGGAACACACTGTCTTTACTCTGCTCCATGCACATACACCGCAACTCTGCGTTAAGAACACACTGTATTCACTCTGCTCAAGGAGCACACTGTCTTCACTCTGCATTAGGAACACACTGTCTTCACTCTGGGATAGGAACACACTGTCTTCACTCTGCTTTAGTGACACACTGTCTTCACTCTGCTCTAGGAGCACACTGTCTTCACTCTGCTTTAGGAACACACTGTCTTCATTCTGCTCTAGGAACACATTGTCTTCACTCTGCGTTTTGAACACAGTGTCTTCACTCTGCTCTAGGAACACACTGTCTTCACTCTGCTCCATGCACATACACCGCAACTCTGTGTTAGGAACACACTGTCTTCACTGTGCTCTAAAAACACACTGTCTTCACTCTGCACTAGGAACACACTGTCTTCATTCTGCGTTTGGAACACACTGTCTTCACTCTGCTCCATGCACATACACCGCAACTCTGTGTTAGGAACACACTGTCTTCACTGTGCTCTAAAAACACACTGTCTTCACTCTGCATTAGGAACACACTGTCTTCACTCTGCATTAGGAACACACTGTCTTCACACTGCTCTAGGAAGACACTGTGTTCACTCTGCATTAGGACCACACTGTCTTCACTCTGCCCTAGGAAAACACTGTGTTCACTCTGCATTAGTAACACACTGTCTTCACTCTGCAATAGTAACACACTGTCTTCACTCTAATCCAGGAACACAATGTCTACATTCTGCATTAGGAACACACTGTCTTCACTCTGCTATATGCACATACACCGCAACTCTGCGTTAGGAACACACTATCTTCACTCTGCTCTGGGAACACACTGTCTTTACTCTGCAACATGCACATACACTGCAACTCTTCGTTAGGAACACAATGTCTTCACTCTGCTCTAGGAACACACTGTCTTCACTCTGCATTAGGAACACACTGTCTTCACTGTGCTCTAGGAACACACTGTCTTCACTCTGCACTAGGAACACACTGTCTTCATTCTGCGTTTGGAACACACTGTCTTCACTCTGTTCCATGCACATACACAGCAACACTGCATTAGGAACAAACTGTCTACACTCTGCGTTAAGGACACACTGTCTTCACTCTGCCTTTGGAACACACTTTCTTCATTCTGCTCTAAGAACACACTGTCTTCACTCTGCCTTAGGAACACAGTGTCTTCACTCTGCTCTAGGAACACACTATCTTCACTCTGCATTAGGAACACACTGTCTTCACTCTGCTCTAGGAACACACTGTCTTCACTCAGCATTAGGAACACACTGTCATCACTCTGCTCTAGGAACACATTGTCTTCACTCTGCATTAGTGACAACCTGTCTTCACTCTGCTCTAGGAACACACTGTCTTCACTCAGCATTAGGAACACACTGTCATCACTCTGCTCTAGGAATACACTGTCTTCACTCTGCATTAGTAACACACTGTCTTCACTCTGCTCTCGGAACACACTGTCTTCAATCTGCGTTAGGAACACACTGTCTTCACTCTGCTCTAGGAACACACTGTCTTCACTATGCTCTAGGAGCACACTGTCTTCACTCTGCATTAGGAACACACTGTCTTCACTCTGTTGTAGGAATACACTGTCTTCTCTCTGAATTAAGAACACAGGGTCTTCACTCTGCGTTAGTAACACACTGTCTTCACTCTGCACTAGGAACTCACTGTCTTCATTCTGCGTTTGGAACCCACTGTCTTCACTCTGCTCCATGCACATACTTAGCAAGTCTGCATTAGGAACACACTGTCTTAACTCTGCCTTAGGAACACACTGTCTTCACTCTGCTATACGCACATACAGCGCAACTCTGCATTAGGAACACTTGTCTTCACTCTGCTCAAGGAACACACAGTCTTCACTCTGCTCTGGGAACACACTGTCTTCACTCTGCATTAGTGACACACTGTCTTCACTCTGCTTAGGAACACAGTGTCTTCACTCTGCATTAGGAACACACTAGCTTCACTCTGCGTTAGGAACAGACTGTCTTCACTCTGCACTAGGAACACACTGTCTTCATTCTGCGTTTGGAACACACTGTTTTCACTCTGCTACATGCACATATACCGCAACTCTGCGTTAGGAACAAACTGTCTTCACTCTGCTCTAGGAACACACTGTCTTCACTCTGCATTAGGAACACACTGTCTTACCTCTGCTCTAGGAACACACTGTCTTCACTCTGCGTTAGGAACACACTGTCTTCTCTCTTCTCCATGCACATACACAGCAACTCTGCTTTAGGAACAAACTGTCTACACTCTGCGTTAGGAACACACAGTGTCTTTGCTCCATGCACATACACCGCAACGCTGTGTTAGGAACAGACTGTCTTAATTCTGCTCTAGAAACACACTGTCTTCACTCTGTGTTAGGAACACAGTGTCTTCACTCTGCTCTAGGAACACACTGTCTTCACTCTGCTCTAGGAACACACTGTCTTCACTCTGCATTAGGAACACACTGTCTTCACTCTGCTCTAGGAACACACTGTCTTCACTCTGCATTAGGAACACACTGTCTTCACTCTGAATTAGGAACATACTATCTTCACTCTGCTCTAGAAACACACTGTCTTCACTCTGCATTAGTAACACACTGTCTTCACTCTACTCTAGGAACACACTGTCTTCATTCTACATTAAGAACACACTGTCTTCACTCTGCTATTTGCACATACACCGCAACTCTGCGTTAGAACACACTGTCTACATTCTGCTCTAGGAACACACTGTCTTCATCTGCATTAGGAACACACTGTTTTCATTCTGCTCTAGGAACACACTGTCTTCACTCTTCTCTAGGAACACACTGTATTCTCTCTGCGTAAGGAACACACTCTCTTTACTCTGCTCGAGGAACACACTGTGTTTACTCTGTGTTAGGTACACACTGTTTTCACTCTGGTCTAGGAACACACTGTCTTCACTCTGCTCTAGGAACACACTGTCTTTACTCTGCTCCATGCACATACACCGCAACTCTGCGTTAAGAACACACTGTATTCACTCTGCTCAAGGAGCACACTGTCTTCACTCTGCATTAGGAACACACTGTCTTCACTCTGGGATAGGAACACACTGTCTTCACTCTGCTTTAGTGACACACTGTCTTCACTCTGCTCTAGGAGCACACTGTCTTCACTCTGCGTTTTGAACACAGTGTCTTCACTCTGCTCTAGGAACACACTGTCTTCACTCTGCTCCATGCACATACAACGCAACTCTGTGTTAGGAACACACTGTCTTCACTCTGCTCTAAAAACACACTGTCTTCACTCTGTACTAGGAACACACTGTCTTCACTCTGCCTTTGGAACACACTTTCTTCATTCTACTCTAAGAACACACTGTCTTCACTCTGCGTTAGGAACACAGTGTCTTCACTCTGCTCTAGGAACACACTGTCTTCACTCTGCATTAGGAACACACTGTCATCACTCTGCTCTAGGAACACACTGTCTTCACTCTGCATTAGTGACAACCTGTCTCCACTCTGCTCTAGGAACATACTGTCTTCACTCTGCTCTAGGAACACACTGTCTTCACTCTGCATTAGGAACACACTGTCTTCACTCTGAATTAGGAACACACTATCTTCACTCTGCTCTAGAAACACACTGTCTTCACTCTGCATTAGTAACACACTCTCTTCACTCTACTCTAGGAACACACTGTCTTCATTCTACATTAAGAACACACTGTCTTTACTCTGCTCCATGCGCATACACCGCAACTCTGCATTACGAACACACTGTATTCACTCTGCTCAAGGAGCGCACTGTCTTCACTCTGCATTAGGAACACACTGTCTTCACTCTGGGATAGGAACACACTGTCTTCACTCTGCTTTAGTGACACACTGTCTTCACTCTGCTCTAGGAGCACACTGTCTTCACTCTGCGTTTTGAACACAGTGTCTTCACTCTGCTCTAGGAACACACTGTCTTCACTCTGCTCCATGCACATACACCGCAACTCTGTGTTAGGAACACACTGTCTTCACTCTGCTCTAAAAACACACTGTCTTCACTCTGCACTAGGAACACACTGTCTTCATTCTGCGTTTGGAACACACTGTCTTCACTCTGCTCCATGCACATACTCAGCAAGTATGCATTAGGAACACACTGTCTTCACTCTGCATTAGGAACACACTGTCTTCACTCTGCTCTAGGAAGACACTGTGTTCACTCTGCATTAGGACCACACTGTCTTCACTCTGCCCTAGGAACACACTGTGTTCACTCTGCATTAGTAACACACTGTCCTCACTCTGCAATAGTAACACACTGTCTTCACTCTAATCCAAGAACACAATGTCTTCATTCTGCATTAGGAACATACTGTCTTCACACTGCTATATGCACATACACCGCAACTCTGCGTTAGAAACACACTGTCTTCACTCTGCTATATGCACATACACTGCAACTCTTCGTTAGGAACACACTGTCTTCACTCTCCTCTAGGAAATCACTGTCTTCACTCTGCATTAGGAAAACATGTCTTCACTGTGCTCTAGGAACACACTGTCTTCACTCTGCTCCATGCACATACACAGCAACACTGTATTAGGAACAAACTGTCTACACTCTGCGTTAAGGACACACTGTCTTCACTCTGCCTTTGGAACACAATTTCTTCATTCTGCTCTAAGAACACACTGTCTTCACTCTGCGTTAGGAACACAGTGTCTTCACTCTGCTCTAGGAACACACTGTCTTCACTCTGCATTAGGAACACACTGTCTTCACTCTGCTCTAGGAACACACTGTCTTCACTCAGCATTAGGAACACACTGTCATCACTCTGCTCTAGGAACACACTGTCTTCACTTTGCATTAGTGACAACCTGTCTCCACTCTGCTCTAGGAACACACTGTCTTCACTCTGCTAAATGCACATATACCGCAACTCTGCGTTAGGAACAAACTGTCTTCACTATGCTCTAGGAAGACACTGTCTTTACTCTGCTCCATGCACGTACACCGCAACTCTGTGTTACGAACACATTGTCTTCACTCTGCTCTAGGAACACACTGTCTTTATTCTGCTCCATGCACATACACCGCAACTCTACATTAGGAACACACTGTCTTCACTCTGCTCTAGGAGCACACTGTCTTCACTCTGCTTTAGGAACACACTGTCTTCACTCTGGGTTAGGAACACACTGTCTTTGCTCTAGGAACACAATGTCTTCACTCTGCATTAGGAACACACTGTCTTCACTCTGGGTTAGGAACACACTGTCTACACTCTGCTCTAGGAAAACACTGTCTTCACTCTGCATTAGGAACACACTGTCTTAACTCTGCTCTAGGAACACACTGTCTTCACTCTGTTTCATGCACATACACCGCAACTGTGCGATAGGAAAACACTGTATTAACTCTGCTCTAGGAACACACAGTCTTCACTCTGCTCTAGGAACACACTGTCTTCACTCTGCATTAGGAACACACTGTCTTCACTCTGCTCTAGGAACACACTGTCTTCACTCTGCATTAGGAACACACTGTCTTCACTCTCAATTAGGAACACACTGTCTTCACCCTGCTCTGAAAACACACTGTCTTCACTCTGCATTTGTAACACACTGTCTTCACTCTACTCTAGGAACACACTGTCTTCACTCTCCTTTAGGAACACACTGTCTTCACTCTGCGTTAGGAACACACTGTCTTCACTCTGCTATATGGACATACACCGCAACTCTGCTTTAGGAACACACTGTCTTCTCTCTGCTCTATGAACACACAGTCTTCACTCTGCTCTAGGAACACACTGTCTTCACTCTGCATTAGTAACACACTGTCTTCACTCTGCTGTAGGAACACACTGTCTTCACTCTGCATTAGGAACACACTGGCTTCACTCTGCATTATGAGCACACTGTTTTCACTCTGCTACATGCACATACACCGCAACTCTGCATTAGGAACACACTGTCTTCACTCTGCTCTAGGAACACACTGTCTTCACTTTGTGTTAGGAACACAGTGTCTTTACTCTCTCTAGGAACACACTGTCTTCACTCTGCTCTATGCACATACACCGCAACTCTGTGTTAGGAACACACTGTCTTCACTCTGCTCTAGGAACACACTGTCTTCACTCTGCTCTAGGAACACACTGTCTTCACTCTGCATTAGGAACACACTGTCTTCACTCTGCTCTAGGAACACACTGTCTTCACTCTGCATTAGGAACACACTGTCTTCACTCTCAATTAGGAACACACTGTCTTCACCCTGCTCTGAAAACACACTGTCTTCACTCTGCATTTGTAACACACTGTCTTCACTCTACTCTAGGAACACACTGTCTTCACTCTCCTTTAGGAACACACTGTCTTCACTCTGCGTTAGGAACACACTGTCTTCACTCTGCTATATGGACATACACCGCAACTCTGCTTTAGGAACACACTGTCTTCTCTCTGCTCTATGAACACACAGTCTTCACTCTGCTCTAGGAACACACTGTCTTCACTCTGCATTAGTAACACACTGTCTTCACTCTGCTGTAGGAACACACTGTCTTCACTCTGCATTAGGAACACACTGGCTTCACTCTGCATTATGAGCACACTGTTTTCACTCTGCTACATGCACATACACCGCAACTCTGCATTAGGAACACACTGTCTTCACTCTGCTCTAGGAACACACTGTCTTCACTTTGTGTTAGGAACACAGTGTCTTTACTCTCTCTAGGAACACACTGTCTTCACTCTGCTCTATGCACATACACCGCAACTCTGTGTTAGGAACACACTGTCTTCACTCTGCTCTAGGAACACACTGTCTTCACTCTGCTCTAGGAACACACTGTCTTCACTCTGCATTAGGAACACACTGTCTTCACTCTGCTCTAGGAACACACTGTCTTCACTCTGCATTAGGAACACACTGTCTTCACTCTCAATTAGGAACACACTGTCTTCACCCTGCTCTGAAAACACACTGTCTTCACTCTGCATTAGTAACACACTGTCTTCACTCTACTCTAGGAACACACTGTCTTCACTCTCCTTTAGGAACACACTGTCTTCACTCTGCGTTAGGAACACACTGTCTTCACTCTGCTATATGGACATACACCGCAACTCTGCATTAGGAACACACTGTCTTCTCTCTGCTCTATGAACACACAGTCTTCACTCTGCTCTAGGAACACACTGTCTTCACTCTGCATTAGTAACACACTGTCTTCACTCTGCTGTAGGAACACACTGTCTTCACTCTGCATTAGGAACACACTGGCTTCACTCTGCATTATGAGCACACTGTTTTCACTCTGCTACATGCACATACACCGCAACTCTGCATTAGGAACACACTGTCTTCACTCTGCTCTAGGAACACACTGTCTTTGCTCCATGCACATACACCGCAACGCTGCCTTAGGAACACACTGTCTTCACTCTGCTCTAGGAGCACACTGCCTTCACTCTGCATTAGGAACAGACTGTCTTCACTCTGGGTCAGGAACACACTGTCTTCACTCTGCTCTAGGAACACACTGTCTTCACTCTGCAATAGTAACACACTTTCTTCACTCTGCTCTAGGAACACACTGTCTTCACTCTGCAATAGTAACACACTGTCTTCACTCTGCACTAGGAACACACTGTCTTCATTCTGCGTTTGGAACACACTGTCTTCACTCTGCTCCATGCACATACTCAGCAAGTGTGCATTAGGAACACACTGTCTTCACTCTGCTCTAGGAACACACTGTGTTCACTCTGCTCTAGGAACACACTGTCTTCACTCTCCTCTAGGAACACACTGTCTTCACTCTGCTCTAGGAACATACTGTCTTCACTCTGCGTTAGGAACACACTGTCTTCACTCTGCTCCATGCACATACGCAGCAACTCTGCTTTGGGAACAAACTGTCTGCACTCTTCGTTAGGAACACACACTGTCCTTGCTCCATGCACATACATCGCAAGGCTGCGTTAGGAACACACTGTCTTCATTCTGCTCTAGGAACACACTGTCTTCACTCTGTGTTAGGAACACAGTGTCTTACTCTCTCTAGGAACACACTGTCTTCACTCTGCTCCATGCACATACACCGCAACTCTGTGTTAGGAACACACTGTCTTCACTCTGCTCTAGGAACACACTCTCTTCACTCTGCTCTAGGAACACACTGTCTTCACTCTGCATTAGGAACACACTGTCTTCACTCTGCTCTAGGAACACACTGTCTTCACTCTGCATTAGGAACACACTGTCTTCACTCTCAATTAGGAACACACTGTCTTCACTCTGCTCTAGAAACACACTGTCTTCACTCTGCATTAGTAACACACTGTCTTCACTCTACTCTAGGAACACACTGTCTTCATTCTACATTAAGAACACACTGTCTTCACTCTGCTATTTGCACATACACCGCAACTCTGCGTTAGAACACACTGTCTTCATTCTGCTCTAGGAACACACTGTTTTCATTCTGCTCTAGGAACACACTGTCTTCACTCTGCTCTAGGAACACACTGTATTCTCTCTGCGTTAGGAACACACTCTCTTTACTCTGCTCTAGGAACACACTGTGTTTACTCTGTGTTAGGTACACACTCTTTTCACTCTGCTCTAGGAACACACTGTCTTCACTCTGCATTAGGAACACACTGTCTTTACTCTGCTCCATGTGCATACACCGCAACTCTGCATTACGAACACACTGTCTTCACTCTGCTCTTGGAACACACTGTCTTTACTCTGCTCCATGCACATACACCGCAACTCTGCGTTAAGAACACACTGTATTCACTCTGCTCAAGGAGCACACTGTCTTCACTCTGCATTAGGAACACACTGTCTTCACTCTGGGATAGGAACACACTGTCTTCACTCTGCTTTAGTGACACACTGTCTTCACTCTGCTCTAGGAGCACACTGTCTTCACTCTGCTTTAGGAACACACTGTCTTCATTCTGCTCTAGGAACACATTGTCTTCACTCTGCGTTTTGAACACAGTGTCTTCACTCTGCTCTAGGAACACACTGTCTTCACTCTGCTCCATGCACATACACCGCAACTCTGTGTTAGGAACACACTGTCTTCACTGTGCTCTAAAAACACACTGTCTTCACTCTGCACTAGGAACACACTGTCTTCATTCTGCGTTTGGAACACACTGTCTTCACTCTGCTCCATGCACATACACCGCAACTCTGTGTTAGGAACACACTGTCTTCACTGTGCTCTAAAAACACACTGTCTTCACTCTGCATTAGGAACACACTGTCTTCACTCTGCATTAGGAACACACTGTCTTCACACTGCTCTAGGAAGACACTGTGTTCACTCTGCATTAGGACCACACTGTCTTCACTCTGCCCTAGGAAAACACTGTGTTCACTCTGCATTAGTAACACACTGTCTTCACTCTGCAATAGTAACACACTGTCTTCACTCTAATCCAGGAACACAATGTCTACATTCTGCATTAGGAACACACTGTCTTCACTCTGCTATATGCACATACACCGCAACTCTGCGTTAGGAACACACTATCTTCACTCTGCTCTGGGAACACACTGTCTTTACTCTGCAACATGCACATACACTGCAACTCTTCGTTAGGAACACAATGTCTTCACTCTGCTCTAGGAACACACTGTCTTCACTCTGCATTAGGAACACACTGTCTTCACTGTGCTCTAGGAACACACTGTCTTCACTCTGCACTAGGAACACACTGTCTTCATTCTGCGTTTGGAACACACTGTCTTCACTCTGTTCCATGCACATACACAGCAACACTGCATTAGGAACAAACTGTCTACACTCTGCGTTAAGGACACACTGTCTTCACTCTGCCTTTGGAACACACTTTCTTCATTCTGCTCTAAGAACACACTGTCTTCACTCTGCCTTAGGAACACAGTGTCTTCACTCTGCTCTAGGAACACACTATCTTCACTCTGCATTAGGAACACACTGTCTTCACTCTGCTCTAGGAACACACTGTCTTCACTCAGCATTAGGAACACACTGTCATCACTCTGCTCTAGGAACACATTGTCTTCACTCTGCATTAGTGACAACCTGTCTTCACTCTGCTCTAGGAACACACTGTCTTCACTCAGCATTAGGAACACACTGTCATCACTCTGCTCTAGGAATACACTGTCTTCACTCTGCATTAGTAACACACTGTCTTCACTCTGCTCTCAGAACACACTGTCTTCAATCTGCGTTAGGAACACACTGTCTTCACTCTGCTCTAGGAACACACTGTCTTCACTATGCTCTAGGAGCACACTGTCTTCACTCTGCATTAGGAACACACTGTCTTCACTCTGTTGTAGGAATACACTGTCTTCTCTCTGAATTAAGAACACAGGGTCTTCACTCTGCGTTAGTAACACACTGTCTTCACTCTGCACTAGGAACACACTGTCTTCATTCTGCGTTTGGAACACACTGTTTTCACTCTGCTACATGCACATATACCGCAACTCTGCGTTAGGAACAAACTGTCTTCACTCTGCTCTAGGAACACACTGTCTTTATTCTGCTCCATGCACATACACCGCAACTCTCCATTAGGAACACACTGTATTCACTCTGCTCTAGGAGCACACTGTCTTCACTCTGCTTTAGGAACACACTGTCTTCACTCTGGGTTAGGACCACACTGTCTTTGCTCTAGGAACACAATGTCTTCACTCTGCATTAGGAACACACTGTCTTCACTCTGGGTTAGGAACACACTGTCTACACTCTGCTCTAGGAAAACACTGTCTTCACTCTGCATTAGGAACACACTGTCTTAACTCTGCTCTAGGAACACACTGTCTTCACTCTGTTCCATGCACATACACCGCAACTGTGTGATAGGAAAACACTGTCTTAACTCTGCTCTAGGAACACACAGTCTTCACTCTGCTCTAGGAACACACTGTCTTCACTCTGCTCTAGGAACACACTGTCTTCACTCTGCGTTAGGAACACATTGTCTTCACTCTGCTCCATGCACATACACAGCAACTCTGCATTAGGAACAAACTGTCTTCACTCTATCTCGGGACACACTGTCTTTACTCTGCTCCATGCACATAGACCGCAAGTCTGCGTTAGGAACACCCTGTCTTCACTCTGCTGTAGGAGCACACTGTCTTAACTCTGCATTAGGAACACACTGTCTTCACTCTGCTCTAGGAACACACTGTCTTCACTCTGCATTAGGAACACACTGTCTTCACTCTGCTTTAGGAACACACTGTCTTCACTCTATCTCGTGACACACTGTCTTTACTCTGCTCCATGCATATACACCGCAACTCTGCGTTAGGAACACACTGTCTTCACTCTGCTGTAGGAGCACACTGTCTTAACTCTGCATTAGGAACACACTGTCTTCACTTTGCTCTAGGAACACACTGTCTTCACTCTGCATTAGGAACACACTGTCTTCACTCTGAGTTAAGAACAACTGTAATCACTCCGCACTAGGAACACACTGTCTTCATTCAGCATTTGAAACCCTGTTTTCACTCTGCTCCATGCACATACACAGCAAGTCTGCATTAGGAACACCTAGTCTTCACTATGCATTCGGAACACACTGTCTTCACTCTGCGTTAGGAACACACAGTCCTCACTCTGCTCTAGGAACACACTGTCTTCACACTGCATTAGGAAAACAGTGTCTTCACTCTGCTCTAGGAACACACTGTCTTCACTCTGCTCCATGCACATACATCGCAACTCTGCCTTAGGAAGACACTGTTTTCTCTCTTCCATAGGAACACACTGTCTTCATTCTGCTCTAGAAACACACTGTCTTCACTCTGCGTTTGGAACACAGTGTCTTCACTCTGCTCTAGGAAACACTGTCTTCACTCTGTTCCATGCAATACACCGCAACTGAGCGATAGGAACACACTGTTTTAACACTGCTCTAGGAACACACTGTCTTCACTCTGAATTAAGGACACACAGTCTTCACTCTGCGTTAGTAACACACTGTCTTCACTCTGCACTAGGAACACACTGTCTTCATTCTGCGTTTGGAACACACTGTCTTCACTCTGCTCCAAGCACATACTCAGCAAGTCTGCATTAGAAACACACTGTCTTCACTCTCCATTAGGAACGCAAAGTCTTCACTCTGCTCTAGGAACACACTGTGTTCACTCTGCATTAGGACCACACTGTCTTCACTCTGCTCTAGGAACACACTGTGATCACTCTGCATTAGTAACACACTGTCTTAACTCTGCTCTAGGAACACACTGTCTTCACTCTGCATTAGGAACACACTGTCTTCACTCTGCAATATGGACATACACCGCAACTCTACGTTAGGAACACACTGTCTTCACTCTGCTCTAGGAACACACTGTCTTCACTCTGCATTAGTAACACAATGTCTTCACTCTGCTGTAGGAACACACTGTCTTCACTCTGCATTAGGAACACAAAGGCTTCACTCTGCGTTAGGAACACACTGTTTTCACTCTGCTACATGCACATACACTGCAACTCTGCATTAGGAACACATGTTCACTCTGCTCTAGGAACACACTGTCTTTGCTCCATGCACATACACCGCAACTCTGCGTTTGGACCACACTGTCTTCACTCTGCTCTAGGAAAACACTGTCTTCACTATGCTCCATGCACATACACTGCAACTCTGCGTTAGGAACACACTGTATTCAGTCTGCTCTAGGAGCACACTGTCTTCACTCTGCATTAGGAACACACTATCTTCACTCTGGGTTAGGAACACATGGTCTTCATTCTGCTCTAGGAACACAATGTGTTCACTCTCCATTAGGAACACACTGTCTTCACTCTGCCCTAGGAACACACTGTCTTCACTCTGCTCTAGGAACACACAGTCTTCACTCTGCGTTAGGAACACACTGTCTTCACTCTGCTCCATGCACATACACAGCAACTCTGCATTAGGAACAAACTCTCTACACTCTGCGTTAAGGACACACTGTCTTCACTCTGCCTTTGGAACACACTTTCTTCATTCTGCTCTAAGAACACACTGTCTTCACTCTGCGTTAGGAACACAGTGTCTTCACTCTGCTCTAAAAACACACTGTCTTCACTATGCTCCATGCACAAACAACGCAACTCTGTGTTAGGAACACACTGACTTCATCTGCTCTAGAAACACACTGTCTTCACTCTGCATTAGGAACACACTGTCTTCACTCTGGGTTAGGAACACACTGTCTTCACTCTTCTCTAGGAACACACTGTCTTCACTCTGTATTAGGAACACACTGTGTTCACTCTCCTTTAGGAACACACTGTCTTCACTCTGCGTTAGGAACACACTGTCTTCACTCTGCTCTAGGAGCACACAGTCTTCACTCTGCTCTAGGAACACACTGTCTTCACTCTGTATTAGGAACACACTGTCTTCACTCAGCATTAGGAACACACTGTCCTCACTCTGCGTTAGGACCACACTGTATTCATTCTGCTATATGGACATACACCGCAACTCTGCGTTAGGAACACACTGTCTTCACTCTGCTCTAGGAACACACAGTCTTCACTCTGCTCTAGGAACACACTGTCTTCACTCTGCATTAGTAACACACTGTCTTCACTCTGCTCTAGGAACACACTGTCTTCACTCTGCATTAGGAACACACTGGCTTCACTCTGAGTTAGGAACACACTGTTTTAACTCTGTTACATGCACATATACCGCAACTCTGTGTTAGGAACAAACTGTCTTCACTCTTCTCTAGGAACACAATGTCTTTACTATGCTCCATGCATTTACACCGCAACTCTGCGTTAGGAGCACACTGTAGTCGCTCTGCTCTAGGAGCACAATGTCTTCACTCTGCATTAGGAACACACTGTCTTATCTCTTCTCTAGGAACACACTGTCTTCACTCTTCTCCATGCACATACACCGCAACTGTGCGATAGGAACAAACTGTCTTAACTCTTCTCTAGGAACAGACTGTCTTCACTCTGCTCTAGGAACACACAGTCTTCACTCTGCTCTATGAACACACTGTCTTCCATCTGCGTTAGGAACACACTATCTTCACTCTGCTCCATGCACATACACAGCAACTCTGCATTACAAACAAACTGTCTTCACTCTGCTCTAGGAACACACTGTCTTCACACTGCATTAAGAACACACTGTTTTCACTCTGCTCTAGGAACACACTGTCTTCCCTCGGGGTTAGGAACACACTGTCTTCACTCTGCTCTAGGAACACTGTCTTCACTCTGCATTAGGAACACACTGTCTTAACTCTGCTCTAGAAACACATTGTCTTCACTTTGCTCCATGCACATACACCGCAACTGTGCGATAGGAACACACTGTTTTAACTCTTCTCTAGGAACAGACTGTCTTCACTCTGCTCTAGGAACACACTGTCTTCACTCTGCTCTATGAACACACTGTCTTCCATCTGCGTTAGCAACAGACTGTCTTCACTCTGCTCCATGCACATACACAGCAACTCTGCATTATGAACAAACTGTCTTCACTCTGCTCTAGGAAAACACTGTCTTCACTATGCTCCATGCACATACACTGCAACTCTGCGTTAGGAACACACTGTATTCAGTCTGCTCTAGGAGCACACGGTCTTCACTCTGCATTAGGAACACACTGTCTACACTCTGAGTTAAGAACAACTGTAATCACTCCGCACTAGGAACACACTGTCTTCATTCAGCATTTGAAACCCTGTTTTCACTCTGCTCCATGCACATACACAGCAAGTCTGCATTAGGAACACCTAGTCTTCACTATGCATTCGGAACACACTGTCTTCACTCTGCGTTTGGAACACACAGTCCTCACTCTGCTCTAGGAACACACTGTCTTCACACTGCATTAGGAAAACAGTGTCTTCACTCTGCTCTAGGAACACACTGTCTTCACTCTGCTCCATGCACATACACAGCAACTCTGCATTATGAACAAACTGTCTTCACTCTGCTCTAGGAAAACACTGTCTTCACTATGCTCCATGCACATACACTGCAACTCTGCGTTAGGAACACACTGTATTCAGTCTGCTCTAGGAGCACACGGTCTTCACGCTGCATTAGGAACACACTATCTTCACTCTGGGTTAGGAACACATGGTCTTCATTTTGCTCTAGGAACACACTGTGTTCACTCTCCATTAGGAACACACTGTCTTCACTCTGCTCCATGCACATACACCGCAACTGTGCGATAGTAACACACTGTCTTAACTCTGCTCTAGGAACACACTGTCTTCACTCTGCCCTAGGAACACACTGTCTTCACTCTGCTCTGGGAACACACTGTCTTCACTCTGCATTAGTGACACACTGTCTTCACTCTGCTTAGGAACACAGTGTCTTCACTCTGCATTAGGAACACACTAGCTTCACTCTGCGTTAGGAACAGACTGTCTTCACTCTGCACTAGGAACACACTGTCTTCATTCTGCGTTTGGAACACACTGTTTTCACTCTGCTACATGCACATATACCGCAACTCTGCGTTAGGAACAAACTGTCTTCACTCTGCTCTAGGAACACACTGTCTTTATTCTGCTCCATGCACATACACCGCAACTCTCCATTAGGAACACACTGTATTCACTCTGCTCTAGGAGCACACTGTCTTCACTCTGCTTTAGGAACACACTGTCTTCACTCTGGGTTAGGACCACACTGTCTTTGCTCTAGGAACACAATGTCTTCACTCTGCATTAGGAACACACTGTCTTCACTCTGGGTTAGGAACACACTGTCTACACTCTGCTCTAGGAAAACACTGTCTTCACTCTGCATTAGGAACACACTGTCTTAACTCTGCTCTAGGAACACACTGTCTTCACTCTGTTCCATGCACATACACCGCAACTGTGCGATAGGAAAACACTGTCTTAACTCTGCTCTAGGAACACACAGTCTTCACTCTGCTCTAGGAACACACTGTCTTCACTCTGCTCTAGGAACACACTGTCTTCACTCTGCGTTAGGAACACATTGTCTTCACTCTGCTCCATGCACATACACAGCAAATCTGCATTAGGAACAAACTGTCTTCACTCTATCTCGGGACACACTGTCTTTACTCTGCTCCATGCACATAGACCGCAAGTCTGCGTTAGGAACACCCTGTCTTCACTCTGCTCTAGGAGCACACTGTCTTAACTCTGCATTAGGAACACACTGTCTTCACTCTGCTCTAGGAACACACTGTCTTCACTCTGCTCTAGGAACACACTGTCTTCACTCTGCTTTAGGAACACACTGTCTTCACTCTATCTCGTGACACACTGTCTTTACTCTGCTCCATGCATATACACCGCAACTCTGCGTTAGGAACACACTGTCTTCACTCTGCTGTAGGAGCACACTGTCTTAACTCTGCATTAGGAACACACTGTCTTCACTTTGCTCTAGGAACACACTGTCTTCACTCTGCATTAGGAACACACTGTCTTCACTCTGAGTTAAGAACAACTGTAATCACTCCGCACTAGGAACACACTGTCTTCATTCAGCATTTGAAACCCTGTTTTCACTCTGCTCCATGCACATACACAGCAAGTCTGCATTAGGAACACCTAGTCTTCACTATGCATTCGGAACACACTGTCTTCACTCTGCGTTAGGAACACACAGTCCTCACTCTGCTCTAGGAACACACTGTCTTCACACTGCATTAGGAAAACAGTGTCTTCACTCTGCTCTAGGAACACACTGTCTTCACTCTGCTCCATGCACATACATCGCAACTCTGCCTTAGGAAGACACTGTTTTCTCTCTTCCATAGGAACACACTGTCTTCATTCTGCTCTAGAAACACACTGTCTTCACTCTGCGTTTGGAACACAGTGTCTTCACTCTGCTCTAGGAACACACTGTCTTCACTCTGTTCCATGCACATACACCGCAACTGAGCGATAGGAACACACTGTTTTAACACTGCTCTAGGAACACACTGTCTTCACTCTGAATTAAGGACACACAGTCTTCACTCTGCGTTAGTAACACACTGTCTTCACTCTGCACTAGGAACACACTGTCTTCATTCTGCGTTTGGAACACACTGTCTTCACTCTGCTCCAAGCACATACTCAGCAAGTCTGCATTAGAAACACACTGTCTTCACTCTCCATTAGGAACGCAAAGTCTTCACTCTGCTCTAGGAACACACTGTGTTCACTCTGCATTAGGACCACACTGTCTTCACTCTGCTCTAGGAACACACTGTGATCACTCTGCATTAGTAACACACTGTCTTAACTCTGCTCTAGGAACACACTGTCTTCACTCTGCATTAGGAACACACTGTCTTCACTCTGCAATATGGACATACACCGCAACTCTACGTTAGGAACACACTGTCTTCACTCTGCTCTAGGAACACACTGTCTTCACTCTGCATTAGTAACACAATGTCTTCACTCTGCTGTAGGAACACACTGTCTTCACTCTGCATTAGGAACACAAAGGCTTCACTCTGCGTTAGGAACACACTGTTTTCACTCTGCTACATGCACATACACTGCAACTCTGCATTAGGGACACATGTTCACTCTGCTCTAGGAACACACTGTCTTTGCTCCATGCACATACACCGCAACTCTGCGTTTGGACCACACTGTCTTCACTCTGCTCTAGGAAAACACTGTCTTCACTATGCTCCATGCACATACACTGCAACTCTGCGTTAGGAACACACTGTATTCAGTCTGCTCTAGGAGCACACTGTCTTCACTCTGCTTTAGGAACACACTATCTTCACTCTGGGTTAGGAACACATGGTCTTCATTCTGCTCTAGGAACACACTGTGTTCACTCTCCATTAGGAACACACTGTCTTCACTCTGCCCTAGGAACACACTGTCTTCACTCTGCTCTAGGAACACACAGTCTTCACTCTGCGTTAGGAACACACTGTCTTCACTCTGCTCCATGCACATACACAGCAACTCTGCATTAGGAACAAACTCTCTACACTCTGCGTTAAGGACACACTGTCTTCACTCTGCCTTTGGAACACACTTTCTTCATTCTGCTCTAAGAACACACTGTCTTCACTCTGCGTTAGGAACACAGTGTCTTCACTCTGCTCTAAAAACACACTGTCTTCACTATGCTCCATGCACAAACAACGCAACTCTTGTTAGGAACACACTGACTTCATCTGCTCTAGAAACACACTGTCTTCACTCTGCATTAGGAACACACTATCTTCACTCTGGGTTAGGAACACATGGTCTTCATTCTGCTCTAGGAACACACTGTGTTCACTCTCCATTAGGAACACACTGTCTTCACTCTGCCCTAGGAACACACTGTCTTCACTCTGCTCTAGGAACACACAGTCTTCACTCTGCGTTAGGAACACACTGTCTTCACTCTGCTCCATGCACATACACAGCAACTCTGCATTAGGAACAAACTCTCTACACTCTGCGTTAAGGACACACTGTCTTCACTCTGCCTTTGGAACACACTTTCTTCATTCTGCTCTAAGAACACACTGTCTTCACTCTGCGTTAGGAACACAGTGTCTTCACTCTGCTCTAAAAACACACTGTCTTCACTATGCTCCATGCACAAACAACGCAACTCTGTGTTAGGAACACACTGACTTCATCTGCTCTAGAAACACACTGTCTTCACTCTGCATTAGGAACACACTGTCTTCACTCTGTATTAGGAACACACTGTCTTCACTCTTCTCTAGGAACACACTGTCTTCACTCTGTATTAGGAACACACTGTGTTCACTCTCCTTTAGGAACACACTTTCTTCACTCTGCGTTAGGAACACACTGTCTTCACTCTGCTCTAGGAGCACACAGTCTTCACTCTGCTCTAGGAACACACTGTCTTCACTCTGTATTAGGAACACACTGTCTTCACTCAGCATTAGGAACACACTGTCCTCACTCTGCGTTAGGAACACACTGTATTCATTCTGCTATATGGACATACACCGCAACTCTGCGTTAGGAACACACTGTCTTCACTCTGCTCTAGGAACACACAGTCTTCACTCTGCTCTAGGAACACACTGTCTTCACTCTGCATTAGTAACACACTGTCTTCACTCTGCTCTAGGAACACACTGTCTTCACTCTGCATTAGGAACACACTGGCTTCACTCTGAGTTAGGAACACACTGTTTTAACTCTGTTACATGCACATATACCGCAACTCTGTGTTAGGAACAAACTGTCTTCACTCTTCTCTAGGAACACAATGTCTTTACTATGCTCCATGCATTTACACCGCAACTCTGCTTTAGGAACACACTGTAGTCGCTCTGCTCTAGGAGCACAATGTCTTCACTCTGCATTAGGAACACACTGTCTTATCTCTTCTCTAGGAACACACTGTCTTCACTCTTCTCCATGCACATACACCGCAACTGTGCGATAGGAACAAACTGTCTTAACTCTTCTCTAGGAACAGACTGTCTTCACTCTGCTCTAGGAACACACAGTCTTCACTCTGCTCTATGAACACACTGTCTTCCATCTGCGTTAGGAACACACTGTCTTCACTCTGCTCCATGCACATACACAGCAACTCTGCATTACAAACAAACTGTCTTCAGTCTGCTCTAGGAACACACTGTCTTCACACTGCATTAAGAACACACTGTTTTCACTCTGCTCTAGGAACACACTGTCTTCCCTCGGGGTTAGGAACACACTGTCTTCACTCTGCTCTAGGAACACTGTCTTCACTCTGCATTAGGAACACACTGTCTTAACTCTGCTCTAGAAACACATTGTCTTCACTTTGCTCCATGCACATACACCGCAACTGTGCGATAGGAACACACTGTCTTAACTCTTCTCTAGGAACAGACTGTCTTCACTCTGCTCTAGGAACACACTGTCTTCACTCTGCTCTATGAACACACTGTCTTCCATCTGCGTTAGCAACAGACTGTCTTCACTCTGCTCCATGCACATACACAGCAACTCTGCATTATGAACAAACTGTCTTCACTCTGCTCTAGGAAAACACTGTCTTCACTATGCTCCATGCACATACACTGCAACTCTGCGTTAGGAACACACTGTATTCAGTCTGCTCTAGGAGCACACGGTCTTCACTCTGCATTAGGAACACACTATCTTCACTCTGGGTTAGGAACACATGGTCTTCATTTTGCTCTAGGAACACACTGTGTTCACTCTCCATTAGGAACACACTGTCTTCACTCTGCTCCATGCACATACACCGCAACTGTGCGATAGTAACACACTGTCTTAACTCTGCTCTAGGAACACACTGTCTTCACTCTGCCCTAGGAACACACTGTCTTCACTCTGCTCTGGGAACACACTGTCTTCACTCTGCATTAGTGACACACTGTCTTCACTCTGCTTAGGAACACAGTGTCTTCACTCTGCATTAGGAACACACTAGCTTCACTCTGCGTTAGGAACAGACTGTCTTCACTCTGCACTAGGAACACACTGTCTTCATTCTGCGTTTGGAACACACTGTTTTCACTCTGCTACATGCACATATACCGCAACTCTGCGTTAGGAACAAACTGTCTTCACTCTGCTCTAGGAACACACTGTCTTTATTCTGCTCCATGCACATACACCGCAACTCTCCATTAGGAACACACTGTATTCACTCTGCTCTAGGAGCACACTGTCTTCACTCTGCTTTAGGAACACACTGTCTTCACTCTGGGTTAGGACCACACTGTCTTTGCTCTAGGAACACAATGTCTTCACTCTGCATTAGGAACACCCTGTCTTCACTCTGGGTTAGGAACACACTGTCTACACTCTGCTCTAGGAAAACACTGTCTTCACTCTGCATTAGGAACACACTGTCTTAACTCTGCTCTAGGAACACACTGTCTTCACTCTGTTCCATGCACATACACCGCAACTGTGCGATAGGAAAACACTGTCTTAACTCTGCTCTAGGAACACACAGTCTTCACTCTGCTCTAGGAACACACTGTCTTCACTCTGCTCTAGGAACACACTGTCTTCACTCTGCGTTAGGAACACATTGTCTTCACTCTGCTCCATGCACATACACAGCAACTCTGCATTAGGAACAAACTGTCTTCACTCTATCTCGGGACACACTGTCTTTACTCTGCTCCATGCACATAGACCGCAAGTCTGCGTTAGGAACACCCTGTCTTCACTCTGCTCTAGGAGCACACTGTCTTAACTCTGCATTAGGAACACACTGTCTTCACTCTGCTCTAGGAACACACTGTCTTCACTCTGCTCTAGGAACACACTGTCTTCACTCTGCTTTAGGAACACACTGTCTTCACTCTATCTCGTGACACACTGTCTTTACTCTGCTCCATGCATATACACCGCAACTCTGCGTTAGGAACACACTGTCTTCACTCTGCTGTAGGAGCACACTGTCTTAACTCTGCATTAGGAACACACTGTCTTCACTTTGCTCTAGGAACACACTGTCTTCACTCTGCATTAGGAACACACTGTCTTCACTCTGAGTTAAGAACAACTGTAATCACTCCGCACTAGGAACACACTGTCTTCATTCAGCATTTGAAACCCTGTTTTCACTCTGCTCCATGCACATACACAGCAAGTCTGCATTAGGAACACCTAGTCTTCACTATGCATTCGGAACACACTGTCTTCACTCTGCGTTAGGAACACACAGTCCTCACTCTGCTCTAGGAACACACTGTCTTCACACTGCATTAGGAAAACAGTGTCTTCACTCTGCTCTAGGAACACACTGTCTTCACTCTGCTCCATGCACATACATCGCAACTCTGCCTTAGGAAGACACTGTTTTCTCTCTTCCATAGGAACACACTGTCTTCATTCTGCTCTAGAAACACACTGTCTTCACTCTGCGTTTGGAACACAGTGTCTTCACTCTGCTCTAGGAACACACTGTCTTCACTCTGTTCCATGCACATACACCGCAACTGAGCGATAGGAACACACTGTTTTAACACTGCTCTAGGAACACACTGTCTTCACTCTGAATTAAGGACACACAGTCTTCACTCTGCGTTAGTAACACACTGTCTTCACTCTGCACTAGGAACACACTGTCTTCATTCTGCGTTTGGAACACACTGTCTTCACTCTGCTCCAAGCACATACTCAGCAAGTCTGCATTAGAAACACACTGTCTTCACTCTCCATTAGGAACGCAAAGTCTTCACTCTGCTCTAGGAACACACTGTGTTCACTCTGCATTAGGACCACACTGTCTTCACTCTGCTCTAGGAACACACTGTGATCACTCTGCATTAGTAACACACTGTCTTAACTCTGCTCTAGGAACACACTGTCTTCACTCTGCATTAGGAACACACTGTCTTCACTCTGCACTATGGACATACACCGCAACTCTACGTTAGGAACACACTGTCTTCACTCTGCTCTAGGAACACACTGTCTTCACTCTGCATTAGTAACACAATGTCTTCACTCTGCTGTAGGAACACACTGTCTTCACTCTGCATTAGGAACACAAAGGCTTCACTCTGCGTTAGGAACACACTGTTTTCACTCTGCTACATGCACATACACTGCAACTCTGCATTAGGGACACATGTTCACTCTGCTCTAGGAACACACTGTCTTTGCTCCATGCACATACACCGCAACTCTGCGTTTGGACCACACTGTCTTCACTCTGCTCTAGGAAAACACTGTCTTCACTATGCTCCATGCACATACACTGCAACTCTGCGTTAGGAACACACTGTATTCAGTCTGCTCTAGGAGCACACTGTCTTCACTCTGCATTAGGAACACACTATCTTCACTCTGGGTTAGGAACACATGGTCTTCATTCTGCTCTAGGAACACACTGTGTTCACTCTCCATTAGGAACACACTGTCTTCACTCTGCCCTAGGAACACACTGTCTTCACTCTGCTCTAGGAACACACAGTCTTCACTCTGCGTTAGGAACACACTGTCTTCACTCTGCTCCATGCACATACACAGCAACTCTGCATTAGGAACAAACCCTCTACACTCTGCGTTAAGGACACACTGTCTTCACTCTGCCTTTGGAACACACTTTCTTCATTCTGCTCTAAGAACACACTGTCTTCACTCTGCGTTAGGAACACAGTGTCTTCACTCTGCTCTAAAAACACACTGTCTTCACTATGCTCCATGCACAAACAACGCAACTCTGTGTTAGGAACACACTGACTTCATCTGCTCTAGAAACACACTGTCTTCACTCTGCATTAGGAACACACTATCTTCACTCTGGGTTAGGAACACATGGTTTCATTCTGCTCTAGGAACACACTGTGTTCACTCTCCATTAGGAACACACTGTCTTCACTCTGCCCTAGGAACACACTGTCTTCACTCTACTCTAGGAACACACAGTCTTCACTCTGCGTTAGGAACACACTGTCTTCACTCTGCTCCATGCACATACACAGCAACTCTGCATTAGGAACAAACTCTCTACACTCTGCGTTAAGGACACACTGTCTTCACTCTGCCTTTGGAACACACTTTCTTCATTCTGCTCTAAGAACACACTGTCTTCACTCTGCGTTAGGAACACAGTGTCTTCACTCTGCTCTAAAAACACACTGTCTTCACTATGCTCCATGCACAAACAACGCAACTCTGTGTTAGGAACACACTGACTTCATCTGCTCTAGAAACACACTGTCTTCACTCTGCATTAGGAACACACTGTCTTCACTCTGTATTAGGAACACACTGTCTTCACTCTTCTCTAGGAACACACTGTCTTCACTCTGTATTAGGAACACACTGTGTTCACTCTCCTTTAGGAACACACTTTCTTCACTCTGCGTTAGGAACACACTGTCTTCACTCTGCTCTAGGAGCACACAGTCTTCACTCTGCTCTAGGAACACACTGTCTTCACTCTGTATTAGGAACACACTGTCTTCACTCAGCATTAGGAACACACTGTCCTCACTCTGCGTTAGGAACACACTGTATTCATTCTGCTATATGGACATACACCGCAACTCTGCGTTAGGAACACACTGTCTTCACTCTGCTCTAGGAACACACAGTCTTCACTCTGCTCTAGGAACACACTGTCTTCACTCTGCATTAGTAACACACTGTCTTCACTCTGCTCTAGGAACACACTGTCTTCACTCTGCATTAGGAACACACTGGCTTCACTCTGAGTTAGGAACACACTGTTTTAACTCTGTTACATGCACATATACCGCAACTCTGTGTTAGGAACAAACTGCCTTCACTCTTCTCTAGGAACACAATGTCTTTACTATGCTCCATGCATTTACACCGCAACTCTGCTTTAGGAACACACTGTAGTCGCTCTGCTCTAGGAGCACAATGTCTTCACTCTGCATTAGGAACACACTGTCTTATCTCTTCTCTAGGAACACCCTGTCTTCACTCTTCTCCATGCACATACACCGCAACTGTGCGATAGGAACAAACTGTCTTAACTCTTCTCTAGGAACAGACTGTCTTCACTCTGCTCTAGGAACACACAGTCTTCACTCTGCTCTATGAACACACTGTCTTCCATCTGCGTTAGGAACACACTGTCTTTACTCTGCTCCATGCACATACACAGCAACTCTGCATTACAAACAAACTGTCTTCACTCTGCTCTAGGAACACACTGTCTTCACACTGCATTAAGAACACACTGTTTTCACTCTGCTCTAGGAACACACTGTCTTCCCTCGGGGTTAGGAACACACTGTCTTCACTCTGCTCTAGGAACACTGTCTTCACTCTGCATTAGGAACACACTGTCTTAACTCTGCTCTAGAAACACATTGTCTTCACTTTGCTCCATGCACATACACCGCAACTGTGCGATAGGAACACACTGTCTTAACTCTTCTCTAGGAACAGACTGTCTTCACTCTGCTCTAGGAACACACTGTCTTCACTCTGCTCTATGAACACACTGTCTTCCATCTGCGTTAGCAACAGACTGTCTTCACTCTGCTCCATGAACATACACAGCAACTCTGCATTATGAACAAACTGTCTTCACTCTGCTCTAGGAAAACACTGTCTTCACTATGCTCCATGCACATACACTGCAACTCTGCGTTAGGAACACACTGTATTCAGTCTGCTCTAGGAGCACACGGTCTTCACTCTGCATTAGGAACACACTATCTTCACTCTGGGTTAGGAACACATGGTCTTCATTTTGCTCTAGGAACACACTGTGTTCACTCTCCATTAGGAACACACTGTCTTCACTCTGCTCCATGCACATACACCGCAACTGTGCGATAGTAACACACTGTCTTAACTCTGCTCTAGGAACACACTGTCTTCACTCTGCCCTAGGAACACACTGTCTTCACTCTGCTCTGGGAACACACTGTCTTCACTCTGCATTAGTGACACACTGTCTTCACTCTGCTTAGGAACACAGTGTCTTCACTCTGCATTAGGAACACACTAGCTTCACTCTGCGTTAGGAACAGACTGTCTTCACTCTGCACTAGGAACACACTGTCTTCATTCTGCGTTTGGAACACACTGTTTTCACTCTGCTACATGCACATATACCGCAACTCTGCGTTAGGAACAAACTGTCTTCACTCTGCTCTAGGAACACACTGTCTTTATTCTGCTCCATGCACATACACCGCAACTCTCCATTAGGAACACACTGTATTCACTCTGCTCTAGGAGCACACTGTCTTCACTCTGCTTTAGGAACACACTGTCTTCACTCTGGGTTAGGACCACACTGTCTTTGCTCTAGGAACACAATGTCTTCACTCTGCATTAGGAACACACTGTCTTCACTCTGGGTTAGGAACACACTGTCTACACTCTGCTCTAGGAAAACACTGTCTTCACTCTGCATTAGGAACACACTGTCTTAACTCTGCTCTAGGAACACACTGTCTTCACTCTGTTCCATGCACATACACCGCAACTGTGCGATAGGAAAACACTGTCTTAACTCTGCTCTAGGAACACACAGTCTTCACTCTGCTCTAGGAACACACTGTCTTCACTCTGCTCTAGGAACACACTGTCTTCACTCTGCGTTAGGAACACATTGTCTTCACTCTGCTCCATGCACATACACAGCAACTCTGCATTAGGAACAAACTGTCTTCACTCTATCTCGGGACACACTGTCTTTACTCTGCTCCATGCACATAGACCGCAAGTCTGCGTTAGGAACACCCTGTCTTCACTCTGCTCTAGGAGCACACTGTCTTAACTCTGCATTAGGAACACACTGTCTTCACTCTGCTCTAGAAACACACTGTCTTCACTCTGCATTAGGAACACACTGTCTTCACTCTGCTTTAGGAACACACTGTCTTCACTCTATCTCGTGACACACTGTCTTTACTCTGCTCCATGCATATACACCGCAACTCTGCGTTAGGAACACACTGTCTTCACTCTGCTGTAGGAGCACACTGTCTTAACTCTGCATTAGGAACACACAGTCTTCACTTTGCTCTAGGAACACACTGTCTTCACTCTGCATTAGGAACACACTGTCTTCACTCTGAGTTTAGAACAACTGTAATCACTCCGCACTAGGAACACACTGTCTTCATTCAGCATTTGAAACCCTGTTTTCACTCTGCTCCATGCACATACACAGCAAGTCTGCATTAGGAACACCTAGTCTTCACTATGCATTCGGAACACACTGTCTTCACTCTGCGTTAGGAACACACAGTCCTCACTCTGCTCTAGGAACACACTGTCTTCACTCTGCTCCATGCACATACATCGCAACTCTGCCTTAGGAAGACACTGTTTTCTCTCTTCCATAGGAACACACTGTCTTCATTCTGCTCTAGAAACACACTGTCTTCACTCTGCGTTTGGAACACAGTGTCTTCACTCTGCTCTAGGAACACACTGTCTTCACTCTGTTCCATGCACATACACCGCAACTGAGCGATAGGAACACACTGTTTTAACACTGCTCTAGGAACACACTGTCTTCACTCTGAATTAAGGACACACAGTCTTCACTCTGCGTTAGTAACACACTGTCTTCACTCTGCACTAGGAACACACTGTCTTCATTCTGCGTTTGGAACACACTGTCTTCACTCTGCTCCAAGCACATACTCAGCAAGTCTGCATTAGAAACACACTGTCTTCACTCTCCATTAGGAACGCAAAGTCTTCACTCTGCTCTAGGAACACACTGTGTTCACTCTGCATTAGGACCACATTGTCTTCACTCTGCTCTAGGAACACACTGTCTTCACTCTGCATTAGGAACACACTGTCTTCACTCTGCAAAATGGACATACACCGCAACTCTACGTTAGGAACACACTGTCTTCACTCTGCTCTAGGAACACACTGTCTTCACTCTGCATTAGTAACACAATGTCTTCACTCTGCTGTAGGAACACACTGTCTTCACTCTGCATTAGGAACACAAAGGCTTCACTCTGCGTTAGGAACACACTGTTTTCACTCTGCTACATGCACATACACTGCAACTCTGCATTAGGAACACATGTTCACTCTGCTCTAGGAACACACTGTCTTTGCTCCATGCACATACACCGCAACTCTGCGTTTGGACCACACTGTCTTCACTCTGCTCTAGGAAAACACTGTCTTCACCATGCTCCATGCACATACACTGCAACTCTGCGTTAGGAACACACTGTATTCAGTCTGCTCTAGGAGCACACTGTCTTCACTCTGCATTAGGAACACACTATCTTCACACTGGGTTAGGAACACATGGTCTTCATTCTGCTCTAGGAACACACTGTGTTCACTCTCCATTAGGAACACACTGTCTTCACTCTGCCCTAGGAACACACTGTCTTCACTCTGCTCTAGGAACACACAGTCTTCACTCTGCGTTAGGAACACACTGTCTTCACTCTGCTCCATGCACATACACAGCAACTCTGCATTAGGAACAAACTCTCTACACTCTGCGTTAAGGACACACTGTCTTCACTCTGCCTTTGGAACACACTTTCTTCATTCTGCTCTAAGAACACACTGTCTTCACTCTGCGTTAGGAACACAGTGTCTTCACTCTGCTCTAAAAACACACTGTCTTCACTATGCTCCATGCACAAACAACGCAACTCTGTGTTAGGAACAGACTGACTTCATCTGCTCTAGAAACACACTGTCTTCACTCTGCATTAGGAACACACTGTCTTCACTCTGTATTAGGAACACACTGTCTTCACTCTTCTCTAGGAACACACTGTCTTCACTCTGTATTAGGAACACACTGTGTTCACTCTCCTTTAGGAACACACTGTCTTCACTCTGCGTTAGGAACACACTGTCTTCACTCTGCTCTAGGAGCACACAGTCTTCACTCTGCTCTAGGAACACACTGTCTTCACTCTGTATTAGGAACACACTGTCTTCACTCAGCATTAGGAACACACTGTCCTCACTCTGCGTTAGGAACACACTGTATTCATTCTGCTCTATGGACATACACCGCAACTCTGCGTTAGGAACACACTGTCTTCACTCTGCTCT
This sequence comes from Microtus pennsylvanicus, assembly GCF_037038515.1. NCBI lineage: Eukaryota > Metazoa > Chordata > Mammalia > Rodentia > Cricetidae > Microtus > Microtus pennsylvanicus. The sequence continues at coordinate 1,176,070 of NC_134588.1, forward strand.
AGGAACACACAGTCTTCACTCTGCTCTAGGAACACACTGTCTTCACTCTGCATTAGTAACACACTGTCTTCACTCTGCTCTAGGAACACACTGTCTTCACTCTGCATTAGGAACACACTGGCTTCACTCTGAGTTAGGAACACACTGTTTTAACTCTGTTACATGCACATATACCGCAACTCTGTGTTAGGAACAAACTGCCTTCACTCTTCTCTAGGAACACAATGTCTTTACTATGCTCCATGCACATACACCGCAACTGTGCGATAGGAACAAACTGTCTTAACTCTTCTCTAGGAACAGACTGTCTTCACTCTGCTCTAGGAACACACAGTCTTCACTCTGCTCTATGAACACACTGTCTTCCATCTGCGTTAGGAACACACTGTCTTCACTCTGCTCCATGCACATACACAGCAACTCTGCATTACAAACAAACTGTCTTCACTCTGCTCTAGGAACACACTGTCTTCACACTGCATTAAGAACACACTGTTTTCACTCTGCTCTAGGAACACACTGTCTTCCCTCGGGGTTAGGAACACACTGTCTTCACTCTGCTCTAGGAACACTGTCTTCACTCTGCATTAGGAACACACTGTCTTAACTCTGCTCTAGAAACACATTGTCTTCACTTTGCTCCATGCACATACACCGCAACTGTGCGATAGGAACACACTGTCTTAACTCTTCTCTAGGAACAGACTGTCTTCACTCTGCTCTAGGAACACACTGTCTTCACTCTGCTCTATGAACACACTGTCTTCCATCTGCGTTAGCAACAGACTGTCTTCACTCTGCTCCATGCACATACACAGCAACTCTGCATTATGAACAAACTGTCTTCACTCTGCTCTAGGAAAACACTGTCTTCACTATGCTCCATGCACATACACTGCAACTCTGCGTTAGGAACACACTGTATTCAGTCTGCTCTAGGAGCACACGGTCTTCACTCTGCATTAGGAACACACTATCTTCACTCTGGGTTAGGAACACATGGTCTTCATTTTGCTCTAGGAACACACTGTGTTCACTCTCCATTAGGAACACACTGTCTTCACTCTGCTCCATGCACATACACCGCAACTGTGCGATAGTAACACACTGTCTTAACTCTGCTCTAGGAACACACTGTCTTCACTCTGCCCTAGGAACACACTGTCTTCACTCTGCTCTGGGAACACACTGTCTTCACTCTGCATTAGTGACACACTGTCTTCACTCTGCTTAGGAACACAGTGTCTTCACTCTGCATTAGGACCACACTAGCTTCACTCTGCGTTAGGAACAGACTGTCTTCACTCTGCACTAGGAACACACTGTCTTCATTCTGCGTTTGGAACACACTGTTTTCACTCTGCTACATGCACATATACCGCAACTCTGCGTTAGGAACAAACTGTCTTCACTCTGCTCTAGGAACACACTGTCTTTATTCTGCTCCATGCACATACACCGCAACTCTCCATTAGGAACACACTGTATTCACTCTGCTCTAGGAGCACACTGTCTTCACTCTGCTTTAGGAACACACTGTCTTCACTCTGGGTTAGGACCACACTGTCTTTGCTCTAGGAACACAATGTCTTCACTCTGCATTAGGAACACACTGTCTTCACTCTGGGTTAGGAACACACTGTCTACACTCTGCTCTAGGAAAACACTGTCTTCACTCTGCATTAGGAACACACTGTCTTAACTCTGCTCTAGGAACACACTGTCTTCACTCTGTTCCATGCACATACACCGCAACTGTGCGATAGGAAAACACTGTCTTAACTCTGCTCTAGGAACACACAGTCTTCACTCTGCTCTAGGAACACACTGTCTTCACTCTGCTCTAGGAACACACTGTCTTCACTCTGCGTTAGGAACACATTGTCTTCACTCTGCTCCATGCACATACACAGCAACTCTGCATTAGGAACAAACTGTCTTCACTCTATCTCGGGACACACTGTCTTTACTCTGCTCCATGCACATAGACCGCAAGTCTGCGTTAGGAACACCCTGTCTTCACTCTGCTCTAGGAGCACACTGTCTTAACTCTGCATTAGGAACACACTGTCTTCACTCTGCTCTAGGAACACACTGTCTTCACTCTGCATTAGGAACACACTGTCTTCACTCTGCTTTAGGAACACACTGTCTTCACTCTATCTCGTGACACACTGTCTTTACTCTGCTCCATGCATATACACCGCAACTCTGCGTTAGGAACACACTGTCTTCACTCTGCTGTAGGAGCACACTGTCTTAACTCTGCATTAGGAACACACAGTCTTCACTTTGCTCTAGGAACACACTGTCTTCACTCTGCATTAGGAACACACTGTCTTCACTCTGAGTTAAGAACAACTGTAATCACTCCGCACTAGGAACACACTGTCTTCATTCAGCATTTGAAACCCTGTTTTCACTCTGCTCCATGCACATACACAGCAAGTCTGCATTAGGAACACCTAGTCTTCACTATGCATTCGGAACACACTGTCTTCACTCTGCGTTAGGAACACACAGTCCTCACTCTGCTCTAGGAACACACTGTCTTCACTCTGCTCCATGCACATACATCGCAACTCTGCCTTAGGAAGACACTGTTTTCTCTCTTCCATAGGAACACACTGTCTTCATTCTGCTCTAGAAACACACTGTCTTCACTCTGCGTTTGGAACACAGTGTCTTCACTCTGCTCTAGGAACACACTGTCTTCACTCTGTTCCATGCACATACACCGCAACTGAGCGATAGGAACACACTGTTTTAACACTGCTCTAGGAACACACTGTCTTCACTCTGAATTAAGGACACACAGTCTTCACTCTGCGTTAGTAACACACTGTCTTCACTCTGCACTAGGAACACACTGTCTTCATTCTGCGTTTGGAACACACTGTCTTCACTCTGCTCCAAGCACATACTCAGCAAGTCTGCATTAGAAACACACTGTCTTCACTCTCCATTAGGAACGCAAAGTCTTCACTCTGCTCTAGGAACACACTGTGTTCACTCTGCATTAGGACCACATTGTCTTCACTCTGCTCTAGGAACACACTGTCTTCACTCTGCATTAGGAACACACTGTCTTCACTCTGCAAAATGGACATACACCGCAACTCTACGTTAGGAACACACTGTCTTCACTCTGCTCTAGGAACACACTGTCTTCACTCTGCATTAGTAACACAATGTCTTCACTCTGCTGTAGGAACACACTGTCTTCACTCTGCATTAGGAACACAAAGGCTTCACTCTGCGTTAGGAACACACTGTTTTCACTCTGCTACATGCACATACACTGCAACTCTGCATTAGGAACACATGTTCACTCTGCTCTAGGAACACACTGTCTTTGCTCCATGCACATACACCGCAACTCTGCGTTTGGACCACACTGTCTTCACTCTGCTCTAGGAAAACACTGTCTTCACCATGCTCCATGCACATACACTGCAACTCTGCGTTAGGAACACACTGTATTCAGTCTGCTCTAGGAGCACACTGTCTTCACTCTGCATTAGGAACACACTATCTTCACACTGGGTTAGGAACACATGGTCTTCATTCTGCTCTAGGAACACACTGTGTTCACTCTCCATTAGGAACACACTGTCTTCACTCTGCCCTAGGAACACACTGTCTTCACTCTGCTCTAGGAACACACAGTCTTCACTCTGCGTTAGGAACACACTGTCTTCACTCTGCTCCATGCACATACACAGCAACTCTGCATTAGGAACAAACTCTCTACACTCTGCGTTAAGGACACACTGTCTTCACTCTGCCTTTGGAACACACTTTCTTCATTCTGCTCTAAGAACACACTGTCTTCACTCTGCGTTAGGAACACAGTGTCTTCACTCTGCTCTAAAAACACACTGTCTTCACTATGCTCCATGCACAAACAACGCAACTCTGTGTTAGGAACAGACTGACTTCATCTGCTCTAGAAACACACTGTCTTCACTCTGCATTAGGAACACACTGTCTTCACTCTGTATTAGGAACACACTGTCTTCACTCTTCTCTAGGAACACACTGTCTTCACTCTGTATTAGGAACACACTGTGTTCACTCTCCTTTAGGAACACACTGTCTTCACTCTGCGTTAGGAACACACTGTCTTCACTCTGCTCTAGGAGCACACAGTCTTCACTCTGCTCTAGGAACACACTGTCTTCACTCTGTATTAGGAACACACTATCTTCACTCAGCATTAGGAACACACTGTCCTCACTCTGCGTTAGGAACACACTGTATTCATTCTGCTCTATGGACATACACCGCAACTCTGCGTTAGGAACACACTGTCTTCACTCTGCTCTAGGAACACACAGTCTTCACTCTGCTCTAGGAACACACTGTCTTCACTCTGCATTAGTAACACACTGTCTTCACTCTGCTCTAGGAACACACTGTCTTCACTCTGCATTAGGAACACACTGGCTTCACTCTGAGTTAGGAACACACTGTTTTAACTCTGTTACATGCACATATACCGCAACTCTGTGTTAGGAACAAACTGCCTTCACTCTTCTCTAGGAACACAATGTCTTTACTATGCTCCATGCATTTACACCGCAACTCTGCGTTAGGAACACACTGTAGTCGCTCTGCTCTAGGAGCACAATGTCTTCACTCTGCATTAGGAACACACTGTCTTATCTCTTCTCTAGGAACACCCTGTCTTCACTCTTCTCCATGCACATACACCGCAACTGTGCGATAGGAACAAACTGTCTTAACTCTTCTCTAGGAACAGACTGTCTTCACTCTGCTCTAGGAACACACAGTCTTCACTCTGCTCTATGAACACACTGTCTTCCATCTGCGTTAGGAACACACTGTCTTCACTCTGCTCCATGCACATACACAGCAACTCTGCATTACAAACAAACTGTCTTCACTCTGCTCTAGGAACACACTGTCTTCACACTGCATTAAGAACACACTGTTTTCACTCTGCTCTAGGAACACACTGTCTTCCCTCGGGGTTAGGAACACACTGTCTTCACTCTGCTCTAGGAACACTGTCTTCACTCTGCATTAGGAACACACTGTCTTAACTCTGCTCTAGAAACACATTGTCTTCACTTTGCTCCATGCACATACACCGCAACTGTGCGATAGGAACACACTGTCTTAACTCTTCTCTAGGAACAGACTGTCTTCACTCTGCTCTAGGAACACACTGTCTTCACTCTGCTCTATGAACACACTGTCTTCCATCTGCGTTAGCAACAGACTGTCTTCACTCTGCTCCATGCACATACACAGCAACTCTGCATTATGAACAAACTGTCTTCACTCTGCTCTAGGAAAACACTGTCTTCACTATGCTCCATGCACATACACTGCAACTCTGCGTTAGGAACACACTGTATTCAGTCTGCTCTAGGAGCACACGGTCTTCACTCTGCATTAGGAACACACTATCTTCACTCTGGGTTAGGAACACATGGTCTTCATTTTGCTCTAGGAACACACTGTGTTCACTCTCCATTAGGAACACACTGTCTTCACTCTGCTCCATGCACATACACCGCAACTGTGCGATAGTAACACACTGTCTTAACTCTGCTCTAGGAACACACTGTCTTCACTCTGCCCTAGGAACACACTGTCTTCACTCTGCTCTGGGAACACACTGTCTTCACTCTGCATTAGTGACACACTGTCTTCACTCTGCTTAGGAACACAGTGTCTTCACTCTGCATTAGGAACACACTAGCTTCACTCTGCGTTAGGAACAGACTGTCTTCACTCTGCACTAGGAACACACTGTCTTCATTCTGCGTTTGGAACACACTGTTTTCACTCTGCTACATGCACATATACCGCAACTCTGCGTTAGGAACAAACTGTCTTCACTCTGCTCTAGGAACACACTGTCTTTATTCTGCTCCATGCACATACACCGCAACTCTCCATTAGGAACACACTGTATTCACTCTGCTCTAGGAGCACACTGTCTTCACTCTGCTTTAGGAACACACTGTCTTCACTCTGGGTTAGGACCACACTGTCTTTGCTCTAGGAACACAATGTCTTCACTCTGCATTAGGAACACACTGTCTTCACTCTGGGTTAGGAACACACTGTCTACACTCTGCTCTAGGAAAACACTGTCTTCACTCTGCATTAGGAACACACTGTCTTAACTCTGCTCTAGGAACACACTGTCTTCACTCTGTTCCATGCACATACACCGCAACTGTGCGATAGGAAAACACTGTCTTAACTCTGCTCTAGGAACACACAGTCTTCACTCTGCTCTAGGAACACACTGTCTTCACTCTGCTCTAGGAACACACTGTCTTCACTCTGCGTTAGGAACACATTGTCTTCACTCTGCTCCATGCACATACACAGCAACTCTGCATTAGGAACAAACTGTCTTCACTCTATCTCGGGACACACTGTCTTTACTCTGCTCCATGCACATAGACCGCAAGTCTGCGTTAGGAACACCCTGTCTTCACTCTGTTCTAGGAGCACACTGTCTTAACTCTGCATTAGGAACACACTGTCTTCACTCTGCTCTAGGAACACACTGTCTTCACTCTGCATTAGGAACACACTGTCTTCACTCTGCTTTAGGAACACACTGTCTTCACTCTATCTCGTGACACACTGTCTTTACTCTGCTCCATGCATATACACCGCAACTCTGCGTTAGGAACACACTGTCTTCACTCTGCTGTAGGAGCACACTGTCTTCACTCTGCATTAGGAACACACTGTCTTCACTCTGAGTTAAGAACAACTGTAATCACTCCGCACTAGGAACACACTGTCTTCATTCAGCATTTGAAACCCTGTTTTCACTCTGCTCCATGCACATACACAGCAAGTCTGCATTAGGAACACCTAGTCTTCACTATGCATTCGGAACACACTGTCTTCACTCTGCGTTAGGAACACACAGTCCTCACTCTGCTCTAGGAACACACTGTCTTCACTCTGCTCCATGCACATACATCGCAACTCTGCCTTAGGAAGACACTGTTTTCTCTCTTCCATAGGAACACACTGTCTTCATTCTGCTCTAGAAACACACTGTCTTCACTCTGCGTTTGGAACACAGTGTCTTCACTCTGCTCTAGGAACACACTGTCTTCACTCTGTTCCATGCACATACACCGCAACTGAGCGATAGGAACACACTGTTTTAACACTGCTCTAGGAACACACTGTCTTCACTCTGAATTAAGGACACACAGTCTTCACTCTGCGTTAGTAACACACTGTCTTCACTCTGCACTAGGAACACACTGTCTTCATTCTGCGTTTGGAACACACTGTCTTCACTCTGCTCCAAGCACATACTCAGCAAGTCTGCATTAGAAACACACTGTCTTCACTCTCCATTAGGAACGCAAAGTCTTCACTCTGCTCTAGGAACACACTGTGTTCACTCTGCATTAGGACCACATTGTCTTCACTCTGCTCTAGGAACACACTGTCTTCACTCTGCATTAGGAACACACTGTCTTCACTCTGCAAAATGGACATACACCGCAACTCTACGTTAGGAACACACTGTCTTCACTCTGCTCTAGGAACACACTGTCTTCACTCTGCATTAGTAACACAATGTCTTCACTCTGCTGTAGGAACACACTGTCTTCACTCTGCATTAGGAACACAAAGGCTTCACTCTGCGTTAGGAACACACTGTTTTCACTCTGCTACATGCACATACACTGCAACTCTGCATTAGGAACACATGTTCACTCTGCTCTAGGAACACACTGTCTTTGCTCCATGCACATACACCGCAACTCTGCGTTTGGACCACACTGTCTTCACTCTGCTCTAGGAAAACACTGTCTTCACCATGCTCCATGCACATACACTGCAACTCTGCGTTAGGAACACACTGTATTCAGTCTGCTCTAGGAGCACACTGTCTTCACTCTGCATTAGGAACACACTATCTTCACACTGGGTTAGGAACACATGGTCTTCATTCTGCTCTAGGAACACACTGTGTTCACTCTCCATTAGGAACACACTGTCTTCACTCTGCCCTAGGAACACACTGTCTTCACTCTGCTCTAGGAACACACAGTCTTCACTCTGCGTTAGGAACACACTGTCTTCACTCTGCTCCATGCACATACACAGCAACTCTGCATTAGGAACAAACTCTCTACACTCTGCGTTAAGGACACACTGTCTTCACTCTGCCTTTGGAACACACTTTCTTCATTCTGCTCTAAGAACACACTGTCTTCACTCTGCGTTAGGAACACAGTGTCTTCACTCTGCTCTAAAAACACACTGTCTTCACTATGCTCCATGCACAAACAACGCAACTCTGTGTTAGGAACAGACTGACTTCATCTGCTCTAGAAACACACTGTCTTCACTCTGCATTAGGAACACACTGTCTTCACTCTGTATTAGGAACACACTGTCTTCACTCTTCTCTAGGAACACACTGTCTTCACTCTGTATTAGGAACACACTGTGTTCACTCTCCTTTAGGAACACACTGTCTTCACTCTGCGTTAGGAACACACTGTCTTCACTCTGCTCTAGGAGCACACAGTCTTCACTCTGCTCTAGGAACACACTGTCTTCACTCTGTATTAGGAACACACTGTCTTCACTCAGCATTAGGAACACACTGTCCTCACTCTGCGTTAGGAACACACTGTATTCATTCTGCTCTATGGACATACACCGCAACTCTGCGTTAGGAACACACTGTCTTCACTCTGCTCTAGGAACACACTGTCTTCACTCTGCATTAGTAACACACTGTCTTCACTCTGCTCTAGGAACACACTGTCTTCACTCTGCATTAGGAACACACTGGCTTCACTCTGAGTTAGGAACACACTGTTTTAACTCTGTTACATGCACATATACCGCAACTCTGTGTTAGGAACAAACTGCCTTCACTCTTCTCTAGGAACACAATGTCTTTACTATGCTCCATGCATTTACACCGCAACTCTGCGTTAGGAACACACTGTAGTCGCTCTGCTCTAGGAGCACAATGTCTTCACTCTGCATTAGGAACACACTGTCTTATCTCTTCTCTAGGAACACACTGTCTTCACTCTTCTCCATGCACATACACCGCAACTGTGTGATAGGAACAAACTGTCTTAACTCTTCTCTAGGAACAGACTGTCTTCACTCTGCTCTAGGAACACACAGTCTTCACTCTGCTCTATGAACACACTGTCTTCCATCTGCGTTAGGAACACACTGTCTTCACTCTGCTCCATGCACATACACAGCAACTCTGCATTACAAACAAACTGTCTTAACTCTGCTCTAGGAACACACTGTCTTCACACTGCATTAAGAACACACTGTTTTCACTCTGCTCTAGGAACACACTGTCTTCCCTCGGGGTTAGGAACACACTGTCTTCACTCTGCTCTAGGAACACTGTCTTCACTCTGCATTAGGAACACACTGTCTTAACTCTGCTCTAGAAACACATTGTCTTCACTTTGCTCCATGCACATACACCGCAACTGTGCGATAGGAACACACTGTCTTAACTCTTCTCTAGGAACAGACTGTCTTCACTCTGCTCTAGGAACACACTGTCTTCCATCTGCGTTAGCAACAGACTGTCTTCACTCTGCTCCATGCACATACACAGCAACTCTGCATTATGAACAAACTGTCTTCACTCTGCTCTAGGAAAACACTGTCTTCACTATGCTCCATGCACATACACTGCAACTCTGCGTTGGGAACACACTGTATTCAGTCTGCTCTAGGAGCACACGGTCTTCACTCTGCATTAGGAACACACTATCTTCACTCTAGGTTAGGAACACATGGTCTTCATTTTGCTCTAGGAACACACTGTGTTCACTCTCCATTAGGAACACACTGTCTTCACTCTGCTCCATGCACATACACCGCAACTGTGCGATAGTAACACACTGTCTTAACTCTGCTCTAGGAACACACTGTCTTCACTCTGCCCTAGGAACACACTGTCTTCACTCTGCTCTGGGAACACACTGTCTTCACTCTGCATTAGTGACACACTGTCTTCACTCTGCTTAGGAACACAGTGTCTTCACTCTGCATTAGGAACACACTAGCTTCACTCTGCGTTAGGAACAGACTGTCTTCACTCTGCACTAGGAACACACTGTCTTCATTCTGCGTTTGGAACACACTGTTTTCACTCTGCTACATGCACATATACCGCAACTCTGCGTTAGGAACAAACTGTCTTCACTCTGCTCTAGGAACACACTGTCTTTATTCTGCTCCATGCACATACACCGCAACTCTCCATTAGGAACACACTGTATTCACTCTGCTCTAGGAGCACACTGTCTTCACTCTGCTTTAGGAACACACTGTCTTCACTCTGGGTTAGGACCACACTGTCTTTGCTCTAGGAACACAATGTCTTCACTCTGCATTAGGAACACACTGTCTTCACTCTGGGTTAGGAACACACTGTCTACACTCTGCTCTAGGAAAACACTGTCTTCACTCTGCATTAGGAACACACTGTCTTAACTCTGCTCTAGGAACACACTGTCTTCACTCTGTTCCATGCACATACACCGCAACTGTGCGATAGGAAAACACTGTCTTAACTCTGCTCTAGGAACACACAGTCTTCACTCTGCTCTAGGAACACACTATCTTCACTCTGCTCTAGGAACACACTGTCTTCACTCTGCGTTAGGAACACATTGTCTTCACTCTGCTCCATGCACATACACAGCAACTCTGCATTAGGAACAAACTGTCTTCACTCTATCTCGGGACACACTGTCTTTACTCTGCTCCATGCACATAGACCGCAAGTCTGCGTTAGGAACACCCTGTCTTCACTCTGCTCTAGGAGCACACTGTCTTAACTCTGCATTAGGAACACACTGTCTTCACTCTGCTCTAGGAACACACTGTCTTCACTCTGCATTAGGAACACACTGTCTTCACTCTGCTCTAGGAACACACTGTCTTCACTCTGCATTAGGAACACACTAGCTTCACTCTGCGTTAGGAACAGACTGTCTTCACTCTGCACTAGGAACACACTGTCTTCATTCTGCGTTTGGAACACACTGTTTTCACTCTGCTACATGCACATATACCGCAACTCTGCGTTAGGAACAAACTGTCTTCACTTTGCTCTAGGAACACACTGTCTTTATTCTGCTCCATGCACATACACCGCAACTCTCCATTAGGAACACACTGTATTCACTCTGCTCTAGGAGCACACTGTCTTCACTCTGCTTTAGGAACACACTGTCTTCACTCTGGGTTAGGACCACACTGTCTTTGCTCTAGGAACACAATGTCTTCACTCTGCATTAGGAACACACTGTCTTCACTCTGGGTTAGGAACACACTGTCTACACTCTGCTCTAGGAAAACACTGTCTTCACTCTGCATTAGGAACACACTGTCTTAACTCTGCTCTAGGAACACACTGTCTTCACTCTGTTCCATGCACATACACCGCAACTGTGCGATAGGAAAACACTGTCTTAACTCTGCTCTAGGAACACACAGTCTTCACTCTGCTCTAGGAACACACTGTCTTCACTCTGCTCTAGGAACACACTGTCTTCACTCTGCGTTAGGAACACATTGTCTTCACTCTGCTCCATGCACATACACAGCAACTCTGCATTAGGAACAAACTGTCTTCACTCTATCTCGGGACACACTGTCTTTACTCTGCTCCATGCACATAGACCGCAAGTCTGCGTTAGGAACACCCTGTCTTCACTCTGCTCTAGGAGCACACTGTCTTAACTCTGCATTAGGAACACACTGTCTTCACTCTGCTCTAGGAACACACTGTCTTCACTCTGCATTAGGAACACACTGTCTTCACTCTGCTTTAGGAACACACTGTCTTCACTCTATCTCGTGACACACTGTCTTTACTCTGCTCCATGCATATACACCGCAACTCTGCGTTAGGAACACACTGTCTTCACTCTGCTGTAGGAGCACACTGTCTTAACTCTGCATTAGGAACACACTGTCTTCACTTTGCTCTAGGAACACACTGTCTTCACTCTGCATTAGGAACACACTGTCTTCACTCTGAGTTAAGAACAACTGTAATCACTCCGCACTAGGAACACACTGTCTTCATTCAGCATTTGAAACCCTGTTTTCACTCTGCTCCATGCACAATAACAGCAAGTCTGCATTAGGAACACCTAGTCTTCACTATGCATTCGGAACACACTGTCTTCACTCTGCATTAGGAACACACAGTCCTCACTCTGCTCTAGGAACACACTGTCTTCACACTGCATTAGGAAAACAGTGTCTTCACTCTGCTCTAGGAACACACTGTCTTCACTCTGCTCCATGCACATACATCGCAACTCTGCCTTAGGAAGACACTGTTTTCTCTCTTCCATAGGAACACACTGTCTTCATTCTGCTCTAGAAACACACTGTCTTCACTCTGCGTTTGGAACACAGTGTCTTCACTCTGCTCTAGGAACACACTGTCTTCACTCTGTTCCATGCACATACACCGCAACTGAGCGATAGGAACACACTGTTTTAACACTGCTCTAGGAACACACTGTCTTCACTCTGAATTAAGGACACACAGTCTTCACTCTGCGTTAGTAACACACTGTCTTCACTCTGCACTAGGAACACACTGTCTTCATTCTGCGTTTGGAACACACTGTCTTCACTCTGCTCCAAGCACATACTCAGCAAGTCTGCATTAGAAACACACTGTCTTCACTCTCCATTAGGAACGCAAAGTCTTCACTCTGCTCTAGGAACACACTGTGTTCACTCTGCATTAGGACCACACTGTCTTCACTCTGCTCTAGGAACACACAGTGATCACTCTGCATTAGTAACACACTGTCTTAACTCTGCTCTAGGAACACACTGTCTTCACTCTGCATTAGGAACACACTGTCTTCACTCTGCAATATGGACATACACCGCAACTCTACGTTAGGAACACACTGTCTTCACTCTGCTCTAGGAACACACTGTCTTCACTCTGCATTAGTAACACAATGTCTTCACTCTGCTGTAGGAACACACTGTCTTCACTCTGCATTAGGAACACAAAGGCTTCACTCTGCGTTAGGAACACACTGTTTTCACTCTGCTACATGCACATACACTGCAACTCTGCATTAGGAACACATGTTCACTCTGCTCTAGGAACACACTGTCTTTGCTCCATGCACATACACCGCAACTCTGCGTTTGGACCACACTGTCTTCACTCTGCTCTAGGAAAACACTGTCTTCACTATGCTCCATGCACATACACTGCAACTCTGCGTTAGGAACACACTGTATTCAGTCTGCTCTAGGAGCACACTGTCTTCACTCTGCATTAGGAACACACTATCTTCACTCTGGGTTAGGAACACATGGTCTTCATTCTGCTCTAGGAACACACTGTGTTCACTCTCCATTAGGAACACACTGTCTTCACTCTGCCCTAGGAACACACTGTCTTCACTCTGCTCTAGGAACACACAGTCTTCACTCTGCGTTAGGAACACACTGTCTTCACTCTGCTCCATGCACATACACAGCAACTCTGCATTAGGAACAAACTCTCTACACTCTGCGTTAAGGACACACTGTCTTCACTCTGCCTTTGGAACACACTTTCTTCATTCTGCTCTAAGAACACACTGTCTTCACTCTGCGTTAGGAACACAGTGTCTTCACTCTGCTCTAAAAACACACTGTCTTCACTATGCTCCATGCACAAACAACGCAACTCTGTGTTAGGAACACACTGACTTCATCTGCTCTAGAAACACACTGTCTTCACTCTGCATTAGGAACACACTGTCTTCACTCTGTATTAGGAACACACTGTCTTCACTCTCCTTTAGGAACACACTGTCTTCACTCTGCGTTAGGAACACACTGTCTTCACTCTGCTCTAGGAGCACACAGTCTTCACTCTGCTCTAGGAACACACTGTCTTCACTCTGTATTAGGAACACACTGTCTTCACTCAGCATTAGGAACACACTGTCCTCACTCTGCGTTAGGAACACACTGTATTCATTCTGCTCTATGGACATACACCGCAACTCTGCGTTAGGAACACACTGTCTTCATTCTGCTCTAGGAACACACAGTCTTCACTCTGCTCTAGGAACACACTGTCTTCACTCTGCATTAGTAACACACTGTCTTCACTCTGCTCTAGGAACACACTGTCTTCACTCTGAGTTAGGAACACACTGTTTTAACTCTGTTACATGCACATATACCGCAACTCTGTGTTAGGAACAAACTGTCTTCACTCTTCTCTAGGAACACAATGTCTTTACTATGCTCCATGCATTTACACCGCAACTCTGCGTTAGGAAAACACTGTAGTCGCTCTGCTCTAGGAGCACAATGTCTTCACTCTGCATTAGGAACACACTGTCTTATCTCTTCTCTAGGAACACACTGTCTTCACTCTTCTCCATGCACATACACCGCAACTGTGCGATAGGAACAAACTGTCTTAACTCTTCTCTAGGAACAGACTGTCTTCACTCTGCTCTAGGAACACACAGTCTTCACTCTGCTCTATGAACACACTGTCTTCCATCTGCGTTAGGAACACACTGTCTTCACTCTGCTCCATGCACATACACAGCAACCCTGCATTACAAACAAACTGTCTTCACTCTGCTCTAGGAACACACTGTTTTCACACTGCATTAAGAACACACTGTTTTCACTCTGCTCTAGGAACACACTGTCTTCCCTCGGGGTTAGGAACACACTGTCTTCACTCTGCTCTAGGAACACTGTCTTCACTCTGCATTAGGAACACACTGTCTTAACTCTGCTCTAGAAACACATTGTCTTCACTTTGCTCCATGCACATACACCGCAACTGTGCGATAGGAACACACTGTCTTAACTCTTCTCTAGGAACAGACTGTCTTCACTCTGCTCTAGGAACACACTGTCTTCACTCTGCTCTATGAACACACTGTCTTCCATCTGCGTTAGCAACAGACTGTCTTCACTCTGCTCCATGCACATACACAGCAACTCTGCATTATGAACAAACTGTCTTCACTCTGCTCTAGGAAAACACTGTCTTCACTATGCTCCATGCACATACACTGCAACTCTGCGTTAGGAACACACTGTATTCAGTCTGCTCTAGGAGCACACGGTCTTCACTCTGCATTAGGAACACACTATCTTCACTCTGGGTTAGGAACACATGGTCTTCATTTTGCTCTAGGAACACACTGTGTTCACTCTCCATTAGGAACACACTGTCTTCACTCTGCTCTGGGAACACACTGTCTTCACACTGCTCCATGCACATACACCGCAACTGTGCGTTAGGAACACACTGTCTTCACTCTGCTCTAAGAAAACACTGTCTTCACACTGCTCTATGCACATACACCGCATCCCTGCTTAGGAACCCACTGTCCTCACTCTGCTCAAAGAACACACTGTCTTACTCTGCCTTTGGAACACACTGTCTTCACTCTGCTCCATGCACATACACAGCAACTCTGCATTAGGAACAAACTCTCTACACTCTGCGTTAAGGACACACTGTCTTCACTCTGCCTTTGGAACACACTTTCTTCATTCTGCTCTAAGAACACACTGTCTTCACTCTGCGTTAGGAACACAGTGTCTTCACTCTGCTCTAAAAACACACTGTCTTCACTATGCTCCATGCACAAACAACGCAACTCTGTGTTAGGAACACACTGACTTCATTTGCTCTAGAAACACACTGTCTTCACTCTGCATTAGGAACACACTGTCTTCACTCGTCATTAGGAACACACTGTTTTCACTCTGCTCTAGGAACACACTGTCTTCACTCTGTATTAGGAACACACTGTGTTCACTCTGCTCTAGGAACACACTGTCTTCACTCTGTATTAGGAACACACTGTCTTCACTCAGCATTAGGAACACACTGTCCTCACTCTGCGTTAGGAACACACTGTATTCATTCTGCTATATGGACATACACCGCAACTCTGCGTTAGGAACACACTGTCTTCACTCTGCTCTAGGAACACACAGTCTTACTCTGCTCTAGGAAGACACTGTCTTCACTCTGCATTAGTAACACACTGGCTTCACTCTGAGTTAGGAACACACTGTTTTAACTCTGTTACATGCACATATACCGCAACTCTGTTTTAGGAACAGACTGTCTTCACTCTTCTCTAGGAACACAATGTCTTTACTAGGCTCCATGCATTTACACCGCAACTCTGCGTTAGGAACACACTGTATTCGCACTGCTCTAGGAGCACAATGTCTTCACTCTGCATTAGGAACACACTGTCTTCACTCTGGGTTAGGAAAACACTGTCTTCACTCTTCGTTAGGAACACACTGTCTTCACTCTGCATTAGGAACACACTGTCTTCACTCTGGGTTAGGAACACACTGTCTTCACTCTGCTCTAGGAACACACTGTCTTCACTCTGCATTAGGAACACACTGTCTTATCTCTTCTCTAGGAACTCACTGTCTTCACTCTTCTCCATGCACATACACCGCAACTGTGCGATAGGAACAAACTGTCTTAACTCTTCTCTAGGAACAGACTGTCTTCACTCTGCTCAAGGAACACACTGTCTTCACTCTGCGCTATGAACACACTGTCTTCCATCTGCGTTAGGAACACACTGTCTTCACTCTGCTCCATGCACATACACAGCAACTCTGCATTACGAACAAACTGTCTTCACTCTGCTCTAGGAACACACTGTCTTCACACTGCATTAGGAACACACTGTTTTCACTCTGCTCTAGGAACACACTGTCTTCCCTCGGGGTTAGGAACACACTGTCTTCACTCTGCTCTAGGAACACACTGTCTTCACTCTGCATTAGGAACACACTGTCTTAACTCTGCTCTAGAAACACATTGTCTTCACTTTGCTCCATGCACATACACCGCAACTGTGCGATAGGAACACACTGTTTTAACTCTTCGCTAGGAACAGACTGTCTTCACTCTGCTCTAGGAACACACTGTCTTCACTCTGCTCTATGAACACACTGTCTTCCATCTGCGTTAGGAACAAACTGTCTTCACTCTGCTCCATGCACATACACAGCAACTCTGCATTATGAACAAACTGTCTTCACTCTGCTCTAGGAACACACTATCCTCACTTTGCATTAGTAACACACTGTCTTCACTCTGCTCTGGGAACACACTGTCTTCACTCTGCATTAGGAACACACTGTTTTCACTCTACGTTAGGAATACACTGTCTTCACTCTGCTATATGCACATACACCGCAAGTCTGCGTTAGGAAAAGACTGTCTTCACTCAGCTCTAGGAACACACTCTCTTCACTCTGCATTAGGAACACACTGTCTTCACTCTGCTTTAGGAACAGACTGTCTTCACTCTGCACTAGGAACACACTGTCTTCATTCTGCGTTTGGAACACACTGTCTTCACTCGGCTCCATGCACATACTCAGCAAGTCTGCATTAGGAACACACTGTCTTCACTCTGCATTAGGAACACACTGTCTTCACTCTGCTCTAGGAAC
Organism: Microtus pennsylvanicus; assembly: GCF_037038515.1. Classification (NCBI taxonomy): domain Eukaryota; kingdom Metazoa; phylum Chordata; class Mammalia; order Rodentia; family Cricetidae; genus Microtus; species Microtus pennsylvanicus. The sequence continues at coordinate 1,193,611 of NC_134588.1, forward strand.
ACGCTGTGTTCACTCTGCATTAGTAATACACTGTCTTCACTCTGCTCTAGGAACACACTGTCTTCACTCTGCATTAGGAACACACTGTCTTCATTCTGCGTTAGGAATACACTGTCTTTACTCTGCTCCATGCACATACACCGCAAATCTGCCATAGGAACAAATTTTCTTCACTCTGCTCTAAGAGCACACTACACTCTACATTAGGAACACACTGTCTTTACTCTGCTCTAGGAACACACTGTCTTCACTCAGAATTAAGAACACACTGTATTCACTCTGCGTTAGGAACACACTGTCTTCACTCTGCTCTAGGAACACACTGTCTTCACTCTGCTCTAGGAACACACTGTCTTTTCTCTTATTTAGGAACACACTGTCTTCACTATGCTCGTGAAACACACTGTCTTCACTCTGCATTAGTAACACACTGTCTTCACTCTGCTCTAGGAACACACTGTTCACTCTTATTTAGGAACACACTGTCTTCATTATGCTCGAGAAACACACTGTCTTCACTCTGCATTAGTAACACACTGTCTTCACTCTACTCTAGGAACACACTGGCTTCATTCTGCATTAGGAACATACTGTCTTCACTGTGCTCAATCTGCATTAGGAATACACTGTCTTCACTGTGCTCTAGGAACACACTGTCTTCACTATGCTTTAGGAATATACTGTCTTCACTCTGCTCTAGGAACACACTGTCTTCACTCTGATCAATGCACATACACAGGAACACTACATTAGGTACAAACTGTCTACACTCTGCCTTAGTGACACACAGTCTTCACTCTGCATTAGGAACACACTGTCTTCATTCTGCTCTAGGAACAAACCGTCTTCACTCTGCGTTAGGAACACAGTGTCTTCACTCTGCTCTAGGAACACACTGTCTTCACTCTGCATTAGGAACACACTGTCTTCACTCTGCTCTAGGAACACACTGTCTTCACTCTGCATTCGGAACACATTGTCTTCACTCTCCTCTAGGAACACACTGTCTTCACTCTGCTTTAGTACACACTGTCTTCACTCTGCTCTTGGAACACACTGTCTTCACTATGCGTTAGGAACACACTGTCTTCACTATGCATTAGGAACACACTGTCTTCACTCTGCTACATGCATATACAAAGCAACTCTGCGTTAGGAACACACTGTCTTCACTCTGCTCTAGGACCACACTGTCTTTACTCTGCTCCATGCACATTCACCGGAAGACTGCGTTACGAACACATTGTCTTCACTCTGCTCTAGGAACACACTGTCTTCACTCCGTTCTAGGAACACACTGTCTTGACACTGCATTAGGAACACTTGAATTAAGAACACAATGTCTTCACTCTGCCTTAGGAACACACTGTCGTCACTCTGCCTTAGGAACACACTGTCTTCATTCTGCTCTAGGAACAGACTGTCTTCACTCTGCGTTAGGAACACAGTATCTTCACTCTGCTCTAGGAACACACTGTCTTCACTCTGCTCCATGCACATACACAGCAAGTCTGCATTAGGAACACATAGTCTTCACTATGCATTAGGAACACACTGTCTTCACTCTGCTTTAGGAACACACTGTCTTCACTCTGCTCTATGAACACACTGTCTTCACTCTGCTTTAGGAAAACAGTGTCTTCACTCTGCTCTAGGAACACACTGTCTTCTCTCTGCTCCAAGCACATACACAGCAACTCTGCGTTAGGAACACACTGTCTTCACTCTGCTCTTGGAACACACTGTCTTCACTCTGCTCCATGCACATACACAGCAAGTCTGCATTAGGAACACATAGTCTTCACTATGCATTAGGAACACACTGTCTTCACTCTGCTTTAGGAACACACTGTCTTCACTCTGCTCTATGAACACACTGTCTTCACTCTGCATTAGGAAAACAGTGTCTTCACTCTGCTCTAGGAACACACTGTCTTCTCTCTGCTCCAAGCACATACACAGCAACTCTGCATTAGGAATACACTGTCTTCACTCTGCTCTTGGAACACACTGTCTTCACTCTGCATTAGGAACACATTGTCTTCACTCTGCTCTACGAACACACTGTCTTCACTCTGCATTAGTAACACACTGTCTTCACTATGCGTTAGGAACACACTGTCTTCACTCTGCTACATGCACATACACAGCAACTCTGTGATAGGAATACACTGTCTTCACTGTGCTCTCACACTGTCTTTACTCTGATCCTTGCACATACACCGGAAGTCTGTGTTAGGAACACACTGTATTCACTCTGCTCTAGGAACACACTGTTTTCATTCTGCATTAGGAACACACTGTCTTCACTCTGCTTTAGGAACACACTGTCTTCACTCCGTTCTAGGAACACACTGTCTTGACACTGCATTAGAAACACACTGCCTTCACTCTCCTCTAGGAACACACTGTCTTCAGTCTGCATTGGTAACACACTGTTTTCACTCTGCTACATGCACACACACCTCAATTCTGGGTTAGAACACAGTGTCTTCACGCCGTTCTAGGAACACACTGTATTCACTCTGCATTAGTAACACACTGTCTTCACTCTGCTCTAGGAACACACTGTCTTTACTCTGCTCTAGGAACACACTGTTTTCCCTCTTCTCTAGGAACACACTGTCTTCCCTCTGCATTAGGATCACACTGTCTTCACTCTGCTCTAGGAACACACTGTCTTCACTCTGCTCTAGAAACACACGGCCTTCACATTGCATTAGGAACACACTGTCTTCACTCTGCTCCATGCACATACACAGGAACTCTGCTCGGAACGCACTGTCTACACTCTGCATTAGTAACCCACTGTCTTCACTCTGCTCTAGGAACACACTGTCTTTACTCTGCTCTAGGAACACACTGTTTTCCCTCTTCTCTAGGAACACACTGTCTTCCCTCTGCATTAGGATCACACTGTCTTCACTCTGCTCTAGGAACACACTGTCTTCACTCTGCTCTAGAAACACACGGCCTTCACATTGCATTAGGAACACACTGTCTTCACTCTGCTCCATGCACATACACAGGAACTCTGCTCGGAACGCACTGTCTACACTCTGTGTTAGGAACACACTGTCTTCACTCTGCATTAGGAAAACAGTGTCTTCACTCTGCTCTAGGAACACACTGTCTTCTCTCTGCTCCAAGCACATACACCGCAACTCTGCGTTAGGAACACACAGTCTTCACTCTGCTCTAGGAACACACTGTCTTCACTCTGCGTTAGGATCACGCAGTCTTCACTCTGCTATAGGAACACACTGTCTTCACTCTGCGTTAGGAACACACTGTCTTCACTCTGCTCAAGGAAAACACTGTCTTCACTCTGCTCCAGGCACATACACCGCAACTCTGCATTAGGAACACACTGTCTTCACTCTGCCTTAGGAACACACTGTCTTCATTCTTCTCTAGGAATACATTGTCTTCACTCTGCGTTAGGAACACAGTGTCTTCACTCTACTCCTGGAACACACTTTCTTCACTCGGCTCCATGCACATACACAGCAACTCTGTGTTTGGAACACACTGTCTTCACTCTGCTCTAGGAAAACACTGTCTACACTCTGCATTAGTAACACACTGTCTTCACTATGCGTTAGGAACACACTGTGTTCACTCTGCTACATGCACATACACAGCAACTCTGCATTAGGAACACACTCTCTTCACTCTGCTCTAGGAACACACTGTCTTTGCTCCATGCACATACACCGGAAGTCTGCATTAGGAACACAATGTCTTCACTCTGCATTAGGAACACACTGTCTTCACTATTCTTTAGGAACACACTGTCTTCACTCCGTTATAGGAACACACTGTGTTCACTCTGCATTAGGAACACACTGCCTTCACTCTCCTCTAGGAACACACTATCATCACTCTGCATTAGTAACACACTGTCTGCTACATGCACATATACCGCAACTCTGCGTTAGAAACACAGTGTCTTCACTCAATTCTAGGAACTCACTGTCTTCACTCTGCGTTAGGAACACACTGTCTTCACTCTGCTCCATGCACATACACCGCAACTGTGTTATAGAAACACACTGTCTTCACTCTGCTCTAGGAACACACTGTCTTCACTCTGCTCTAGGAACACACTGTCTTCACTCTGCTCTAGGAACACACTGTCTTCTCTCTTATTTAGGAACACACTGTCTTCACTATGCTCGAGAAACACACTGACTTCACTCTGCATTAGTAATACACTGTCTTCACTCTGCTCTAGGAACACACTGTTGACTCTTATTTAGGAACACACTGTCTTCACTATGCTCGAGAAACACACTGTCTTCACTTTGCATTAGTAACACACTGTCTTCACTCTACTCTAGGAACACACTGGCTTCATTCTGCATTAGGAACATACTGTCTTCACTCTGCTATAAGCACATACACCGCAAATCTGCATTAGGAATACACTGTCTTCACTGTGCTCTAGGAACACACTGTCTTCACTATGCTTTAGGAATATACTGTCTTCACTCTGCTCTAGGAACACACTGTCTTCACTCTGATCAATGCACATACAGAGGAACACTACATTAGGTACAAACTGTCTACACTCTGCCTTAGTGACACACAGTCTTCACTCTGCATTAGGAACACACTGTCTTCACTCTGCATTAGGAACACACTGTCTTCACTCTGCTCTAGGAACACACTGTCTTCAATCTGCATTCGGAACACATTGTCTTCACTCTCCTCTAGGAACACACTGTCTTCACTCTGCATTAGTACACACTGTCTTCACTCTGCTCTTGGAACACACTGTCTTCACTATGCGTTAGGAACACACTGTCTTCACTCTGCTTCATGCATATACAAAGCAACTCTGCGTTAGGAACACACTGTCTTCACTCTGCTCTAGGAACACACTGTCTTTACTCTGCTCCATGCACATTCACCGGAAGTCTGCGTTATGAACACATTGTCTTCACTCTGCTCTAGGAACACACTGTCTTCACTCTGCATTAGGAACACTTGAATTAAGAACACAATGTCTTCACTCTGCCTTAGGAACACACTGTCGTCACTCTGCCTTAGGAACACACTGTCTTCATTCTGCTCTAGGAACACACTGTCTTCATTCTGCTCCATGCACATAACAGCAAGTCTGCATTAGGAACACATAGTGTTCACTATGCATTAGGAACACACTGTCTTCACTCTGCTTTAGGAACACACTGTCTTCACTCTGCTCTATGAACACACTGTCTTCACTCTGCATTAGGAAAACAGTGTCTTCACTCTGCTTAAGAACACACTGTCTTCACTCCGTTCTAGGAACACACAGTCTTGACACTGCATTAGGAACACACTGCCTTCACTCTCCTCTAGGAACACACTGCCTTCACTCTGCTCTAGGAGCACACTGTCTTTACTCTGCTCTAGGAACACACTGTTTTCCCTCTTCTCTAGGAACACACTGTCTTCCCTCTGCATTAGGATCACACTGTCTTCACTCTGCTCTAGGAACACACTGTCTTCACTCTGCTCTAGAAACACACGGCCTTCACATTGCATTCGGAACACACTGTCTTCACTCTGCTCCATGCACATACACAGGAACTCTGCTTGGAACGCACTGTCTACACTCTGCATTAGTAACACACTGTCTTCACTCTGCTCTAGGAACACATTGTCTTTACTCTGCTCTAGGAACACACTGTTTTCCCTCTTCTCTAGGAACACACTGTCTTCCCTCTGCATTAGGATCACACTGTCTTCACTCTGCTCTAGGAACACACTGTCTTCACTCTGCTCTAGAAACACACATCCTTCACATTGCATTAGGAACACACTGTCTTCACTCTGCTCCATGCACATACACAGGAACTCTGCTCGGAACGCACTGTCTACACTCTGTGTTAGGAACACACTGTCTTCACTCTGCATTAGGAAAACAGTGTCTTCACTCTGCTCTAGGAACACACTGTCTTCTCTCTGCTCCAAAAACATACATCAACTCTGCGTTAGGAACACACAGTCTTCACTCTGCTCTAGGAACACACTGTCTTCACTCTGCGTTAGAATCACACAGTCTTCACTCTGCTATAGAAACACACTGTCTTCACTCTGCAGTAGGAACACAGTGTCTTCACTCTGCTCAAGGAAAACACTGTCTTCACTCTGCTCCAGGCACATACACCGCAACTCTGCATTAGGAACACACTGTCTTCACTCTGCCTTAGGAACACACTGTCTTCATTCTTCTCTAGGAATACATTGTCTTCACTCTGCGTTAGGAACACAGTGTCTTCACTCTACTCCTGGAACACACTTTCTTCACTCGGCTCCATGCACATACACAGCAACTCTGCGTTTGGAACACACTGTCTTCACTCTGCTCTAGGAAAACACTGTCTACACTCTGCATTAGTAACACACTGTCTTCACTATGCGTTAGGAACACACTGTCTTCACTCTGCTACATGCACATACACAGCAACTCTGCATTAGGAACACACTGTCTTCACTCTGCTCTAGGAACACACTGTCTTTGCTTTATGCACATACACCGGAAGTCTGCATTAGGAACACAATGTCTTCACTCTGCATTAGGAACACACTGTCTTCACTATTCTTTAGGAACACACTGTCTTCACTCCGTTCTAGGAACACACTGTGTTCACTCTGCATTAGGAACACACTGCCTTCACTCTCCTCTAGGAACACACTGTCATCACTCTGCATTAGTAACACACTGTCTGCTACATGCACATACACAGCAACTCTGCGTTAGAAACACAGTGTCTTCACTCAATTCTAGGAACTCACTGTCTTCACTCTGCGTTAGGAACACACTGTCTTCACTCTGCTCCATGCACATACACCGCAACTGTGTTATAGAAACACACTGTCTTCACTCTGCTCTAGGAACACACTGTCTTCACCCTGCTCTAGGAACACACTGTCTTCACTCTGCTCTAGGAACACACTGTCTTCTCTCTTATTTAGGAACACACTGTCTTCACTATGCTCGAGAAACACACTGTCTTCACTCTGCATTAGTAACACGCTGTCTTCACTCTGCTCTAGGAACACACTGTTCACTCTTATTTAGGAACACACTGTCTTCACTATCCTCGAGAAACACACTGTCTTCACTCTGCATTAGTAACACACTGTCTTCACTCTACTCTAGGAACACACTGGCTTCATTCTGCATTAGGAACATACTGTCTTCACTCTGCTATAAGCACATACACCGCAAATCTGCATTAGGAATACACTGTCTTCACTGTGCTCTAGGAACACACTGTCTTCACTATGCTTTAGGAATATACTGTCTTCACTCTGCTCTAGGAACACACTGTCTTCACTCTGATCAATGCACATACACAGGAACACTACATTAGGTACAAACTGTCTACACTCTGCCTTAGTGACACACAGTCTTCACTCTGCATTAGGAACACACTGTCTTCACTCTGCATTAGGAACACACTGTCTTCACTCTGCTCTAGGAACACACTGTCTTCACTCTGCATTCGGAACACATTGTCTTCACTCTCCTCTAGGAACACACTGTCTTCACTCTGCATTAGTACACACTGTCTTCACTCTGCTCTTGGAACACACTGTCTTCACTATGCGTTAGGAACACACTGTCTTCACTATGCATTAGGAACACACTGTCTTCACTCTGCTACATGCATATACAAAGCAACTCTGCGTTAGGAACACACTGTCTTCACTCTGCTCTAGGAACACACTGTCTTTACTCTGCTCCATGCACATTCACCGGAAGTCTGCGTTACGAACACATTGTCTTCACTCTGCTCTAGGAACACACTGTCTTCACTCTGCATTAGGAACACTTGAATTAAGAACACAATGTCTTCACTCTGCCTTAGCAACACACTGTCGTCACTCTGCCTTAGGAACACACTGTCTTCATTCTGCTCTAGGAACAGACTGTCTTAACTCTGCGTTAGGAACACAGTATCTTCACTCTGCTCTAGGAACACACTGTCTTCACTCTGCTCCATGCACATACACAGCAAGTCTGCATTAGGAACACATAGTCTTCACTATGCATTAGGAACACACTGTCTTCACTCTGCTTTAGGAACACACTGTCTTCACTCTGCTCTATGAACACACTGTCTTCACTCTGCATTAGGAAAACAGTGTCTTCACTCTGCTCTAGGAACACACTGTCTTCTCTCTGCTCCAAGCACATACACAGCAACTCTGCGTTAGGAACACACTGTCTTCACTCTGCTCTTGGAACACACTGTCTTCACTCTGCTCCATGCACATACACAGCAAGTCTGCATTAGGAACACATAGTCTTCACTATGCATTAGGAACACACTGTCTTCACTCTGCTTTAGGAACACACTGTCTTCACTCTGCTCTATGAACACACTGTCTTCACTCTGCATTAGAAAAACAGTGTCTTCACTCTGCTCTAGGAACACACTGTCTTCTCTCTGCTCCAAGCACATACACAGCAACTCTGCGTTAGGAACACACTGTCTTCACTCTGCTCTTGGAACACACTGTCTTCACTCTGCTCCATGCACATACACAGCAAGTCTGCATTAGGAACACATAGTCTTCACTATGCATTAGGAACACACTGTCTTCACTCTGCTTTAGGAACACACTGTCTTCACTCTGCTCTATGAACACACTGTCTTCACTCTGCATTAGAAAAACAGTGTCTTCACTCTGCTCTAGGAACACACTGTCTTCTCTCTGCTCCAAGCACATACACAGCAACTCTGCGTTAGGAACACACTGTCTTCACTCTGCTCTTGGAACACACTGTCTTCACTCTGCATTAGGAACACATTGTCTTCACTCTGCTCTACGAACACACTGTCTTCACTCTGCATTAGTAACACACTGTCTACGAACACACTGTCTTCACTCTGCATTAGTAACACACTGTCTTCACTCTGCTACATGCACATACACAGCAACTCTGTGATAGGAATACACTGTCTTCACTGTGCTCTCACACTGTCTTTACTCTGATCCTTGCACATACACCGGAAGACTGTGTTAGGAACACACTGTATTCACTCTGCTCTAGGAACACACTGTTTTCATTCTGCATTAGGAACACACTGTCTACACTCTGCTTAAGAACACACTGTCTTCACTCCTTTCTAGGAACACACAGTCTTGACACTGCATTAGGAACACACTGCCTTCACTCTCCTCTAGGAACACACTGCCTTCACTCTGCTCTAGGAGCACACTGTCTTTACTCTGCTCTAGGAACACACTGTTTTCCCTCTTCTCTAGGAACACACTGTCTTCCCTCTGCATTAGGATCACACTGTCTTCACTCTGCTCTAGGAACACACTGTCTTCACTCTGCTCTAGAAACACACGGCCTTCACATTGCATTAGGAACACACTGTCTTCACTCTGCTCCATGCACATACACAGGAACTCTGCTTGGAACGCACTGTCTACACTCTGCATTAGTAACACACTGTCTTCACTCTGCTCTAGGAACACATTGTCTTTACTCTGCTCTAGGAACACACTGTTTTCCCTCTTCTCTAGGAACACACTGTCTTCCCTCTGCATTAGGATCACACTGTCTTCACTCTGCTCTAGGAACACACTGTCTTCACTCTGCTCTAGAAACACACATCCTTCACATTGCATTAGGAACACACTGTCTTCACTCTGCTCCATGCACCTACACAGGAACTCTGCTCGGAACGCACTGTCTACACTCTGTGTTAGGAACACACTGTCTTCACTCTGCATTAGGAAAACAGTGTCTTCACTCTGCTCTAGGAACACACTGTCTTCTCTCTGCTCCAAAAACATACACCGCAACTCTGCGTTAGGAACACACAGTCTTCACTCTGCTCTAGGAACACACTGTCTTCACTCTGCGTTAGGATCACACAGTCTTCACTCTGCTATAGAAACACACTGTCTTCACTCTGCAGTAGGAACACAGTGTCTTCACTCTGCTCAAGGAAAACACTGTCTTCACTCTGCTCCAGGCACATACACCGCAACTCTGCATTAGGAACACACTGTCTTCACTCTGCCTTAGGAACACACTGTCTTCATTCTTCTCTAGGAATACATTGTCTTCACTCTGCGTTAGGAACACAGTGTCTTCACTCTACTCCTGGAACACACTTTCTTCACTCGGCTCCATGCACATACACAGCTACTCTGCGTTTGGAACACACTGTCTTCACTCTGCTCTAGGAAAACACTGTCTACACTCTGCATTAGTAACACACTGTCTTCACTATGCGTTAGGAACACACTGTCTTCACTCTGCTACATGCACATACACAGCAACTCTGCATTAGGAACACACTGTCTTCACTCTGCTCTAGGAACACACTGTCTTTGCTTTATGCACATACACCGGAAGTCTGCATTAGGAACACAATGTCTTCACTCTGCATTAGGAACACACTGTCTTCACTATTCTTTAGGAACACACTGTCTTCACTCCGTTCTAGGAACACACTGTGTTCACTCTGCATTAGGAACACACTGCCTTCACTCTCCTCTAGGAACACACTGTCATCACTCTGCATTAGTAACACACTGTCTGCTACATGCACATACACAGCAACTCTGCGTTAGAAACACAGTGTCTTCACTCAATTCTAGGAACTCACTGTCTTCACTCTGCGTTAGGAACACACTGTCTTCACTCTGCTCCATGCACATACACCGCAACTGTGTTATAGAAACACACTGTCTTCACTCTGCTCTAGGAACACACTGTCTTCACCCTGCTCAAGGAACACACTGTCTTCACTCTGCTCTAGGAACACACTGTCTTCTCTCTTATTTAGGAACACACTGTCTTCACTATGCTCGAGAAACACACTGTCTTCACTCTGCATTAGTAACACGCTGTCTTCACTCTGCTCTAGGAACACACTGTTCACTCTTATTTAGGAACACACTGTCTTCACTATCCTCGAGAAACACACTGTCTTCACTCTGCATTAGTAACACACTGTCTTCACTCTACTCTAGGAACACACTGGCTTCATTCTGCATTAGGAACATACTGTCTTCACTCTGCTATAAGCACATACACCGCAAATCTGCATTAGGAATACACTGTCTTCACTGTGCTCTAGGAACACACTGTCTTCACTATGCTTTAGGAATATACTGTCTTCACTCTGCTCTAGGAACACACTGTCTTCACTCTGATCAATGCACATACACAGGAACACTACATTAGGTACAAACTGTCTACACTCTGCCTTAGTGACACACAGTCTTCACTCTGCATTAGGAACACACTGTCTTCACTCTGCATTAGGAACACACTGTCTTCACTATGCACTAGGAACACACTGTCTTCACTCTGCATTCGGAACACATTGTCTTCACTCTCCTCTAGGAACACACTGTCTTCACTCTGCATTAGTACACACTGTCTTCACTCTGCTCTTGGAACACACTGTCTTCACTATGCGTTAGGAACACACTGTCTTCACTATGCATTAGGAACACACTGTCTTCACTCTGCTACATGCATATACAAAGCAACTCTGCGTTAGGAACACACTGTCTTCACTCTGCTCTAGGAACACACTGTCTTTACTCTGCTCCATGCACATTCACCGGAAGTCTGCGTTACGAACACATTGTCTTCACTCTGCTCTAGGAACACACTGTCTTCACTCTGCATTAGGAACACTTGAATTAAGAACACAATGTCTTCACTCTGCCTTAGCAACACACTGTCGTCACTCTGCCTTAGGAACACACTGTCTTCATTCTGCTCTAGGAACAGACTGTCTTCACTCTGCGTTAGGAACACAGTATCTTCACTCTGCTCTAGGAACACACTGTCTTCACTCTGCTCCATGCACATACACAGCAAGTCTGCATTAGGAACACATAGTCTTCACTATGCATTAGGAACACACTGTCTTCACTCTGCTTTAGGAACACACTGTCTTCACTCTGCTCTATGAACACACTGTCTTCACTCTGCATTAGGAAAACAGTGTCTTCACTCTGCTCTAGGAACACACTGTCTTCTCTCTGCTCCAAGCACATACACAGCAACTCTGCGTTAGGAACACACTGTCTTCACTCTGCTCTTGGAACACACTGTCTTCACTCTGCTCCATGCACATACACAGCAAGTCTGCATTAGGAACACATAGTCTTCACTATGCATTAGGAACACACTGTCTTCACTCTGCTTTAGGAACACACTGTCTTCACTCTGCTCTATGAACACACTGTCTTCACTCTGCATTAGAAAAACAGTGTCTTCACTCTGCTCTAGGAACACACTGTCTTCTCTCTGCTCCAAGCACATACACAGCAACTCTGCGTTAGGAACACACTGTCTTCACTCTGCTCTTGGAACACACTGTCTTCACTCTGCATTAGGAACACATTGTCTTCACTCTGCTCTACGAACACACTGTCTTCACTCTGCATTAGTAACACACTGTCTTCACTCTGCTACATGCACATACACAGCAACTCTGTGATAGGAATACACTGTCTTCACTGTGCTCTCACACTGTCTTTACTCTGATCCTTGCACATACACCGGAAGACTGTGTTAGGAACACACTGTATTCACTCTGCTCTAGGAACACACTGTTTTCATTCTGCATTAGGAACACACTGTCTACACTCTGCTTAAGAACACACTGTCTTCACTCCGTTCTAGGAACACACAGTCTTGACACTGCATTAGGAACACACTGCCTTCACTCTCCTCTAGGAACACACTGCCTTCACTCTGCTCTAGGAGCACACTGTCTTTACTCTGCTCTAGGAACACACTGTTTTCCCTCTTCTCTAGGAACACACTGTCTTCCCTCTGCATTAGGATCACACTGTCTTCACTCTGCTCTAGGAACACACTGTCTTCACTCTGCTCTAGAAACACACGGCCTTCACATTGCATTAGGAACACACTGTCTTCACTCTGCTCCATGCACATACACAGGAACTCTGCTTGGAACGCACTGTCTACACTCTGCATTAGTAACACACTGTCTTCACTCTGCTCTAGGAACACATTGTCTTTACTCTGCTCTAGGAACACACTGTTTTCCCTCTTCTCTAGGAACACACTGTCTTCCCTCTGCATTAGGATCACACTGTCTTCACTCTGCTCTAGGAACACACTGTCTTCACTCTGCTCTAGAAACACACATCCTTCACATTGCATTAGGAACACACTGTCTTCACTCTGCTCCATGCACATACACAGGAACTCTGCTCGGAACGCACTGTCTACACTCTGTGTTAGGAACACACTGTCTTCACTCTGCATTAGGAAAACAGTGTCTTCACTCTGCTCTAGGAACACACTGTCTTCTCTCTGCTCCAAAAACATACACCGCAACTCTGCGTTAGGAACACACAGTCTTCACTCTGCTCTAGGAACACACTGTCTTCACTCTGCGTTAGGATCACACAGTCTTCACTCTGCTATAGAAACACACTGTCTTCACTCTGCAGTAGGAACACAGTGTCTTCACTCTGCTCAAGGAAAACACTGTCTTCACTCTGCTCCAGGCACATACACCGCAACTCTGCATTAGGAACACACTGTCTTCACTCTGCCTTAGGAACACACTGTCTTCATTCTTCTCTAGGAATACATTGTCTTCACTCTGCGTTAGGAACACAGTGTCTTCACTCTACTCCTGGAACACACTTTCTTCACTCGGCTCCATGCACATACACAGCAACTCTGCGTTTGGAACACACTGTCTTCACTCTGCTCTAGGAAAACACTGTCTACACTCTGCATTAGTAACACACTGTCTTCACTATGCGTTAGGAACACACTGTCTTCACTCTGCTACATGCACATACACAGCAACTCTGCATTAGGAACACACTGTCTTCACTCTGCTCTAGGAACACACTGTCTTTGCTTTATGCACATACACCGGAAGTCTGCATTAGGAACACAATGTCTTCACTCTGCATTAGGAACACACTGTCTTCACTATTCTTTAGGAACACACTGTCTTCACTCCGTTCTAGGAACACACTGTGTTCACTCTGCATTAGGAACACACTGCCTTCACTCTCCTCTAGGAACACACTGTCATCACTCTGCATTAGTAACACACTGTCTGCTACATGCACATACACAGCAACTCTGCGTTAGAAACACAGTGTCTTCACTCAATTCTAGGAACTCACTGTCTTCACTCTGCGTTAGGAACACACTGTCTTCACTCTGCTCCATGCACATACACCGCAACTGTGTTATAGAAACACACTGTCTTCACTCTGCTCTAGGAACACACTGTCTTCACCCTGCTCTAGGAACACACTGTCTTCACTCTGCTCTAGGAACACACTGTCTTCTCTCTTATTTAGGAACACACTGTCTTCACTATGCTCGAGAAACACACTGTCTTCACTCTGCATTAGTAACACGCTGTCTTCACTCTGCTCTAGGAACACACTGTTCACTCTTATTTAGGAACACACTGTCTTCACTATCCTCGAGAAACACACTGTCTTCACTTTGCATTAGTAACACACTGTCTTCACTCTACTCTAGGAACACACTGGCTTCATTCTGCATTAGGAACATACTGTCTTCACTCTGCTATAAGCACATACACCGCAAATCTGCATTAGGAATACACTGTCTTCACTGTGCTCTAGGAACACACTGTCTTCACTATGCTTTAGGAATATACTGTCTTCACTCTGCTCTAGGAACACACTGTCTTCACTCTGATCAATGCACATACAGAGGAACACTACATTAGGTACAAACTGTCTACACTCTGCCTTAGTGACACACAGTCTTCACTCTGCATTAGGAACACACTGTCTTCACTCTGCATTAGGAACACACTGTCTTCACTCTGCTCTAGGAACACACTGTCTTCAATCTGCATTCGGAACACATTGTCTTCACTCTCCTCTAGGAACACACTGTCTTCACTCTGCATTAGTACACACTGTCTTCACTCTGCTCTTGGAACACACTGTCTTCACTATGCGTTAGGAACACACTGTCTTCACTCTGCTTCATGCATATACAAAGCAACTCTGCGTTAGGAACACACTGTCTTCACTCTGCTCTAGGAACACACTGTCTTTACTCTGCTCCATGCACATTCACCGGAAGTCTGCGTTATGAACACATTGTCTTCACTCTGCTCTAGGAACACACTGTCTTCACTCTGCATTAGGAACACTTGAATTAAGAACACAATGTCTTCACTCTGCCTTAGGAACACACTGTCGTCACTCTGCCTTAGGAACACACTGTCTTCATTCTGCTCTAGGAACACACTGTCTTCATTCTGCTCCATGCACATAACAGCAAGTCTGCATTAGGAACACATAGTGTTCACTATGCATTAGGAACACACTGTCTTCACTCTGCTTTAGGAACACACTGTCTTCACTCTGCTCTATGAACACACTGTCTTCACTCTGCATTAGGAAAACAGTGTCTTCACTCTGCTTAAGAACACACTGTCTTCACTCCGTTCTAGGAACACACAGTCTTGACACTGCATTAGGAACACACTGCCTTCACTCTCCTCTAGGAACACACTGCCTTCACTCTGCTCTAGGAGCACACTGTCTTTACTCTGCTCTAGGAACACACTGTTTTCCCTCTTCTCTAGGAACACACTGTCTTCCCTCTGCATTAGGATCACACTGTCTTCACTCTGCTCTAGGAACACACTGTCTTCACTCTGCTCTAGAAACACACGGCCTTCACATTGCATTCGGAACACACTGTCTTCACTCTGCTCCATGCACATACACAGGAACTCTGCTTGGAACGCACTGTCTACACTCTGCATTAGTAACACACTGTCTTCACTCTGCTCTAGGAACACATTGTCTTTACTCTGCTCTAGGAACACACTGTTTTCCCTCTTCTCTAGGAACACACTGTCTTCCCTCTGCATTAGGATCACACTGTCTTCACTCTGCTCTAGGAACACACTGTCTTCACTCTGCTCTAGAAACACACATCCTTCACATTGCATTAGGAACACACTGTCTTCACTCTGCTCCATGCACATACACAGGAACTCTGCTCGGAACGCACTGTCTACACTCTGTGTTAGGAACACACTGTCTTCACTCTGCATTAGGAAAACAGTGTCTTCACTCTGCTCTAGGAACACACTGTCTTCTCTCTGCTCCAAAAACATACACCGCAACTCTGCGTTAGGAACACACAGTCTTCACTCTGCTCTAGGAACACACTGTCTTCACTCTGCGTTAGGATCACACAGTCTTCACTCTGCTATAGAAACACACTGTCTTCACTCTGCAGTAGGAACACAGTGTCTTCACTCTGCTCAAGGAAAACACTGTCTTCACTCTGCTCCAGGCACATACACCGCAACTCTGCATTAGGAACACACTGTCTTCACTCTGCCTTAGGAACACACTGTCTTCATTCTTCTCTAGGAATACATTGTCTTCACTCTGCGTTAGGAACACAGTGTCTTCACTCTACTCCTGGAACACACTTTCTTCACTCGGCTCCATGCACATACACAGCAACTCTGCGTTTGGAACACACTGTCTTCACTCTGCTCTAGGAAAACACTGTCTACACTCTGCATTAGTAACACACTGTCTTCACTATGCGTTAGGAAGACACTGTCTTCACTCTGCTACATGCACATACACAGCAACTCTGCATTAGGAACACACTGTCTTCACTCTGCTCTAGGAACACACTGTCTTTGCTTTATGCACATACACCGGAAGTCTGCATTAGGAACACAATGTCTTCACTCTGCATTAGGAACACACTGTCTTCACTATTCTTTAGGAACACACTGTCTTCACTCCGTTCTAGGAACACACTGTGTTCACTCTGCATTAGGAACACACTGCCTTCACTCTCCTCTAGGAACACACTGTCATCACTCTGCATTAGTAACACACTGTCTGCTACATGCACATACACAGCAACTCTGCGTTAGAAACACAGTGTCTTCACTCAATTCTAGGAACTCACTGTCTTCACTCTGCGTTAGGAACACACTGTCTTCACTCTGCTCCATGCACATACACCGCAACTGTGTTATAGAAACACACTGTCTTCACTCTGCTCTAGGAACACACTGTCTTCACCCTGCTCTAGGAACACACTGTCTTCACTCTGCTCTAGGAACACACTGTCTTCTCTCTTATTTAGGAACACACTGTCTTCACTATGCTCGAGAAACACACTGTCTTCACTCTGCATTAGTAACACGCTGTCTTCACTCTGCTCTAGGAACACACTGTTCACTCTTATTTAGGAACACACTGTCTTCACTATCCTCGAGAAACACACTGTCTTCACTCTGCATTAGTAACACACTGTCTTCACTCTACTCTAGGAACACACTGGCTTCATTCTGCATTAGGAACATACTGTCTTCACTCTGCTATAAGCACATACACCGCAAATCTGCATTAGGAATACACTGTCTTCACTGTGCTCTAGGAACACACTGTCTTCACTATGCTTTAGGAATATACTGTCTTCACTCTGCTCTAGGAACACACTGTCTTCACTCTGATCAATGCACATACACAGGAACACTACATTAGGTACAAACTGTCTACACTCTGCCTTAGTGACACACAGTCTTCACTCTGCATTAGGAACACACTGTCTTCACTCTGCATTAGGAACACACTGTCTTCACTCTGCTCTAGGAACACACTGTCTTCACTCTGCATTCGGAACACATTGTCTTCACTCTCCTCTAGGAACACACTGTCTTCACTCTGCATTAGTACACACTGTCTTCACTCTGCTCTTGGAACACACTGTCTTCACTATGCGTTAGGAACACACTGTCTTCACTATGCATTAGGAACACACTGTCTTCACTCTGCTACATGCATATACAAAGCAACTCTGCGTTAGGAACACACTGTCTTCACTCTGCTCTAGGAACACACTGTCTTTACTCTGCTCCATGCACATTCACCGGAAGTCTGCGTTACGAACACATTGTCTTCACTCTGCTCTAGGAACACACTGTCTTCACTCTGCATTAGGAACACTTGAATTAAGAACACAATGTCTTCACTCTGCCTTAGCAACACACTGTCGTCACTCTGCCTTAGGAACACACTGTCTTCATTCTGCTCTAGGAACAGACTGTCTTCACTCTGCGTTAGGAACACAGTATCTTCACTCTGCTCTAGGAACACACTGTCTTCACTCTGCTCCATGCACATACACAGCAAGTCTGCATTAGGAACACATAGTCTTCACTATGCATTAGGAACACACTGTCTTCACTCTGCTTTAGGAACACACTGTCTTCACTCTGCTCTATGAACACACTGTCTTCACTCTGCATTAGGAAAACAGTGTCTTCACTCTGCTCTAGGAACACACTGTCTTCTCTCTGCTCCAAGCACATACACAGCAACTCTGCGTTAGGAACACACTGTCTTCACTCTGCTCTTGGAACACACTGTCTTCACTCTGCTCCATGCACATACACAGCAAGTCTGCATTAGGAACACATAGTCTTCACTATGCATTAGGAACACACTGTCTTCACTCTGCTTTAGGAACACACTGTCTTCACTCTGCTCTATGAACACACTGTCTTCACTCTGCATTAGAAAAACAGTGTCTTCACTCTGCTCTAGGAACACACTGTCTTCTCTCTGCTCCAAGCACATACACAGCAACTCTGCGTTAGGAACACACTGTCTTCACTCTGCTCTTGGAACACACTGTCTTCACTCTGCATTAGGAACACATTGTCTTCACTCTGCTCTACGAACACACTGTCTTCACTCTGCATTAGTAACACACTGTCTACGAACACACTGTCTTCACTCTGCATTAGTAACACACTGTCTTCACTCTGCTACATGCACATACACAGCAACTCTGTGATAGGAATACACTGTCTTCACTGTGCTCTCACACTGTCTTTACTCTGATCCTTGCACATACACCGGAAGACTGTGTTAGGAACACACTGTATTCACTCTGCTCTAGGAACACACTGTTTTCATTCTGCATTAGGAACACACTGTCTACACTCTGCTTAAGAACACACTGTCTTCACTCCTTTCTAGGAACACACAGTCTTGACACTGCATTAGGAACACACTGCCTTCACTCTCCTCTAGGAACACACTGCCTTCACTCTGCTCTAGGAGCACACTGTCTTTACTCTGCTCTAGGAACACACTGTTTTCCCTCTTCTCTAGGAACACACTGTCTTCCCTCTGCATTAGGATCACACTGTCTTCACTCTGCTCTAGGAACACACTGTCTTCACTCTGCTCTAGAAACACACGGCCTTCACATTGCATTAGGAACACACTGTCTTCACTCTGCTCCATGCACATACACAGGAACTCTGCTTGGAACGCACTGTCTACACTCTGCATTAGTAACACACTGTCTTCACTCTGCTCTAGGAACACATTGTCTTTACTCTGCTCTAGGAACACACTGTTTTCCCTCTTCTCTAGGAACACACTGTCTTCCCTCTGCATTAGGATCACACTGTCTTCACTCTGCTCTAGGAACACACTGTCTTCACTCTGCTCTAGAAACACACATCCTTCACATTGCATTAGGAACACACTGTCTTCACTCTGCTCCATGCACCTACACAGGAACTCTGCTCGGAACGCACTGTCTACACTCTGTGTTAGGAACACACTGTCTTCACTCTGCATTAGGAAAACAGTGTCTTCACTCTGCTCTAGGAACACACTGTCTTCTCTCTGCTCCAAAAACATACACCGCAACTCTGCGTTAGGAACACACAGTCTTCACTCTGCTCTAGGAACACACTGTCTTCACTCTGCGTTAGGATCACACAGTCTTCACTCTGCTATAGAAACACACTGTCTTCACTCTGCAGTAGGAACACAGTGTCTTCACTCTGCTCAAGGAAAACACTGTCTTCACTCTGCTCCAGGCACATACACCGCAACTCTGCATTAGGAACACACTGTCTTCACTCTGCCTTAGGAACACACTGTCTTCATTCTTCTCTAGGAATACATTGTCTTCACTCTGCGTTAGGAACACAGTGTCTTCACTCTACTCCTGGAACACACTTTCTTCACTCGGCTCCATGCACATACACAGCAACTCTGCGTTTGGAACACACTGTCTTCACTCTGCTCTAGGAAAACACTGTCTACACTCTGCATTAGTAACACACTGTCTTCACTATGCGTTAGGAACACACTGTCTTCACTCTGCTACATGCACATACACAGCAACTCTGCATTAGGAACACACTGTCTTCACTCTGCTCTAGGAACACACTGTCTTTGCTTTATGCACATACACCGGAAGTCTGCATTAGGAACACAATGTCTTCACTCTGCATTAGGAACACACTGTCTTCACTATTCTTTAGGAACACACTGTCTTCACTCCGTTCTAGGAACACACTGTGTTCACTCTGCATTAGGAACACACTGCCTTCACTCTCCTCTAGGAACACACTGTCATCACTCTGCATTAGTAACACACTGTCTGCTACATGCACATACACAGCAACTCTGCGTTAGAAACACAGTGTCTTCACTCAATTCTAGGAACTCACTGTCTTCACTCTGCGTTAGGAACACACTGTCTTCACTCTGCTCCATGCACATACACCGCAACTGTGTTATAGAAACACACTGTCTTCACTCTGCTCTAGGAACACACTGTCTTCACCCTGCTCAAGGAACACACTGTCTTCACTCTGCTCTAGGAACACACTGTCTTCTCTCTTATTTAGGAACACACTGTCTTCACTA